>NW_022147480.1:5905714-6187204 GCF_002938485.1 Sitophilus oryzae | reverse complement strand
ACGTTGTCGCTGATAACTGAGTTTACAATTCTTCCATTGAGTTCTATATTGTGAGCTGCTTCTTACCACCTTCATCATTCTGCATGCTAATCCCCTTTAAGTTTCGTGGAAAAAATGTCCTTGTACCTTTCAGTTGTCCAATCTGGCCTCCTCTACCGTCTACAAGCTCTCACCGTAAAGCAGAGATTTTGTTATGTGGTTTTCTTGCATTCTGTATACGTGACCAGCCCATCTTTAACGGGATTTTGTAAATCATGACTTCAATACTCTGTTAGCTTTTCAAGGACCGATACGTTTGAGACATGATGGAACCACATGGAACCACAGGATTCTTAAAAGTTGTCTAAGGTATCTCTGTTGCAACTTGTTTAATACGTTCATGTGTCGGCGGTACGGCACTCAGGTTTCTGCCCTATATAACATGGTGGGATTATAATTGCTCGGTACACTGTAAGTTTTGTTTTTGTACTAAGTCATGATTATAGAAAACCCTGTCTTTTAATTCCAGAATGCTCCTTGAGGCGCAAAACAATGTATGTATGTATGTATATATGTATGTAATATAAATAAGTACATAGCTTACCACTCCAGCTGAAGGTTCGAGAAACACTTGTTAACTTACTTTTGTACCCTGATACGCATTTTCACTCCTCTTCGTCAAAAATCCCATTTGTTGTTGACTCTTCGTTGCAAGATGTGACCTCTATTAAATTTTGACTGCTAAGAACCATTATTTTTACTTTCGCGATATTAATCTCCAACCCAAACATTATTTTGTTTAACAGGTACATTGGTGGTACTTATAATATTGACTTCAAGTAAATTTTTCTGATAAAATATAACTTGGGTCATGTTCATGTGTATTATTTTGAATGTTTGTTAACATATACAGGTGGTTCTTTTGAACTGCATTCGGGAAACTCTGGCAGCATATCTGCATAAAAATAAGTAAAAGTCTGTGCTAAACGTATGTACCAATTGTTTAGTTTCTGAGATACAGGGTGTGAAGTTTCATTTTTATTTTGATTTTTTCCAAATAATTTGGAAGTAACGCCGACACATTTGGATGAAAAATTGTGTCTAGAAGTTTTGGAGACAAGAGAAATTTGATTTTGGATGTCAATATGAGTTCTAATTTGGTAGAGGGCGCCACCTACATGTGTTTTGAACTGTTCTGAAGAGTAATAACTTTTCTCTCTCTCTCTTTTTTTTTTTTTTTTGAAAGAAAAAAATATACATTTCCGTGATTTTAACGTAAAAAATGTCTCTTGGTAAAAATTGTTACGAGCAACCGTTCTCAGTGAAATAAATGGAAATAGTCAATATCGTGGCCATTATTGACAAAAAAGCAAACATGTATTGAGTAGATAATTATTTGACTGAAATGATAAATTTTGGAACTTTTTTTTTTTTTTTTAGTTTTATGTCAATTTTGATAGGTATTGATAATTTAGAATCCAAATATCTCGAGAAACATTACTGTATGATTTACCAAGAGACAGACCTTTTGAAAATATCGTCGTAAATAGCATGCTGGTTACTCAGTAGTTTTATACAGGTATGGACGAAAAGTTATTACCTTCAAACCAGTTAAAAAATATGTAGGTGGTGCCCTACATGGTGGAGTCATATTGAGATCAAAAAATCAAAATTCTCCCATGTCAAAAACTGAGAGAGAGATACCAATGTTCATCCAAATATTGACGTATATTTAATAAATTATTTGGAAAATATCGAAATAAAAATAAAATTTCTACAATCTCTGTAATCTCCAAAACTAAGCATTTTAGATATACATTTATACGAACTTTTTACTTATTTTTATTCAGAATATGCTGCTGAATTTTCTGAATAGGTCTGACCACCCTGTATATATTTTTTTTAATATTTAAAAGTTTGAAATGACACATAAAAAAGCACATAACAAACAAATTAGTGATAGTAATGATTCTAATCTTGACTGATATAGTTATTTTATAATTTCTTGGTCATAAAACATTAAACCCTGGTTTGCACTGTTTTATATTTACAATGAAATGAGGTTAAAGGAGATTCAGATTAATAAATAATTCTAAGTACTCTGATATAAATAGAACATAAACCGCTTACTGCAACCATTTTGTCACATTAAATTGATTTAAATCGTGTTATCGTGTATATTGTATGGATCTGATATAAAGTCAAACGGCTTGGAAATGACAACGACGATAATTCATGAGGTCAAGCATTCTAGGCGCAGGGTCTGGAAAAACAACATGTTACTTTGTAACTACATATAAATCCATATTACATGTATTACTGTAGTTTATGTAACTTATGTATGTAACTTTCAAACATCAAAGGTTTGAGGTGAGGTTTTAATAAGCTGAAGCTTTAAAACAATATACAATGTATTAATAGCAGAAAATAGAAGAAATATGGCTTTAAATACAATATTTAATTACATTATCCCCATTACCCCTCATACAAAGGAAAATCATTCATAATATCAATACATAGCTTATTAACGTAGTTTTCATGTAGCCAATGAACGGAAAAAGACGTAATTTCTTTGAAGAAAAACTACACGTAGTTAATCAGGTAAAATTACGTCTTAATTAACTACTCCCGAACCCTGCCTAGGCGTCATTTACTTAGTCTGTACTCTTCTTTATTAATACCGCTTACTGCCAGATGGACTTAAGAGGGCTGTAATTAATTTCATCGAGAAACATTATTTTTAAGTGGGTGTAGTTTAAATATTTTTGAAATAGATTTATATGTCTGAAACGTTCCATCCCTTTTTAAACTCTCTTTAATTAGTGCTAATTTCTTAGTTTTATATCGATTTTATTAAATGATCGCCTTATAAATTGTCCTCGCCAAAAATATCATCGAATTTATCATTCCTCAACCGTCCTTGGATAATCGGTTTTTCGATCATACGGTATTAGGATAATGTTGGGTACACATCATAAGTCACTATTAAATAGAATCATCATATTACAGTATTTCTTTTTCTAGAAGATTATGTGCGTTCTATATCGTTTATTTTCATTAAGTGGACCTAATAGCAAAATTATTTTGCTAATTGACAACAATAATTCGATATTCTCCCACCACTACCAAAAATTCAATTGGTAACAATGTTTTCGACCTTGCCATGTCTCGGTCATCTGTAATTGGCGTGCAATATTTTTTGTACTGAACCAACAGAAAACAATATTGTATACAATTTCTTGTAGTTTTTTTTTGTAATCTCTAATTGACACTAGTAGATAAATTAAATAATGTAAAATTGTCACTTTTATTAATCAGCTAATGATCGATTTGTTAAATGACTAAGTGCGGTTGGTTTTATAAAACAAGGACAAACATTTTGATTATTACAACTATGCCGTTCAGTCTAGCTTCATTTTCTAGAAGCCTGATTATAAATTCACCAAATTGTAACACTAATTGTAACACTGGTTATACTACTGGTATATCTCCACAGCTATTCAATATATCTACAGAATACATCGGAGGGTACTGGAACGTAGCCAAGGGGGGACAACAATAAAATTATTAATAGTCATAAAATCGCCAACCTCAGTGTTTTTGATCTGTTGCCTGGATGCCGACCTGACTATTCAAAAGGAAATTTGCTGTTGTAAACTTTATCATAAAAATATATAAGGAACTTTCGTTTAGCCGAAATGTGTTATATAAACAATGACTTTGTATATGCGTTCTAGAAGGCGCTGAAGAAGGACTACAAAATATATAAAAAAATCTCTTTGCGGAAATGCGTCATTTTCTACTTTTCCGGACTCTTTAGAATAGCCGAAATATGTTACATTATCAAAACTAGCTCCTGGATTGTTTCTTGTAGTCATTTTCCGGGACATAAGAACACAAAAAGAACAAAAATTAAAAAAAATTTTGATTTTCATTTTATATAAAAATGCCTTGACTTTAGAATAGCCGAAATCAGTTAAGACATTTATGGCATCAATTTCTTGATTAAATTTAGACATTTTTCCGATTATTAAAAACACAAAAAAATTTTTTTTTTTTTTTTATTTCATTTTATATAAAAATGTTCTGACTTCTAGAAACAGCTGAAATCAGTTTATATTTACGCTAGTTGTTCTGTTGAATTTTAGACATATTTCCACTATAATAACACCAAAAGAAATGTGCGGAATAGCCGGGAAGGTTTGCACAGTTTGTAGTGCGTTTATGCTGCAGACTGTTCACCTCCTCGATATGAACGTTTTCTGAGCGTTTTATAACGAATAGTGATCCTCTTCCCGAGCTTTAACACAGATCAACGAATAATATCTATTCTTATCAGCTTTAATATCGCTACACCGCTATAACATGCACAATCTATTTTTAAAAGTAGGCAGTTTATACAATAATATATCCGCCTTATTATACGCTGAGGTGGATGTTTTTAAGTAAAAGTACCGTTTCCTTATGATTCCGCCGCCGCCGCGCTACAGTCGGCGTTCCCCGCATGCGCGCTGGTTACCTACATCCCTTGTCTATGCACAGACGCCAGTACAGTCTGACTCTTCCATTGTATACGTTGTTTGCGTGGGTGTTTAAGGTGCCGACAATCGTAGGCCCCGCCAGTTAGCGGAAGTACAGGCTGTCATACGATTTCTTAGTGCTAAAGGCGTAAAACCGATCGGTATTCATCGTGAGATCTGTGAAGGTTACGGACAAAACATTATGAGTGATGGAATGGTAAGGAAATGGGTGGGAGCATTTAAAGATGGCCGCACAAATGTACATGATGAAGAACGGAGTGGGTGTCCTTCGGTCGTTAATGAAGATTTAGTGCAGAAAGTGGACGAAATGGTGAAAGGAAACAGACGCTTTACAATTTCATCATTGTGCGACTGCTTTCCTCAATGTTCTCGTAGTGCTTTGTATCGCATTGTGACCGAGAACTTGAATTACCGGAAATTGTGTTCACGTTGGGTTCTGAAAATGTTGACGGATTTGCACAAAATCCAACGTTTAGGCAGTGCTTTGACTTTCCTTGAGCAGTATCACAATGAAGGTGAAGATTTTTTAGACAAAATTATTACTGGTGACGAAACATGGTTGGCCTACGTCACAACAGAATCGAAACAACAGTCCATTGAATGGCGACATTCATCATCACCCAAAACGGTGAAGTTTAAGCAAACAATTTCTGCACGGAAAATCATGTACTGAGTTTTTGGGACAGAAAGGGTATTGCTAGTGGGTTTCTGCCTCAACAATGAAACAATCAATGCAGCATCTTATTGTGTGACATTGAACAATCTGCGCCGATACCATTCAAAACAAAGAGACGTGGCAAGTTGGTAAAAATTGTTTTTGCTGCATGACATGCCGTACATGTAAATGGGACCAAAGATCTCATCAAATCTTTTAAATGGAAAACTCTAGATCATCCTCCATACAGCCCTGATCTGGCGCCCAGTGGCTACCATTTATTCCTGCACTTGAAGAATCACCTGGGCGGTCAGCGTTTTCAAGACGATAACGAAGTCGAAACAGTTGTGATACAGTGTTTAACCAGTCAGGCGGCAGGATTTTATGAGGAGGGTTTTGAAAAACTGGTGCCACTTTATGACAAGTGCCTCAATTTTCACGGAAATTATGTAGAAAAGTAGATTGAGCTTTCATGTAAAAAAATAAAATTATTGCGATATCTTTGCACGTTTTAATTCCATGGTGCTTGCTTAAGAAACATGCCTCGACGTATCTATTCTACAAGAGTTTTTATTCCTCCGAAAGATGTTTTACCCACCCAGCACCCTATTCATCCACCTAACTCAAAACCTTATTCAGTTTTAACCAAATTTGGCACAAAAATGCTGTGGCACCCGAGAATCTGACCAGTGGTTTTGATGGGGGTGGGGGGAGTTGGCAAGGAGTATGGGGAGAGGGTTAAACATTTTAAAATCATAACTCCAAAATTACAGTAGCTAATAGAGCATGGTTTTCAATTTAAGATTAGAATAATATTTGTAAAATTTGTAATAACATCAAATCAGTCAAAGTCGCGGTTTTGAGATAAAAATGAAAATTCCTTTACTTTGGAAACTAAAAGAACTGCCTACCAGCTTTTTTTATTAACCAACGCAGGAAACATATACGTGCCTCCGGCGCCAATTTTTTGTAATAAAGCCACATATACTCAGTAAGTTCATTTTCATAACTTCAGTTTCGGCTATTCTAAAGTCAAAGCGTTTTCTCTTAAAATAAGTAAAATTTCCACCAGACACTTTTTTGTGTTTTTATGTTTAGAAAAATGTCTAAAACACCCCGAAGACTATAGTTTTGATGTAATAGATTTCGGCTATACTAAAGTCCCGAAAATGAAGTGTGTACGCATTTCCTTAGGAAAATTTTTGTATATTTGTACTCCTAACGCCTTCTAGAACACATATATAAAGTCATTTTTTTTTTTTTCTTTTTTAACATATTTCGGCTAAACGAAAGTTTAGCCAAATATATGAAAAATGTTACTTATGTTAATGTCTTTTTTTGATGAACTTATTTTTTCTGATTCGAAATAAGATTTAAGTCACAAATCATTTGAAAATTACTAAAAAGTATTAGTCAACTTTCAGAAAAAATAGAATTAAAATCTAAGGGCTTAAGTAATTCAAATGATTTAAATAAAAAGAGCTTAATTTTCTATCAGCTACTAACTACTTCTGACAGTATTTCGTGAAATTTTATTGTGATTCGTTGAAAAAAAAATAAAATAAAAACAACCAATGAATGACAGGTCAATGATGACAACAGATGGCAAATTTGCCAAGAAAAGTGTGAATAAACAAACAGTAAAATGAGTGGAAACTATTCGAATTATTATCGTTCCTTACGATCTGCGTTATTCAACAAATGTTCCACAAACAAACAAACAGACCAGATAGCGAAAGGATACGGAGCAAAATAACAAATTCGTGACCTCGGACCGTTTAAAAAAGCGATGATTTCTTGGAAATTCCGTCACGTTAGTTCTTATGCAATCGAACTCCATATTTTTGTACATACTCTTCAATAATATTAAATGAAAGCAGCGGCTGGTGTGTTTTTTAAGTTCAACAGTATTCATCAAATCCGCATGCTGGAGTAGGCTACCGTTCAATGTAATACATCAATTGAGTTTGGTTTGTGTAGTATGCAGAGCTTACCCAATAGAATAAGTTTAAAAGGCTTAAATCGTTTCTAAAATCAAGATGATTTAAGTCTCAAGTCAAATTCAACAGAAAGTTCAAATGATTAAAGTCTTAAATGTTTGGCTTAAATCGACACTATTTCAAGTCAAGTCGTTTTCTTAAAGACTTAAATCAATATAATATAATGTACTTTAAGTCCTTTTTATGATTTTGCTTTTTGTATGACGTTACTCGTTAACTATATTGCTCCTAAAGAATTTTACACCAAAATAGTGGGCATCTCGATGCGATGCTCGCTGCGATGTATTCTACATAATAAACCAGATCACTTCATCACAGTGTGCAAGAGACGACAACCATTCATGCTACAAACTTTGGTACTTGGACTGAGATGGAGAGCTAACTTCTGTAAAACAGTCTCAGAAAATGAGTTTTGTCAAAGCTCTGATGCTCTATGACACAGCAATTGGTGTGTTGTAACATTATTGCAATTTGGTTATTTATTTTATTTATCATTGTGGCTCCTTGCATGCGAAAACTAGACACTTAAACACAGACATAAAATAAACTACAATGTAGACGAAAACATCACAATGTAAATATAAAAACGTGTTTGACAGACATATATATTAACATCCTAGATGCCCTATACATTCCAAAGCTGATGGAGAAGCCTTCAGAAAGTCCCTCCAGTCTTCACCATAAGCACGTAGGTTGCACTCTCTAGTTATGTGATGGATGGTTTGGTGAGGGGATCCGCAATTACATTCTGGGGAAGGTATTTTTCCCCACTTATAAAGGAAATCCGCACATCTTCCATGGCCAGAGCCGTATCCTGTTCAAAGTTTACCATGTTTTCCGGTTTTGATCAGTACCCAGTGTCTGGCAATAGTTATGTTTGAACCAGAGATATAAGGTGCGCATCATGCATTTTCTCTCCATAACTGGAAATTACACTGTTTCTCCCAGAGATTATAGTTACTGCTTTTAGTTGTTCAGCTGTTCGCAAAGGTGGATTCCTCGACTATTCACCTGTAAAGCAGGAAGTGTTTTATGAACAGGTAGCGTTGGGGTAGCTATTATTTATCAAATTCTCTAAGAGCCTCGTTTCTGCGTAGATTTGTAGGTAGGATGTTACTCAGAACTGGAAGCCAGTAACTAGGGGTGCATCTGATTGTCCCTATAATCAGCCGCATGGTGTTCAGCTGTCTGTCTACGAGATTTGTGTGGTGGCTGTTCAACCACACTGGTGTACAATACTCTGCCACACTGAATACCAGACCAAGGGCGGAGGTCCGAAGTGTTGTTGCTTTTGCACCCCATGAAGTACCACAAAGTTTTGTATAATGTTGTTCGTGTTCTGATTTTCCAGCATTTCTAGGTGTTTCCGAAATGAGGTGTACGGTCTAGAGCGAGTGATTCTCAAACTGGGTTCCGCGGAACCCCAGGGTTCCACAAAGGGGCGATTAGGGTTCCTGAAATAATAATTTTTTAAATTGTTTTTTTTTTCTTATTTTAAATGGGTGTAAATAAAAAATATTCTTAGTACTCCCCTTCTGATCTGCATCCGAGCCCGAGCTCGCGCGCTTGTTGCGACTCGTTAATTTTACTTCGCTTTGCAGTCATTGTAATGCCGTGTATGTATTTTGCTATTTTGTGCCTTCTAGTAATCGCCGGCCGCTGTCCTAGGTGCTTTTGTTTTTATGCGGTAGCCTTCCTTACGCAGTCTTCGCATTGAAAGTGTTTGTTTTAAACCCGTTGAAAGACGATTTGTTTGTTTTCTATACCTTTACTCTATGTAATTATTATTTAAAATGGATAAATGGCTGAAAACTGGTTGTTTTAAAAGAAAAAAGAGTGAAGGAAGATCCAACCATCAGTCAAGATGAAACTGTTGAAGGGATTTGGAGTAATGCTAGCAGCGATGAGCCGTCAACTTCAAGTTTGCGACGTTGCGAGATAAGAAATTAAATTAGAAAATATTGCCCAGAATATTTATCCTATGGTTTTGCTTCCACTGGGGATCCTAGTGCGCCAAACAGCCAGTGTGTAATTTGTTTTAAGACTTTCAGCAACAGTTCATTAGCTCCAACGAAACTTCTAAGACACTTACAAACAAATCATAGTGAATACAAGGACAAACCTGTGGATTTTTTCAACGCAAGTTAGTGGAAATGAATAAAGTAAAAAAATTTATCATCGTCTTTAGTGGGTAGCAGCATTAATGAAAAAGCATGTAAAGCCTCATTTCAAGTAAGTTACCGCATAGCTAAGGCTGGAAAAGCGCATATAATTGCCGAAACACTTATTAAACCTTGTTTAATAGATGTTGTCGAAACCATGATTGGTGAAAAGTTTAGTAATAGTGTAAAAATGCTGCCACTTTCAAACGATACTGTTCATAGGAGAATTTATGAAATTAGTAACGAAATAGAAAATACAGTTATTCAACGGATAAAAGGTAGTGGTTGGTATGCACTACAGCTTGATGAAACAACAGACGTGGCAGGGTGTGCAGTATTGCTTGTTATTGTGAGGTACATACACAGCAACTCTGCAAGAAGAAGAAATATCTCAAACCTTTGAGACCCAACACAACCGGCGAGGAAATTTTTAAGATGATCGATTCTTATATCACTGAAAAAGAACTTAATTGGAATCAGTGCATTAATATCTGCACTGACGGTGCAAAAGCAATGACTGGTAAATATTCTGGATTTGTTGCACGTGTTAAAAATGTCGTTCCAGTAATTGAAAGTAGCCATTGTATTATTCATAGAATAAGCATTGGCGAGTAAAAAAATTCCTCCCGTTCTTAAAAACGTTTTGGATGAAGCAGTAAAATTATGGGAATTTTATAAAGTCCAGGCCTCTAAATTCACGAATTTTTGCTGTTCTTTGTGAAGAAATGGGTAGCCAATTCACCACGCTTTTGCTTCACACCGAAGTGCGATGGTTATCGCGAGGAAAAGTATTGGTTCGCCTGTTTACTCTGCGAAATGAGGTGATGGTGTTTCTTAATGACTCTTCATTTGAATTATCATCAAGAATAACTGACATCAAGTGGTTACAATGTTTGGCATATCTTGCCGATGTCTTTTCAAGCCTTAATGAATTAAATTTATCGCTCCAGGGAACTTCTGTAACAGTAATCTCCTTATATGACAAAATCCAGGCCAAGTTAAATAAAATACAGTTTAGGGAATCGATATATAAACAGGAATCTCGGAGTGCTTTCCTACACTGCATGATTTTGTGTGTGAGTCGAAAACTGCATTGTCAGCAGAAATCACTTCGGAGATAATAAACCATCTTCAGAACCTACAAGTTTCAATCAGAGAATATTTTCCAAGACGAGAAGAGGATCTTGATTGGGTTCGCAATCCATTCTCAGTCCCAGTCGAAAAGTTTCATCAAACCCTAACTGTAAAACAAATTGAACAACTTATTGATGTTGCTGCCGATGGAAACCTTAAAACTACTTTCAACTCGGCTACATTGTTGCAGTTTTGGGCCCAGCTTAGAAGTGAATATCCAGAATTAGCCAATTTTGCTGTTAAAAAATTGTTGCCGTTTGCTACAACTTACCGTTGTGAAGTAGGGTTTTCGAAGTATGCTCTTACAAAAACCGACTTAAGAAGTAAACTTAATCCTGAAGCAGATATGCGGATACAACTTTCAAACATTGAACCCGATATCGACAAACTTGTATCAAACAAACAGGCCCATCCTTCGCATTAAGCTCATAAAAGTATTTGTAATGAATATTTAAGTGTTTTACTGTTTCTGAGTTATTAATATATTATGTAGCAGATTACTACATTTTTTATTTACTCTTGAATTTAGAAGCTCAATAAGTAGTATTAATATCGATATATTGACACAAAACCAAACATGCACTATGTCTTATATTTAAGAATATAGGGTATGGGTTCCCTAGAAAAAATTACGCTCTAGAGTTCTTCACTCTACAAAAGATTGAGAAACACTGGTCTAGAGTAATCCCAGATATTTTGGATATTTGTTATTACTCAGAGTGGTGCTACCAAACTGGACGCTTATTTCAGTGTTATGGCTTGGCTAAGATGGAGGTAGCCACTTCATATTTATATGCTGAGTTGAAGTCTCCATTTTATAAAATAGGCATTCAAGGATGCGAGATCCTTTGTAAGCGTTTCTTGGGTTTGATATAGCGATTCATGTTCCGTTGCTATGGCTATATCGTCTGCGTAACAAAATTTTCTAGATTGCGTATCTGGTAGGTCGGAGATGTATAAGTTGAATAAGAGAGGGGCGACAACGGAACCTTGGGGTAAGCCGTTGTTAAGTTTTTTAGGTTTGCTTGTGCTCTCTCCCTGATATACTTGGATATATCGGTTATAGAGATGTTGTTGATAACTCAGTATAGTTGTGAGAGTGCTTTAAATGAATTTATAAACCATACCATCTCTCCAGACTGTGTCGTAAGCGGATGTTAAATCGACAAAAGCTATGGAGGTTTTAAGATTAAGTTGGAAATTTCCTTCAATGTGAGATGTAAGTGTAGGACTTGGTCACAGCAACTGCGTTTAGGAATGAAACCTGCCTGTTCAACTGGAATATGGTCTAAGATACTATCATTTATTCTATTGAAACTAAGTCGTTCTAGGAGCTTATAGGTACAACTAAGAATGGCTTTGGTAGTATATAGGTACAACTAAGAAGGAATTTGGTGTATTTACAACATTGGCTGTAGCAGCTAATCACATTTAGAGACAACGGTTCATCACATTTGTGTCAACAATGACATTATAATAACCATAATTATGTATTTTATTCAATTCTATATCAGTTTCAAGAATCCAAAGAAATTAGATGAATTTTGTTGGAAATTTGCTTGATACTGAAGTTAGGTGTTATAATATACCAACTGATTTATTGTGGCTATAATCGACACCACAAGCCGGCAATGTATAGTAAGTATGTAGAAATTGTTGAATAATTTCACAATTCCTTATCGTTGTTTATAATAAATCCGAGTTTAATATAAAACGTCTTTGTGTTATATCGGCATTTTTTTAATTCCAAGTCAGCGGAAATGTCAGATACTTATTCAACAAGTACTTACGTCTAATTTCTGTTTTGCTTTGCTTTTTATTAAATACTGAGAATACAACAAAACATTACTGAAGCTAAATAGTTAAGAAAAAATGATTTTCCCTGTATTTTTCTGATTATTTTTGAAATTTAGTTATTGAAAATACTATGGTATTAGTTTGTAGATAAATTTGTTGGCATTATTTTGTATTATTATTCAAAACACCCTTTGGAGAAATGGGACGGGCATTTTGGATAAAAAAAACACTTTCCTGTAATCTTAGATGTATTCCTATCATTTCAATTTTTGAATTATCCTATTATCTTTATTCTTTTATGAGCTACATATTTTTAAATAAAGTACAGACGTTTTTACAATCTTGAATTTGTTGAAAATGGAGCTCTCAATGCCCAGCGTTATATTGAGGATGTCCTCCAAGAAGTTGTCGTTCCATTTGCTCCTTTCATTGGAGATCAGTCTATACTGATGCATGATGATGCCAGGACCCACATAGCACCTAAATAGTGAGGCATCTCAATGCGATGCTTGCCGCGATGCATACTACGCGCAAGTTTAAAGCACTGTTTTAAAACGGTGAGTAACTGTTTACAAGAATTTATGTCGTTTGGAACGGATGGTTATTTTTGGAACGGATGGTTATGATTGCTGTTCATTACTCGATCACTCGCAGTCCTGGCTCATACCACATACAATAATTCAACAAATAAATGAAATGTTTGTAACTAAAGGAGTTAAACTTTAACTGTATTAAACTGTACTAATTAAAAAATGTTTACATAATCCCATATTCACAGCCAAACAATATCCCAAATAATTGTAAATTTCACGCCTCACAATACAAAGCTGTTAAGGGGAGAATCTTTAGCATTCCACAGTCTTTTCAGTTCATCTAAATTTCTGTATTTAATATACCCATAAAGACGGTTTTTGAGTACTTTCCACAGGAAGAAGTCATTCGGCGAAAGATCCTGCGGTCTTTTCCTACTGTAACCCCAATAGACGGGAGTCAATGATTCTTCAATGACATGAAGAATATTCAGCGAATTCTCAACATGAAGAATATTCAAGTTATTGTTGTTTTCTTCCTGTTCAATTATTTTTATCTTCACACTTCCATGTGCTTAATATCTTTAGTTTCAAACATTTGCCTAATTTATTCTTTAAACTGTTGTTTCCGGAAACTGAGCTGCGAACAAATCTAACATTGCGGGAAAACTATTTCCAGCAAAATGCCGTTTTACCATCGTAACTTTTTCAGAAGTTGCAAAAATCTTAACTATTTTATACAAAATTGCTCTATTAGGTACCTTCAAGTTTTTGTAAAAAAAATGTGATATCGAATTTGACAACGACCCAATCACATTTTTGTTGGTATTTTAATTGTAGCTTTCTCTGGGCCGCATTATAAATTTTACTAATTTGAAGGTAGATTTTTGCAAATAATTTTTAAATGACTATTCCAAATAAATCGAAATTCTAGACAAAAGTACAACTTTAACGCCTCTTCAAAAAAATCTAATACAACCCTTGCCTAAAATCATCAAAAATCAAATGTAAATTCAAAATTTACATGGGATTTCCTATGTCCCGCGTTCCGATGCACCACACGGTATATGTATGTTCTTGCGGAAATAAAAGAAAAATTTTGGAACGTAACCTTTGGCAGTAGAACAGATTATTACAAAAAAAACAATCACATTACACGATAAATTGTTTTACTATCTATATTAGTATAATCTGCTGATGAGATGCTTTATAACATGTGATTAAACTTGCTGAAAAATAACAATTTCGTCAGAATTTCCGAATTTTTATTCGACTTGGCAACGTAACATCCATTTGTTTTTTTTTCCCTAGAAAAACCAAGCAGTCTGGCAACGGCGGAACGTAGTAACGATTAGCGATTAGATCAGGCGGGCGCGCGAGTACAAGGCGAAGGTTACATCGCCTAACCTTACCCAATGGAAGCTCGCAACACACACACACACAATGCAACAACGTAGCGTGGAGTGAGTGGACGACTTACGATTATAAAAACATGAAATGAATTAAAATGGGAAAACAACAAATCATTTTTTGAATTGTCGTTATTTTCAATAAGGATGCATTATGCATGAAGCCGCTATTGTTTTTCTATTAATGCTTTTTCTCTAATATAATTATTGCTACAACACGGTAGTAAAGTTTTTTTAATTAATGTCTCCTTTTTTTGTATCGGTAAGGTGTATCCGCCATAGTAGTATAATACAGGTATAGACGAAAAGTTAGTTATTCTTCAAAGCATGTAGGTAGCACCACAGTTTAAAGAATACACATATTTATATTCTTTAAACTGTGGTAGCACCCTCTACAGGTAACAGTCATACTGACGTCGAAATCGATTTTTTTCATTTGAAAAAACACCCATACACACACTGCCATTACTCGTTGACGAGTATTTGACACGCATCAGAAGATGGTTACACAAGGCGTTTTCTTTCATGAGATTTTCTGTGACTCTTTACTTTTTGGTTGTCGCTGTTAACTGAGTTTACAATTCTTCTCTATTGCATTGTAGTGTGCGCTGCTTCCTCCCACTGATTCTGAATGCTTATCCCCTTTAAGTTTTCATGGAAAATATCCTTGTACCATTTTCAAGGACCGATACGTTTGAGACGTAATGGAGCCATTTGATTTTTAAGAGTTGTCTAAGTTGTCTAAGAGTTCTCTGTTTGCAACTTGTTTAATGCGTTCATGTGTTTGCGGTACGGCACCCAGGTTTCGCTTCCATATAACATGGTGGGAAGAAATGGTGTCTTTTAATTTCCAGAATGCTCTTTGGGGCGCTGCTAATCCTGTGCTGAATTTCAGAGTCGATTTCGGCGATCGGCCTTTTTTCGAAATCAAGCTGCCGAAATTATTAATTTGGAAGAAAACCGGCAACAAGCGGCAGAAAATAATAATATTTCCGTGCAGTCTTCTGGTCGCAACGACCAACGGACGGCCAGGACGTTAGTGTGCGCTATATCATTTGATTTAATGGTTTTAGAGGTAGCTGCGGCCTGGCCGGTGCGACCTGGTCGTCAGTGTGTTCAAGCCCTAAGGCCCAAAGCATCGTATGCCCAGTTTTTGCAACTAGAGCGCTGTCATCAGTGTATTGAAGTTCTGTGATGAATTTTGTATGTGTTTTTGCCCTGAGTCCTTTTATGTTCAACAGACCGCCGTCGTGTCTGTATCTAATGCCCAATCCTCTTTCCTGCAGTTTGCTATCCACTATAAAAAAAGACCTATACATCAATTTTCACCCAAAAATACTGAAGTTACTCCAGAAATTATTTGGAAAAAAAAAAGAATTAAAAATGAAATTTCAACACCACGGTTCATTTTAGGACATATGTACATTTTTTGGAAAGTTTTTATTTATTTTTATCTGCAATAACGGACCATCGAATCAGTAAAATACTCGTAGACAACTTCAAACAAAAATCGTCTATTGACTATGTAAACAGACAAAACATTTTATTAACACAAGGTGCGGCCAAAAACAAGGCTGAGGTCACTACATTAAGCCCCACCTTCCCCTAAAAAAATATTTGGTGACCAGTTAGTTACTCTACTCTATGATATGTTCAAAATTATGTTTGCCTACTGATTAATATTTGATGTTTAAGGACAACTAACAATTAGTGGCTAGTTGTTGTTCGTGTAAATAGTTAAAAATATAATATAGCATATAGGACTTGGTTATTCGACTAATCTATCTCCTGAATTTTAAGTTTCGTATTTTGTATCATTTATTATTTTAAACTAAGAAGAGCTAAGCCTCCCAAGGCCTTCATACTTCATTTAACTTTTTGTCGAAACAAGAAATATTTAAATGAAACTACGAGGGTAACCTGAAAAGTTTTCAACATCACCATGTAGACGATAACATTCGTGCAATAAAATCTGCATAATTTGAGTCCTAAAAGACTCCTCTCGCTAAGATTTAAAACTATTTTTGATACTTACTTGTTATTTGACAGCCTTGATGTAAGATTTATTGTAAAAATAGAGAAAAACGATTATAGAAAATACATCTATAAATTTATCTTAATAGAATTTAATTATTATTTTTACGTTTTTATTTGGTGTTATTTGTCCTTTTATTCTTTAGTCATTGGCTAAACATAAATAAGAGTGTTCAGACCGTCAAAAAACTACGACCATTGTCGATAATACTGCTCAAATTCATTAAATGGTGATAGACAACCAGAGATTTAAAGTTACAGAGGTAGCAGAGGCGATTATTATGTCCAAAGAACGTGTTTGTGACGTAATCAATAAGGATTTGGGTATGATAACTGTTCCCAAAAGGAGAAGCCATTACAACAGAATGCTATGCGTCATTACTTAACAAACTGAAGGCAGTAGAAGAACATTTGGTTTTCCAAAATAATATTCTATCATACCTCTGCGATTACCATGGCGGAACTTGTTACAACGTGTTACAACTTGAACTGCTAGGCTATACTCTCCGTGTTCGCCAGATTTAGCTACCAGCGACTTAATTTTTGTTCCCCAAACTGGGTCATTGGACATCATCTTCATAAACAACTACTTTGTTGACAAAGTCACCAGGTACTATATTTGTACGAGTTGATGAAATGGAAGCATTGCTGATAGTTGAGAGAAATTTGCAGCTTCACAAGGGGGTTATATATAAAAATTAAAATACAGAAATTATGTGGTCGGAAACTTTTCAGGCAATCCTCGTACATTAATTTTCCATAATTTGTTTTGGAGTATTCTGTCTTAACCAGGCACTCCCTTTTTTCTCAATGGCTTATCGGTTCCTCTTTCGTTTTTCCTGTCCAATACGACACAACAAAGGAAAACTAAAATAAAGGAGGAAATCGATCCAGGTCGTCCGAACCGCAAACCCACTTTTTCGTTCCCATTCCGTTTTCCGAGGTTTTCCGGGAAATTCTTCGCCAGGTGGAAATATATATTCGATGTGAGTTAACCTGGATCCAGAAATTGAAATGTTTCAATGTACCTACCTATCTGCAATAACATCGATCATTCCAAATCTCAGACAAATAAAATAAAAAGAAGAAGCTTACTGCTAAAAAACGAAGGTATTCAAGATATACAAACAGGATGTAAACAGAAAAAAAATTATATCGCTATTAATTTTTTAAAAATGTTTATTAATGAAGATCGTATACATTAATATGTAATAATGATTGTAGTAATTCACTAAATTATATAGAATTTTTATCACACTTTTTAAGGATTTATAATTTTTTTTCTATTGGATATTATATTGTTTCTTTGTTTCTGTATCATGAATTCCTAATAACAAAAATTAGAATTGAAAAATCATATACGTCATCTTTCGGCCATTGTTCATTTAAAAGTTAAGAACTTGGGGTTTTGGCATTGTTTACAGTTTTAATTTATCTTGCGTGTTATTTTTATGAAGAATCTGTATTTTTGTGAGATCTTTTATAAAATTAAGTTGTAATAAATAAAAATATATTTCCTAAACTTAATATAACCTCAAACTCTTTTGAAAATTTAATTATGCCCAGATAAAGCAGGAGTACCCATCTCGTATTCTATAATTTACTGACTTATGATTCACGGTGATACACCACTGAGAAATTACACACAAAACTAAAAACTATCTAATTTTTTCTTGTTTGTGGTGGTTTTGATATAAGGTTTTTGATTAATGTAACTGGCTATGTAAATGGCGCTAACATTTCTCTATAAGGGATTAGTATTAATTGATTTAGAACATGCTTCATCACATTTTTGCATTCTTCCTTTGGACTTCCTTTAGCCCCACGTTGGGCGCCAAAAATTATGCAGCAGTTTTTTTGGTCCTACAGTTGCACCCAGGGTCAGTGGTATACAGTGTGGTGCATCGGTGTCCGTTTCTTATCTCCCGTGTTCCGATGCACCACATGGTATAACTAACAAAGTAATATTTATTAATATTTATAAACTTTATAAAATAAAATTAAGATTATGTGCGTACTTGGGATAGTGGACGACACTTGATTTTCATGATATCCTTCACATCAACTTGATAAATTAAGTGTGTAGTGTGGACGTGTTTTCCGAAATAAAAATAACACGAAACGAGGCGCAAAGTTAGACGAGGAACACGAGGACCCACCAAACTATTTTACTTCGGTTAACCTTAGCTTATACACTTCCAGTAGTGTATAGTTTGCTTGATCCAAGCTTTCATTGATATCAAAAACTGTTTTAATTAATATTGTGTTTTTCTTTTTGCAGATAGGCTGCGATAGGCCGTTGGGCCGATGATTTCCGCAGGAGTAGAAGGACGATTGGCCTACATGACCTATTCGGAACCCTGGAGCCGGAACCCTCCCAAACATCAGCCAGAGGTGTTTCTCAGGCCAGCGCCCAAGTTACTGCCTCCAGCAGCCAGGTAACTATCTGATTGATCCAGCTTTTAAACCGTTTACTCCCACCATCCACTATTATTTTGAATACTGGGTGCGCTAAAAAGTCGTTCCGTTTCAGAATACCGTTTTTAACAAGATAATTGAGAAAATTATTAAATTTCTTAAAGGTACAGAACAGAATACAGATTAAAATATTTAAAATTAATATACAGGGTGGCCCGAACTGTATTCCGGAAACTTCGGCAGCATATTCTACAACTAAAAATAAGTAAAAAAGTTCGTAAATTGTATGTCCTAAAATGCTTAGTTTCGGAAATACAGGGTGTAAAAGTTTTATTTCTATTTCGATTTTTTCCAAATAATTTCGGAAGTAACGTCAATATTTGGATGAAAGCTGGTGTCTCGGAGTTTTTTGATATGAGAAATTTGATTTTGGTGTCAATATAACTCTTACTTGTAGAGGGCGCCACCTACATATTTTTTAACTGGTTTGAAGAGTAATAACTTTTCGCCCGTACCTGCATAAAACTACTGAGTAAAAAAATATAAATTTACGACTCTTTTTACGTAAAAATGGTCTCTAGGTAAAAATCGCTACGAGTAAAGGTTTTCGAAGATTTTCCGAATACAATTCGGACTACCCGAATACAATTCCGACTTTTTAGCGTGCCATTCATCACTAACCCGCACCGCCCATCACCGGCTTGACTTGCGTCTTTTTTCTTCCCTCAGATGTACAGAGGAACAACCGTTACCATTGTTTCTTCCTTACAGAAGCTATAATGGCGTCAGCGCAGGCGGTGGTACCCTCGCCGCAGCAGGAAACGGCGGAGTACCTGTCACCGCCACTTTCCCCAACGGCACACGCATCGCTCCGTCACGTCCCATCGGCAAGTACCCATCCCCGCCGCCCACAGCGCTGCCAGTCAACCTCGCCCAGCCCAAGGAAGAGCGCGAGGACCCCCTGTCACCCTATTCTCCTTATAGGATCTTTCCACATAGTCCCCAATACAGTCCGTTTCCTTATCCAGCATTGTGTCAGCAACCGCCGTATATGTTACGAACGCCGTCCTTTCCACCGACGCCGGTCAGTCCGCAGGAGACGTTTTCGCCGGGTACGCCGACGGCTAGCAGTACCAGCAACACGTTCATGTCACCCCCGGCAACTTTCAGTCCTCCCTCGACGATAGTGAAGCATCACAGTCCGCTGGTTAGGGAGAAACGAACGCCACCCACCCCGCAGAGTCCCAGCTTCAAAGTGCCGTCGGGAAAGGAAGGTTCGATGAAGCACCGGCTTCTGACCAGACCCGAGGACGCGATCGCGCGAAATGGTCCGCTGGACCTCCAAAAACCTCCGGCGGAAGGTCGGAAACGGTTGGGGGCGACCATGTCGCCGCCGAGGTCGCCCAAGCGAGCGCTCAACAACAACGCGGCGCCGGGGAACTTCCAGAAGGGTCAGATGATCCAGCTGGCCAATGGCGAGTTTAAGCGGATCGAGGAGATGCGCACGGAGGACTTTATCCAGTCGGCGGAGAAGAGTCCGGCGCTGCGATTGGCCGAGAGCACGGTGCTGAAGATCGAGGAGGGCAGGGAGGGTCACGTGACCGTCACGTTGGCGTACAATCAGCGGAGGGCGCAGGTGAGTCTTTTTGGTCGCATGGATCGGGATACGGGCTTGCTTATTCGGGAGGTTACGGTGGTTTGGAGATGACGGGACACTGAAACATGCATGCACACTTACATAAGGCTAATTCCATGTCTTATAAATTCTACACACACACAAATAAAAATATTGTCCACTGAATTAGTATATTGTTCAATATTACCATTTTACAATATTATAAAAATGAATTGCTTTTACGAAACTATTTCTTTCCATAACTATATCTAATGTAAATACAATTTTCATTAAGAGATTATCATTTATTAAATAACCAATATACCGCGTGGTGTATCGGCATTGGAAACATAGGAAATCCCATGCAAATGTTGAACTATCCAAATATTGGCCCCCCTATTAATTTTACAGCTAAAGCTTCATGTTTATGCTTCCGTTATCCGTTGATACGATGCCGATGCACAGTGGTTCCCAGATAGGTCATTACTTAGAAATATTAATTTCATGATTTTTTTGTTTGCATGAAACTGTTGCATTTGCATTTTTGTTTTCAATTTTTGCATGAAACTGTTGCTAATACTTTTCTTATATTCCCCTGTAAACGATACATAATAATTAACAAAATCAAGTAAGCCTAGTGTGGCGCTTTTTATTAGAAATGTCACATTTTTGCTACTGGTATCAAGCTGACATAACAGTTTCCAGATAACGCCAATTAATTACTTATTTTATTAAAATTGATAAAAGCTGTTGCCTTTTCTGTAATGGATGTTCGAAAAGAAGGTAAAAAGAACTGTTTTTTCTTTTTTGCACTTAATTAAACCTAAGTAATATTAGTTTATGGCAATTTATTTGAAGGTAACAAAAATAGTATTTTTAAATTTTTGCTTGTCACTCTTTAAGACTTTTAACTACTTTCCCTTTCAAATCTTCTTAAACGGCATGAAAATACTTGTTGCTTAAAGTATATTACATATAAATTAATTGCCACTGGCTGCCACGAATTGCCGCCGGATCTTATACCGGGTGGTTAAAGAATGACTTTTTGTCTTAAAATAAAAGTAACTTGTTTTTTCCTCTTCGTGTCAACTTATTTCGTGGACACACTGTATATCAATTGGCAATAAAATTGTATTTATAAAATGAAACAACTGTCTCTTTTATTTATCATTTAAAATAAATTTGACCTCTTCAATATGAAAAAACATGTACATATGTGCAAACATAATGTGTATACCTTTGCGAATAGTTAGAACATAAAATGCAAATCACACAAACTGGGCCCAATTTTTTTAATACATATTACATTAAGTTTTTTATATACATTTATTTAGCATTTGTTATCAATTTCTATTAAAAAAGGTGCAGTCAAGCTATATCTAGATATCTAACAGTTATGACCGCGCAGCTAATTAAGGAGAACCACTGTGCGATGGTCCGAGGGCGCGGCGCGGCGCTCTGATTAGTCAAAACGTTTTCGCGCCACTTTTCAACCGTAATTTTTTTACTTCAGCCCGTCAACGGAGAAAGATCGTATGATAACGGACGTTTTGACACTTTTTTGACAAATTTAATCTAATCTTAATAAAAATATAATAGTACACGAGCTAGCAACGTCGGGAAAACGAGAACTTTAAGAAAGCCAGTTCTTTAATATATCTTTTGCTATACTCTCCTGATCAAATTGCGGGCCGTCTGGCTGCCGATAGATTACTCGATTTACTACTGCGCATCATGTCTGTACAGGGTATCCCATTTTCGTGTGGTTTATAGGATTTCTCGTTTATGCGATACAATGATGCGATTTTCACATTACTCTGTTACTTTTTTATGAAACTAAATATGCTACACCTATGTTTGTCCTAACCTTCTTAGTTCCTGAAATATAGGGAGAATTTTTGATGCGCAGTAGTGGACAGATGTTGAATACAGATATGATGCGCAGTAGCGAACGCAACGTCTACCGGCAGCCAGACGGTTCGCACTCTGTTCAGGAGAGCATAGCAAAAGATATATTAAAGAACCAGCTTTCTTATAATTCTTCGAAATCTTTATGGAAATGAAAATATAAATGACACCAATTACAAGCAAATCGTACATCATTATATTTTTTTTAATCATAATTAGTTCTTGCCTTAGTGAGTGCAGTTTTTAATATATTGAATCTTATACCCAAATAAAAGAATGTAAGTTATAAATTAAAGTATGTCAAAAAAATAAGAACAACCTAACAAAAAGGTAAATCTTCGAGATGTATACGAAAACAAGAAGTATTGATTAAAATAAGTTATTTCTGCAAATTGTTAAGATCTTCTATAGAAACTGAAAATTCCATTAGCGTAACATCGTCAAATTAAATATGCCTTAATTAAAAAATGGAAGCATACCCAATAAGAATCTCTTAAGAAATTACCTACAGTCCGTAATTTGTATTGCTTCCATTTGATACGGCTGTATTGACGTAAATTAAAGACTATTTATTTCTGAAGACCAAATATTAATTCCTTCATTCCTCTAAAGAAGGGACATTTAATTGAATTACAAAAAAATGAGGTCTTAAAATATAAAAGCAATCCATGATAAAATAACCAGTTTTATTAAAAAAATGATTCTCTCTATATTTTAAATTATCAGAATCTTGCCTTTTAAAAATCGAAGGTTAATAGGATTTATTTTCAATACTCATTAAACGTAAATTATTGAATCGCAACTGGATTAAACGATTTCTCAATTCATTTTTAATCATATTTTGAAATAAATCATTATCGATAAGAAAATTCTCATCGCTTCTTATTGCGCCGTCCTCTTACGAAGTTAAGTGATTATAATGGTAATTGTAGCTTTGGAAACCGCAGTATGAAATATTTCCATAGGTGAACGATCAAAAATTCAAGAATCTTTCAGTTATAAGCAAGAACTAGTCTTATTACTACACTCAGATGCACAAAAAAACGCAACGGAAATATTTTTCGTCACCGGGTGCGTCTCAAAAGTGGCGCAACCCTATAACTTTTTATATTTTCGGATAAAAAAAAAACGAGATTTGGTATATTAGTATGACATAAATTAGGATTGGTTGACGTATTCAGTTGTTTTTGGTCACTTCCTGTTTCACCGAAAATGACTACAACTTTTGATTTTTAAATGGCATATCTTTGGTATTTTTTTACTTTATTCGATAGAAGATATAGATAGAGAATGGCATTTAAATGGTATTCACGGTATATTTTTATATATTATTTTTATTTATAGAAAATGACACTCAATGAATAGAATGAGATCATATGTCAACTTTAGACATTTTAGCTTTAAAAAAATTGTATTTTAAGTTTCAATCTAGAGTGCCATGGCTGTGTTAAACACACTAATGTTTAATCAAGAAGCCTTGGAAAAATAGATTTGCTCGTCTAATATTTTTCGTGTCTTGTCCTGGTGTCGTGTCGTGTCCGGTTAAAAGATGCAAAAATCGTATTTTATTCATATCTCAATTTTTTCAAATGGAACAAGGGTGGCTCATTAAGATATTTGGAAAAGGCATTTTTTTACAAATAATTTCGTACCACACACTTGGTATTTCGTGTAAAATTGTCGTTATGAATCCCATGATACAATTTCAATTAAACCATATCTGTACGAAAATGTCAAAAGTTGACATATTATGATATGTCATTCTATTCAAAATGTCATTTTCTATCGAATAAAGTAAAAAAATACCGAGGGTGTCATTCAAAAATCAAAAGCTGAATCTGAAGAAATAAAAGAGTTATAGAGGTGAGCCACTTTTGAGACGCATCCGGTATATTTTAATTTTTAGCCCTATTTTCATAGCCCTATTTTAATAATTTTTTTTAGCAAACTATACAGGGTTGTTCACCACATACGACACGGAGTATTGTAGCTAAACGATTAGATTTTTACAAATTGTAAGTTTTGGGTTCGTTGAAGGACTATTAGAGCTACAATTTAAAAATATTTTTACAAGATACAGAGTGTCCCAAATAAATAAAAATATCAAAGTTGTATTATTTCAAATGGAACACCCTGTATATTACATTTACATTTTTAGTTTCTACGATTAAAATAAAGGTAAATTTGATAAGGGTTTATTACACTTAAAACCTTACCGTTTTTGAAATATTTTCAATTTTGTGAAATTGCAGTCAAAATTTTAAGGCTTCATTTCTCCAAGGGTATAAAAGTTTTTAATACTAAATATTTACTGAAGTTTATTTATTGATCAGTTATTGTGTTGCAATAATAAAAATTATACTACCTTATACAGCGTGTCTAAAATTTTATTTTAAATAATTACTAGCTTTAAACGGCAATAACTTGTTTAATTTAAATGGAACACCCTGTATATTTTATGAGAATCAGATGCATAATTTAATTGTCTATCAAATTGTATTATACCATTTTTTACCTATAGCTTCAAGTTTCTGTAGAAAATGCATTTCCTTGTAATTTTAAATTCATTTATCAATATACCCATGGAATACTGACATTTTAGATTATTTTTAAAGATGTACCAAATTTTTAAAGAGTACAGACACTAATATTGTCGATATAGTTTGTTTATTTCATTAAAAAATAAAAAAAACTGTTTAAGTATTTGTTAGAGGACCAATTAATATGATTCCAGTATTCAAATTACATTAATTGATTGTTTGCGTTGATTAATAATAATTGCTCCAAAAACTAAAAAACTGAATTTTTATGTGTATTAGACAGTGTGGTAAAAAGTAACACCTTAAAAATTATATTTCATTTTTTGACAAGTGCTTATTTGTAACAACAGAGACATTCATTTTTATAACTTATTATTATATTGATTTCTGATTCAAATCCACATTTATTTAGAATAATTTATTCACGAACATAATTAAGTATGTAATTAATTAGTATTTGGGCGGAAATAATGGTGGTATATTTAATTAATGGTATACTCTTTTATGAAGATGTAAATAGTTTTCTTGTTGCATACAAATGGGCTAGTAATATTATCATTTTGTTAAAAGCCATAATATTACTAGCCTGTACATTTTGTACATTTGTTGCTTTAAAAACAAGCTAAAATGTCAATATTCCATGGGTATATTGATAAATGAAGTCAAAATTATAAGAAGATGCATTTTCTACGAAAACTTGAAGGGATAGGTAAAAAGTGGTATAATACAATTTGATAGACAATTAAATTATACATCTGATTCTCTTAAAATATACAGGGCGTTCCATTTAAATTTAACAAGTTATTGCCGTTTAAAGCTAGTAATTATTTAAAATAAGATTTTAGACACTCTGTATAAGGTAGTATAATTTTTATTATTGCAACACAATAACTGATCAATAAATAAACTTCAGTAAATATTTAGTATTAAAAACTTTGATACCCTTGGAGAAATGTAGCCTTAAAATTTTCACTACAACTTCACAAAATTGAAAATATTTCAAAAACGGTAAGGTTTAAGTGTGATAAACCTTAATAAAATTTACCTTTATTTCAATCGTAGAATCTAAAAATAGAATAATATACAGGGTGTTCCATTTAAAAAAAAACAACTATAGCATTTTTTACTTATTTTGGACACTCTGCATCTTGTAAAATTATTTCTAAATTGTAGCTCTAATAGTCCTTCAACGAACCCAAAACTTAAAATTAAATAAAAAAAGAATCGTTTAGCTACAATACTCCGTGTCCTATGTGGTGAACAACCCTGTATAAATATATCTACTTTAATCTATAAACTCAGTTTTTTTTACTCAAATTTAGTATATGGCTTATTATTATACAGGGTTAATCGAAGGGTTGTTTTATTTACCTTAAATTTAAAACACCTTATGCAATAAAAAAAAAGAAAATTTACTCACGATGTTATTGCACAAGGTGTTTCAAATTTAAGGTAAAAAACAACCGTTCGATTAACACTGGATAATAAGCTAAATACTAACGTTTATAATACACTGAGTTTACGAATTAAACTTGTTATATTTATACACAGTTTGATAAAAAATAATGAAAATAGGGCTAAAAATAAAAAAAATAACAATTTAAGCTTCATTGAGAATCTCGATTATTAGCGTAGAAGTTTGTTCCTTTAATTTTTTTTTACTTTTCCACTAATTATATTTCAAAATATGCAAGAAATGTAATTTTGGCTTTTGATTACCTTCCGTCAAGAGAAATTGTGGTTAGAAATCAAAAGTTGATAGTTTTTTAAGCTGAATATTGTGTTTTCTCTATGGATACAACTGACTAACGTAAGCTGTTGCTAGGTGTCATAATTTTTCAATATTTTCTAAACATACTATATATTCGTCGTAATATTTCTTTTCCAATCTAAGCCCAAACAACTACTCGATTGAGCTTTAACAAACCAGAAAAAAGCAGAGATATTAACCCGAGATTGAGTACCAGTAAAGAAGACATAAAAGTGCATGTTTCAGTGGCACGTAGCTACTACGTACCGCGCTGCCGTACTATCATCGGGAACGACAGACAGCCGACGACGACCAGGAATTAAAATGAAAACAATTAAAATTCCTCGTTGGCAACGCCGCTTTCCGTAATGGCCGCCGCGAACCCATTAACATCGCGTCGTCCGAGAGGAAAAAAGCGAATCATCTTCTCGAGAGAAAGAGTTTACGTATGTGTGCGTATGGTCAGCGACCTTGCCTCGGGTACTGGCCATCTTAAATTCGGCGGGTACCACACCGCGATCGTCGTCAAGTCGATGAGGTACTACACCCATAGACTTAAAATAAAATATAGACTACACTATTTACATTTCAACGCGGACAAACAACCTTTTTTGTACACATGTTTACTTCTGGATACAGTCGACCGAGCCTTCCTCATCCAGCCTATGTTGTCACGTCTTTAATATTATCAATATTTTTTTTCTTGTTATACACATATATTGAGATATTAATACTACAGTTTAATAAAGTAGGTTTTAATATTCCATAGATGTATTAAATAGTCCTTATACACTAAATTATAAGTCGGATACTGTTTAAAAAGGATAAGTTCTTTACAATATGACAACACCGATTAGAGGCGAGGGAGCCTATTCATTCATTTATTACCTTGTAGTACGTGTCGGACGTGTGCGGCAAAGCTTTGTTGCCGCTATCTCCCCGGCTGTATTACGCATTTTCTTAGCTTGTGGTCCTTAAGGGTTTATTTTATTGACTTTTTCTGTTCAAGAACTATAAAATATGGTTCGCCAGTGCCAAATTTGCAAGAAATTTGACATAAATAATCCATTTATGTCCTGAAACGACTTTTGACCGGTAGGCAACTCTCAATTTACCCATTAGGAGTCAGTGGCGTTGTTGTAGAAAGGCGCTTATTTAGATAATATTTTAGTAAAATGTAAAATCTGAATTTTTTCTCTCTTACATTACATTATTTACTTACTTACACTGTAACAAAATCATAATTATAACCCTGTTAATAATTAATAATGTTTTTATTAAAAATATATTCCGGTTTATTCTAAAATTATCTTCAGAATCTTAAATAACATACAAGAATTTTAAAATTATATTACATTGTGAAACAATATTTTTTAATATACCGGGTCGTCTCAAAAGTGGCTCACCCCTATAACTCTTTTATTTTTTCAGATAAAAAAAAAACAGATTTGTATGTTAGTAGGTATATGACATAAATTAGGATTTATTGACGTATTCAATTGTTTTTGGTCTCTTCCTGTTTCACCGAAATGATTACATCTTTTGATTTTTAAAGGCACCCTCGGTATATTGCTACTTTATTCGATAAAAAATGACACTCTGAATAGAATGACTTATCATATGTCAACTTTTGACATTGTCGCTTAAAAACATATCCTATTTTAAATTTCAATCCAGTTTTTTTCAATCCACTAAGTTTTAATCAAGGAGCCTTGGAAATATAGTTTTGATCGTCTAATAGGTTTCTGTGTCTTGTCTAGGCCGGTTAAAAGATGTACAAATCGTATTTTTAATCATACATATGTCAATTTTTTTCAAATGGAACAAGGGTACTCATTAGCATATTTGGAAAAAGCATTTTTTTATGAATATATTGATACCACACACTTGGTATTTCGAGTCAAATTGTCGTTATGAACCGCGTGTTACAATTACAATTAAACCATATGCGAAAATGTCAAAAGTTGACATATGATATTTCATTCTATTCAGAGTGTCATTTTCTATCGAATAAAGTAGAAATATACCGAGGGTGCCGTTTAAAAATTAAAAGTTATAGTCATTTCCGGTGACACAGGAAGTGACCAAAAACAATTGAATGCGTCAATCAATCCTAATTTATTTCATATACTAACATACTAAATCTTGTTTTTTTATTTGAAAATATAAAAAAATTATGGGGATGAGCCACTTTTGAGCCGCACCCGGTATAATAAAGACAGTACCGAGTTAAATAAATGTAGTTTTTATTTTATCCACTTCCTATCACCTTCCTTGCTTTAATGGAACAGATTTATGTTTTCTCTAATTTACATAATAAGACATCACTTAACTAGAAAAAAAATTACAACAATCATTTTTTTTTCTCTCCCTGTCGCCGATTCTATTATATCTGTGGAATAGATCCGGTTTTGATTAATATTAGGGGTTGTAAATGTTTGACTAAAATTAATAATTTATTATTAATTTCAAAAATTACGTAATTTCGATTATAAAATTTCTTCTATAACGTGTATTTTATTATGTTTATCCTTTTCGGACTCTAAGACGTTTTTTCTAAACTTTTATGTAAAAAACCTGTCCTAAATCTTAATAAAATATAAAAACGTTTAAATACGATATATTTTTAATTTAATTATAGCTTCATTAAAATAAAAAGTTACCCGGCTATGATACGGGAGTTCAGGTGTGTACTTGAAACGAAAGACAGTGTTGTGTTTCTCGGCAGAGTCGTCAGGGAACGACCGTTACGACAGAGACAACCTATCTATCGCTCGTGTCGCACTCGTTATAACCTAAAACAATAACACAACAATAACAAGACAGTGTCTGACCGCATGTTCCAGCTATTTATGAATGAGATGCTCAGTCTATATTTTATTTTAAGTCTATGGTACTACCATAAACATGTATAAAAGGTAGAATAACTATGCCTGTTTTGACCCAACATATACAAGCGAAATGTAAATAAACCGTTTGTTTATTTACAGTTTGATTTGATACAGCCTAAAATATTAGTATTTTTTTTATGATTCTCGACATTATTGGCGTAGTTTCAGGATATTCATAAAAACAGAGAAAAGTTTTAAATAAATAATCATCATCATTTCCAGCTTATTCAACCGGGTGTTAAGTTTAGCTTAGTTTTTCAGCTTATCCTTTATGGTGTAGCTACAGTTTATAAAATTAGTTAATATTTGATGGTGTAGCTTCGCTTACATATCTAGATATGATAATCTCTCTGTAATTGGGCGCATTGTTGTCTATTCTTGGCTATGCGAGTCCAAGTTAAGCCTGCTAATTTCCTAATATCATGGTCCCATCTCAGGTTTGGTCTTCTTCTAGGTCTCTTAATTCCTCGTAGGTATCATAGCTAGATATTCTGTGGTATCATGTTGTAATTTTTGTGGTCCATCTGTTTGTCAGTCCTTCTCCCCAGAGTCTTACCTGGGTCTTTCATCGTTTCCACTGTATTTTTTACCGTCTTTCTTTGTTATTCCCAGCATATTTAGTTTCATCGGGCTTTGAGTGACCTGCAGTTCCCTTATGATAGGTCATGTCTGGTAGTACATACTTATGGCTTGTGCTGATGGAATGTTTTCTTCCTTAGATAAAGTGGTATTCTATATTTTAATACGATTGGAGTTTTTTCCATACGTACTATATTGATTTCTGTTAGTAGAGATCCTCAGCTATACAGGGTGTCATTGAAATGGTGTAAAAAAATCGGGGGGTGATAATACTCCTAAAAATAGTAAAAAAAGTTCCTATAAGTATAGGGCCAAAAATGCATATTAAGGGAGTTAGGGGCACTGAAAGGGTGAATTTAAAAAACGCTTGTTTTAAAATTGTAGGCTTAAAAAACGAGATAAAATTTCGAAAAAAAATCCTCTACATAAAAAATCTACTGAAAAATTATTTGGAAAAGCGGAACGGGTGGTTTTTTCAAGGATAGGGGTTTTTTCGTGAATAACTTTTTTGAGGTTATTTTTTTTTGCAACGTGGGTTTATTTTTTAAAACTACATACTTTTTCCTACAAAAAAGATACTCTTGTTGCACATCGCCCAGAGCGATGGTTTTCGAGAAAATTGACGACAAAGAGTTTGCTCTGATGGGTTGCTAACTGGTTAATCATCATAAACTTATGAAAGTTATGGCGGTTCAAAAGTAACCAAGTAGTTTAAATAAAGTTTAGTTAGTTAGTTCAAATAATTAATTGAAACATCAAAATTTCATGACTTTCAAAACATCTTATTGCTTTAAAAAACAAAATAATCCAATTACCAAAATTCCTTATTAAAATAATGCATTCCTTAATTCATTCATAGTAAATGTTCAAAGTGACCACCATTCATTTCAATGTAGACATCTGATCTTCTTCTCCACGATCTGCGTAGATACCCTGTGGAATATTTTGGTGTTGTCCGAATTTGATTGGAACAATCAATAATGCGTTGCCGTAGTTGCTTTTCAGTATTAATCGGCACTGAGCAAACCAAATTTTTTTAAAATCAAAAAAGTTTATTTCGTTTTTAAAGCAATAAGATGTTTTAAAAATCATGAAATTTAGATTTTCCAATTAATTATTTAATAACTACTTGGTTACTTTTGAACCGCCATAACTTTGATAAGTTTAGGTTGATTAACCAGTTAGCAACCCATCAGAGCAATCTCTTTGCTTTCAATTTTCTCGAAAACCATCGCTCTGGGCGATGTGCAACAAGAGTACCTTTTTTGTAGGAAAAAGTATGTAGTTTTTAAAAAATGAACCCGCGTTGCAAAAAAAATAACCTCAAAAAAGTTATTCACGAAATAACCCCCTACCCTAGCAAAAACTACCCTTTCCGCTTTTCCAAATAATTTTTCAGTACCACCATTTGATTTAGGATCAAAATTTATGACAGAGAATTTTTTTTCGAAGTCTTAGCTCGTTTTTTAAGCCTACAATTTCAAAACAACCGTTTTTTAAATTCACCTTTTCCGTGCCCCTAACTCCTTTAATATGCATTTTCCGCCCTATACTTATAGGAACTTTTTTTACTATTTTTAGGAGGACTATCACCCCCCACACTATTTCAATGACACCCTGTATATTAATGTGTGCTTGTAAGTTCTACAGGGCTATTGTCAATTAGGACAGTTTAGTTGACTTAAGATTTCTTCTATTAGATTAAACTCTGAAATTTATTTATAATTTTTTCATGGAAAGAAAACCAGATTTATGCCTTTGATAGTTTTTTATATAATTTTTTTCAGATAACTAGCACTCACTAACTGAAAGTGTAAACGAATATGTACAGGGCGGGCCAAATTGGACACCTTTAAAGGGAAACACCCCTTTCTAAAGGAGATAGACGAAAACAAATATCGGTGTCTGGAACTCAATTTTTGTCAAAAACATGAGGGTAAAAACCGCACATTGATATCTGTTGCCGTTTCGAAGTTAACAAGGTGTTAAATTTTTAAATCGCTGTAACTTTTTTGCTATTGAAAATTTTATGTTTTTATGAGAACATTTCCAAAGCACTGATTGATTTTTTGGACACCCTATATATTTTTAGTTCACTGAAAAATACTTAAAATTAAATAATTAATTAATTAAATATCAAGTATGCTATATTTTGGGAATGGTAATTTTAAGTTATTTTCAATGTATTAAAAATATACAGGGTTTTGTTTAAAAAACTATATTTAAACTATTAAATTCTACGTAAAAAAAATCTTTAAAAATGTTGTCATAAAAACAGAAAATTTTCCATAATTAAAAAGTTACAGCAGGCTTTTAAAAATGCATATCTTCAAAAAACGCCGTGTAACTCTGTCACCGTAACAGATAACAGGTTTGTTCTCACAGCGTGTTTCCAACATGTTTGTGACATGTGTGTGACTTCTTCCAAACGGGTGTTAATGCGCAGGTCTCAAATAATGCAGTTTCTGATCGATTTCAAACTGTCTGTGAGAACATCGAATCCCCTACTCTTCTTTTTTGATCTAATAATACAACTAATTTTAACTCCTACGTAATACCGAATAAAGAAGAAAACGAACAGGGAATTAACCAAAGACATCTTTTAATGTTTTTGATTTTGTTCTTTTTAATGTTTTAATGTTTTGTAATTTTGATTCTTGGGTCTGACCTGTTCCTCCATAGCTCTTCTAGGCCTGTGTCTGTATCCGAAAATTCGGACGCCTCAGATTCAAAATCGCTCATTTCTTTTCATTATTTTTTGAAGAAAAAAACACTAAACAAAAACAACACACGTTTTGTAGGTTCAGTTTACCAAGTAATGACGTTGGGTCGCAATACGCATGCGCCGGACACTTTACTTGCAAAAGATCCGCAAACAGGTCTGACTGTCAGCTAACAATCAGAATTTTCTGTGTGAACAGCGTACTGTTGTGTATTCTGTTGGAAATATGTTTCTTACAGCTGTGAGAACAAACCTATAGATGTGCGAGTTTTACCATTATGTTTTTGATGAAAACTGAACTCCAGACATCGACATTAGTTTTTATCTATCTACTTTAAAAATGGCAGTTTGCCTTTAAAAATGTCCAACCCGTACACATTAATTTATAGATCTGCACAAATTTTGAACAATATGGCTTGCACAAATCGGTTAATAGAGATTACTTGAAAGTGTAAACCCTCCTTCATACAGGTTTGTCTATTTAAAATCTATTAATCTGGAGTTCGTTATCAGTCTAAGATATCATTGCACTATTTATCGAATGTCAACAAAAAAGCGACGCTTATGTCAATACAGATTTTGAACTACTCTATTTACTTATCTTTCTAAAAGTAGGTAGTATCAAAGTTTACAGAATAATTATATGTGTATGTGTATAATGTTTAGTAATACAATAAATAATGATTTCTTCGCGCGGTGGTTCGTCAATTACGAAAAGAATGTGAAAATAAAATAATAACGCCGGCGCCAACTACGGTCGCGGGTCCGTTTCATGTCTTTTGATCGTGGCGAATCGAGAAAATACCAAAACGTCGAATTCGTTATTGAAGTACCGTTTTCCTGATAGTCCTCATACCTCCATGGAAACTAATTATCTATTAATTAACAGAACATTTCATTAACTAACCGACGCTAACTCGATATCGACACGTGAGATAATGCAATTATTCATTATTAACAAATTGCACATTATGCATTATCAAATTGTAATATAATATAGCATTAATTACTTTCTATAGGTATCAGAAAATTACAGTCAGTTGTATATCATGTACAGTGTAATGTAAGCGTGTCGTGCCTTGTGCCTTGGACGAATACCAGGTACAATGGTAAATAAAAATATAAATGTATATATATGAGTCTCTCCAAAAGCATATTTTATTCTGTAAAAATGCAGAAGGCTTGATCAACATTAAGCTGTTTCAATAAAGATGACACCAGCATATTTTTTGACATTTATTATACAGGGTGTCCCAGAAATAAGTGCAAGTATTTTAAGGGGTGGTAGATCTCGATAAAAGAAACATATTTTCTCTTTATCGTTTTTCAAATAAGTCCAAAATAACGGAGTTATTTTACTGTGAAAATTTCAAAAAAAAATAATTTGTTGCTTAAATTTTGAGAACCAGTGGATCTTTTCTGGATTTTCTTTCTTGTAAATTTAATCTAATACCTATGTTGCCATATTATCAAGAAATTATGTTTTTAACTAAAAACTAAAAAAAATTCGTAAAATTTTTTCAAAAAATTTCGATTTTCCAAATTTTTTTTTTCGCGAAAAAAAACCTCATAGGCGTGTTTCTGGGGTTGAACATTGAAGTTAAAATACTTGCACTTATTTCTGGGACATCCTGTATATCGTCGGGAAAGAAAATACAGCATATATCAGCAGTAACTAGTTCTACACTAGAGTTTGAGAATGAAAAGTATTCGAACATTCGATATCTGTCACTTGTACTTAAGTATTGACACAAACTAACATATTATATATATATTGGGCTATTTGGTTTTGATATAGATGTAAGTTAGCGTGTGCTATTGATTATGACCAAACGATACTTGAAAAAAGTCTGTTTTTTGCCACTGCAAGAGGAAACTACAGAATAAGGAATTATTTATATTATATATTATTTAATTACACTTGATTAATGTAAAATATTTATACTCTTAGCTGTTGCAATCCCTCAAGAACAAAGTTTTTAAATGCAATTTCTATGCTACGAGAAACTGATCAAGTCAATATTTGCTTTCTTGTTAAGATTTAATTGTGATATTAACAAACAAAATAGAAATATTATTATTAAAGGCTTACCTAGTTGTTTCCGTAATTTCGTCAGTAATAATGCATTAACTAGCAACGCAAAAGAGAAATCTAATATCCGACATATTTAAAAAAAAATACTGTAATCTTTACATTTCCATTCGTATTAAGTATGCTTCGGTTTGTTTTATTAATTGAACATTGCAAAAAATACCTAGATTTCTATATCTTTAAATAATATACAGCGTTCCATAACATAATACGTCGTCATTAAAAAAACATACGCGTTTTGTTTTTGTTTTTCTTACAGAATTTATTATACGTCACCGAAAAAATTGTCAAAGGGGTACCAAGTTAATAAAGAGCTTAAACAGGATGTTGTCTTTTACTATTACTTTTTAAAATTTATCTTGAACAAACATCAAAAACATGGAATGGGAAATGCAAGAACATAGGGATACCACTGACGATTCCGCCCTGTATACGTTTTGCTTCGCACGCGATCTAATATTTTTAGCTGAGGATTATGAATGATTATGATTTTTAAATGGCTCCCTCGGTATTTTTTTTACTTTATTCGATAGAAAATGACATTCTGAATAGAATGACATATCATATGTCAACTTTTGATATTTTCGGTTAAAAAAAATTTATTTTAAATTTCAATCTAGAGTGCTATAACTATGAGAATTAGTGTTTTTATACTAATTGTCATTCAAGAAATCTTGGAAAAATAGATTAGATCGTTTAATGTTTTTAGTGTCTTGTCCTGGCCGGTTAGAAAATGCTCAAATCGTATTCTTAATCATATCTCAATTTTTTCAAATGGAACGAGGGTGGCTCATTAGCATATTTAGAAAAAGCATTTTTTACGAATAATTTGATACCATACAGTTGGTATTTCGAGTCAAATTTTCGTTACGAACCGCAAGTTATAATTTCAAAGAAGCCACATGCGAAAATGTCAACAGTTGACATATGATATCTCATTCTATTCAGAGTGGTATTTAAAATTCAAAAGTTGTCGTCATTTCCCGTAAAACAGGAAATGGCCGAAAACAATTGAATACGTCAATCAATCCTAATTTATGTCATATACTGACATACCAAATCTCGTTTTTTTATTTGAAAAAATAAAAAAGGTACAGGGGGTGAGACCACTTATGAGACGCACCCGGTATAATGAAGATGATATTATTGTTGGAAATAAAAACAACCAAACGAGAAAAATCTTAGGCATAGCCCACACAATTTACCTGTGAATTAAAATGACAGATAGCAACTGTCACTTTGTCTTTCCTGTTTTTTTTTTCAAACAGACACCTTATATATTGCTTTGAAATGTAAATTATATTTTAAATTTTTTAACTTGGATAGAACTTTGAAAAAAATGCTCTTAAAATGTATTTGCTGGTGCCCTTTTTCCAGTGTTCAATCTGACGTCCGTCTGGTAAGTCTCCTTGTATCTAATTTTTTTCGTCAAAAAGTAATACTAAAAATTTGTAATTCCTTTTGTCCTGTACAAATTAAGAAGTTTCTATTGTATGTACGTCAACTGATTTCATATTTACTCGGTTTAAGCACTTTCAAAACACTGAATCTATTTAACCACGACACTATTAAAGAAATTATTAGAGAATACACGCGGTTAGTTGATGAACGAACGATACAAACATATCAAAGAACAAATATTAACAGAGACCTATTACAAAGACCGCCATTGTTTTGGTTTTAAATTGAATGAAAAAGGCACAGATTGTGGACTTAATAAAGTAGGGAACATGTTATAGAACATTTGTTTTTTAAGTAAACCGTGATACGCCTTGAATAATAAGTCTATTATTACATGTTATCAAGGCCAAACTTAATGAATACTTTGTGGAAAAATTGAAAAATCTAGTAGGCTAGTAAATGGCGTATATGATAGTTGAATGGCCCGTGGAACTAGTGCAACACTGTTAGCCCTATAGCGCGGGCTAGCCATATACAGGATGTGAAATAAAATGGACGGTTTTTAAACAAAGTTTTTTTTTGATTTAGCATTTTCTAACAAAGTTATTTATCTAGTTATACAGGGTCCGACAACGGTGCGTCGCGTCGGACAGCTGTAGCTCATAGAATAAAAAACTTGGGAACTTACTAGGATGTATTTCAGGAAAATATTTTAACATCTCTAGGGTGGCACCAAAAAGTGTGAGTGAATCGGGATGATTTTTAAGATCTAATTAAATATATTTCGATAGTTTCAGAGATATTAATAAATAAATAAAAAATATATATTTTTCAGCTTTTCTTAAAAAAAATTAAAAATACAAGAACTGTCCTGAAATCAAAACTATATTAGGTATTTACATTAGATAGTCTGGTAATGTATAGTAAACATGGCAATCGTAAATCATACAGAATGTTCAGAATTCTATGCCCTTCTAAATTATAAAATAATTTTTCTTCTTTTTTTTAAATGGAACACCCTGTATATTATTTTTTCAATCGATGGAGAATTAAAAAATTAACATTTTTTGTATTTAGAGTACTTCAAAATTTTTAACGGTTTCGCAGATATTCGCGGTTTTATATTTCAAATGGCATTTTCCACAGTAAATTTGTATCAAAGCCACCCAATGATTTTTCTCTCGTATTTTACCGTTGAAAGAGCCATATGAAAGAATACTGCGTGTATCTGCGAAACCATTAAAAAATTTAAATAACATCTATTGAAAAAATAATATACAGGGTGTTTCATTTAAAAAAAAACAAAGAAAATTATATTTTATATTTTAGAAAGTATGGCATAGAATTTTGAACACCCTGTATGATTAAAGATTACGATATTTATAACAAAAATAAGTATAAACCATCTAAAGTAAATACCTAATATAGTTTTGATTTCAGGACAGTTCTTGTATTGTATAAAAAAAATTAAGGAAGGTTGAAAAATATGTTATGTTCCCGTCATCCCTTCGTGGGACATAGGGCTTCTAAGAGATGTTCCATCTGATCCTATTCTGAGCTGTCTGTTTGATCTCTCCCCATGTTTTCCCGACCTCTTGGGCTTCAGAGGTTACTGTTCTTCTCCAGGTATTCCTTGGTCTTCCCCTGGCACGTCTTCCCTGTGGATTCCATTTAAGTGCCTGTCTAGCGATATCTCTGTGGGGTCTGCGCAAAATGTGCCCAATCCAGCCCCACTTTCTTTTCTTAATTTCGATATCTATTCGATTTTGTGATGTTCTTCTCCACAGTTCTTCGTTGTTAATTTGATTGGGCCAGAAAATTCTCAATATTCTTCGAAGACACTTGTTAACAAACACCTGTAGGCGATCCATGAGACCACGCGTAACCTTCCATGTTTCGCATCCATAAAGCAAAATAGATTTGACATTGCTATTGAAGAGCTGGACTTTAGTTTTTTTGCTATATATAGAGGAGTTCCACACAGGTGTAAGCATGCCAAAAGCTCTTTGTGCCTTCAAAATCCTTTCCTCTATATCTTTCTCTGTGCCCCCATCGCTGTGGTACTGAAATTCATCAACTCTTTCGATGGCTCGGTTGTAGATGGCTTGGTATAGATCTTGGTTGTTGGGAGTATTTGACCTCATTTCTTTGGTTTTCGCCTCGTTGATTTGAAGACCGACATTATTAGCTTCCTCTTGGAGTCTAAGAAGTTTTTGAGACATATCCGAATGTGAATGGGAAAAGATGCATTGATCGTCTGAAACCAAGCCAAACATGCAATAATACACAGGATGTTCCATTTAAAAAAAATCATCCCGATACACTAATACTTTTTTGGGCCACCGTATAGAAGCTAAAATATTTTTTCTGAAATACATCCTCGTACATTCTTTAGGTATGCACTTAAACAAAAAGTTTAAGTTTTTTATTCTAGGATCTACAGCTACCCGACGCATTATTGCTGGACCCTGTATATGGTAAACTAGCGTCATAATAATATACATCTTAATCTCAATTTACCACATTTGCCAGACTGTGGCACTGAGCACAATGCGCTCTGCTGTTTCTTCTTCTGATGACAAAAGCTGCACATGGCCATCCCATCAACTTTAAATACCTATTGAGCTTGCAGTCCTTTACTAGTAGACAGAAGTGTCTAGCCCTAGCAGTCAACTATTAAGCTTGACCAATCAGGTTGGTTAGCGTGGTTATTTGAAGGGTGTTAATTCATTTGTGTTTGTCAAAAACTCTAAAGCTTCGTACAGACCTGAATGTTGTATCGAGCAACAAACGGAATGGCAAATGAAGACAAAAAATTGAAAAACATTTTCAGCCAACCGAACAGCAAACTAAACATATTTTTGCATTCCCAGTAATTTTTCCAATATCGATGCTGCACCAGTTGATGCACCTACCCGATACTGTTCCTCAGCTCTCTTTCATTTTAGCATTTTTACGCCGAAAGAATGATAGTAACAAACTCATTTTCTTTTTACACTCTTCTGGATCTATATTAATTTGTTGAGCAATGTCCTTCCGTGCATCTTGTTATATAATATAATAACTTCTGTTTTTGGTACACTCTTATAAAATCAAAACAGTTCTCTTCCGACTACAAGATTATGCGTGTCGAAATTCTAAATAGTTTTATTAAATAAGCCTTTGCTGCATTCGCCGTTTTGCTTTGGTTCCCGTCCTAACCTACAAACGCATTCGCACGCATTTCCTTTGATGTCAGACTAAAAACCGACAACAGATGGATCGACGACGAAGCGAACGAGAACTTAAATGCGAACAGCCAAGATTTGCAATTCAGTTTGCAAACACGTTCGTAGCCCGTCCAAACTAGCGTTTCATTTGCCAAACGGTTCGTTGTTCAGTTTGTTGTTCGGCGCAACGTTCAGGTCTGTATGAGGCTTAACGTGATTGGTCGGGCTTAATAGTTGCCTGCTAGGGCTAGACACAAGTCTAGTAGACCTGCTATAGTTCTGACATCCTGATGATTTTTCCACCATCCTAGAGATTTCTGTGCCACCATACCACCCTGTGTTTTATGACCATCTTTGTATGAAGATGTTTAAAATTTAGTTTAAACGACAAAAATGACCCTTATTTGTCGGAAATTTGATTCTAAAAAATGTATAGTATAGAGTTTTAGAATCGTTGTAAACTAAAATCTACAAAAACGTAGCAAAACAACGATCAAAAATATCCATTTCATCGGCGTTAAAATGAAAATTGACTAGAGAAAACAAGCTATACGGCTTCTTTCAACGAAAGTGTCTGAAGTTCTAAGCGAATTTAATTATGTTTTTATGCGAACGATTAATTTAATACTTGTATAACATACCGAATCACGAGGCGTAATCGCACGTAAGCAGCGTGTAGTAAGAAAGTCGGTGTTGCCAAGTGAAATACATGAAAAATCGTAGTATTAATAAGTATTAGGTTTACTATGCGTTCATACACGCCAATTTTTTGACGTCAGTAATAAAATTAAATTAAATTCCAAGTCTAAACACGTACTTACGCAGATCTTGTAAATTGTAGATTTGCAGATTGTATGTACCGTAGTCTTATAGATCTATTGTAATCATACAATCTCAGTGCTTGACAAAAGCCAGTATCTGAGACGGTTTTACAGAGGTTAGTTCTCTATCTTCTCCGATATCAGTCGTATCAAAGTTTATGGCATGAACGATTGTCGTCTCGGCGCACTCAGTAATGAAGTATTCTGGTGTTTCCCCATTTTCCCCACAGAATCTGTATTCGCCGTTGTTTCTTAGCTTCAGTCTACTGAGGTGTTCATTACGTTAAAGTTGTACTTTTGTCTAGAATTTCGTTCCATTTGGAATAGTCATTTAAAAGCTATTTGCAAAAATCTGCCTACGAATTAGTAAAATTTATAATATTGCCCAGAGAAAGCCAGAATTAAATTACCAGCAAAATGTGATTGTGTCATTGTCAAATTCGATGTCACATTTTGTTTACAAAATTTTGAAGGTACCAAACAAGTACCAAACAGAGTAATTTGGTATAAAATAATTATGAATTTTGCAACTACTGACAAAGTTACGATGCTAAATGTGTGTTGCTAAATTATTTGACTTTTTAGTATCTTTTTCTAAATTAAAAATGAAAGTCCCCATCTGTTAATTATACGAGGGAAAACAAAATGTTGATATTTTGGTGAAAGTTTTGAAACACCCTGTGAAATATGTTAAAACAGCAAGAAATTTAAAAATTATTTTATCATTTAGATACATCCTTTCTCGATGGTTTGTTTTTTGGTTCATCTCATTAGCTTTATTTTTGTTTGAAATATTCGGTTTTAAAGAAGGCACTAACATTTTTTGTAAGTTTTGCATTAAGACCATGCCTTTGCTTTTAGGCCTAGTCAACATATCTAGTAAGTTCTGGTCCCGAAGCGGGCCTTCTTGACATAAGATTTGCTTCATTTAATCTTCTTCTTGTAGTCCGTTAGTTAATATGTACGGTCCTTAAGTGCAATTCATTATCAATTTGAAAAGCTTGCAAACGGCGGTTTCTGAGCGATAAAGTTACAATAAGTCGATCGTCTCGATTAAAAGTTCTTATATGAAGGTTCCTGGACGTCTAAATTGACGTCCTCATGGACGTGGTCATAATTCTGAAACAACTCAGTATATTCTATGGTATTAAGGTGTTTTTGGAACCGGAATTTTATAGCAAATTTACTGAACTCGAATAAATAAATGGTATATATTTGACTCACCCTGTATATCTATAAAAATATTTTAGAAAGGTGAACTACCATTAGACATATATTTTGTAAAAGGTTTGGAGTGAAAATCTCAAATAGGAATCCTGATACAGAGCTTTTCCGGAATACGGAGCCATCTTGTATGTATGCATTTGTATATGTGTGTTCATTTAAATACTAAATTGAAAGCAACGAATTTAAATGGGTAAACTTTGTAATATATCTCATTAATAATACAATGCAAAAAGTTTGATAAAAAATTGTTCACAGTAAAAGAGAAGACTACTTTAAGATGTATATTCCAAATAAAACGAAATTCTAGACGCAAGTACAACTTTAATGCCTATTCAAAAAAGTCTAATACAATTTTTGCCTAAAAGCATTTGGGCAGATAATATTTGACCTTTTTAAATTTTACATGGGATTTCCTATGTCCCGCGTTCCCATGCACTACACGGTATACCTACATATGTGTTTTTCTGTTCAATTTTATGTTTAATTTTGGAGGAATACATACGTATATTGTAATTTGTAATAATATACGTGTAATATAGGTAATACAATTTTTTGGAATTCTTACTGTTTGACCATTGAATTGAGCATGACTTTTGGCAACACTGATGGCCAAATTCAAAACAGCTCAAGTCGAACGAATGAACGGATCGTAGAGACGTACTATACGCTAACGTGTTTATTTTCACTTTGAAAAATAAACAAAGGAAACTGTTTGAGGGGCTATTTTGAGAAAATGCGAACGCTTGCCAGTGGTACTAACGCAGATCGGGCGATGCTATGCGGCTAATGAGTATTGGAAGAGAAAAATGTACGTGTCTACGTGTAAGACTATATTACTATAACAATGATTTATTTCAAGACAGAGCACTCCTTTTTATAATAACTTTAGTTAAATATTGTATTCATGGTGGTCTGAACTGTATTCCGGAAGGCCGCCGCTAAGGTGTTAGCCGCCCGTGTGCAACTCAATATTTGCCGCCCCCTTATATTAAACAAAATGTATAAAAATTGCATAGATTTTTTGACATACCTATATATAATATTATGTCTATATTAGCCGAGACATGTAGGTATGGTATCATTAATACCCGTAAATAAGTACTTACTCAAATAATTAAAGTTTTAATCCCGCAGAGTCAAGTCTAGTCTCCAAATTAAAAAAATAAATGTCCAGTAAAATAAAACACTTATAACTAAGCTACATAAAAAATTATTGAAATCGAACTTTTCGGGCTTTCGTTTCCGAAAATTTGACGATATCTTTAATATGTCGTGCATACCTCTTGTTCGATAGATAACAAAGCTAAAGCAGAAAGTCTTCCTTGCGTCATCGAAGATAAAAAGTCTAATAATATTAAGTCTTGAGGTACCTACAGGTCCTACAGTAACCGGTAGTGTTAGGAATATTAGGGTTAGGAGGTTAGGTATAATTAGGGTTAAATTTGGAAATATTGAATGTAGATTATTTTCGTACATGTACTAGTAGTATATCACTAGGATATTTTTCTGTGTTAAAATAGAGTCGAATAGCTTTAATTTCCTCGAATAAATCGGTTTCGCTGATATCACTCTCTGTTTGTGTCTCTAAAGGCCTGATGGATTTTCTTACAATTAATTTTAGTTTCGTCATCGTTTTTAATTATAGTTATCCTATATATTTCATTGAAAATAATGTTATTGTAGTATTGTAGTGTATGTACTGTTGTAAAAAATAGTGTTATTGTAGTAATTGGAACCGTTTTTCAATTGCCATTATGGCAGTATCCACAATTTTAAAGTAAAAATTTATTTTAAATGACAATTCAGGTGACAATATGGGTTCATCAGTTCCTTCATACTCAAAATGCCTTTTCTTCTTCGGGTACGTAAGCTGGGGAATGCTACTTGAATGTCATTTGTAGCTATTTCCCTCGATCGTTTAAAAAAATTGAAAATGTTCATCAGAACGTGTGGTTATGAAATAATTTTTAAATTATTGAGTACATCTAATGAAGATTTTATGTCAAGTTTTGATGACTGAAGAATTTTGCTCAAACATTAATTTTACAGTTGGGAGTTGGAACCTTTGGTGTTACACAGCATAATAAAATACTAAATCACCACAATACACCAAAACACTTTTACTTTTACACTGGACGCGCGTTTCGCTAACCATGTTAGCTTCGTCAGCAGGTGATTAAGGCTCCATCTTCAATTTCAATCCTGATCATCTGCTGATGATGCTGGTTAACGAAACGCACGTCCAGTGTAAAAGTAAAAGTGTTTTGGTGTATTATTATTTGCTAACATTTTTACTTAAATTATTGTGCCATATTATAATAGAGCATATAAATTTAAACTCAAAGATTTTTTAGTGATTTTGCTAACGTTCTGGTGTTCATATCCCTTTTGGTATCATTTTTCAATGAACATTTCCTGATATTTTTATCTCTGGAAAAGTTAAAGTTTTTAATTCGCTTTGGACAATTTTCAATAATAAATTCAACTTCATTTGGATTAAATTTTGCAGGCCATGTTTCGGGATCGTTCGAAACCAAGTATAGGCTGGAACTTTCTACACAGCAAGCCGTAACCGCCAGATTAACTGTGTTGATTATGGTTTCAGCCTCAGCACTGGCCCTATTATTGCTATCACTGTCATTTGACCTTTCATTATTTATGTCACTAGCTGCAACCGAAGTAGTTTGCTCTGAAATAGAATTTTCTTCATCTCCTTCACAAAGAACTTCTTTTGAAGTTGAAGATCCTAAATTTTTTGTCCGACTTGTTCGACTTGTCCGACTCTTTTTCTCTGGTTGTGATCAAAGATGATTATGTGGTCATAAAATATTTAATAAGAATGTTATTAGGGAAAATAGAATCATTATTTATTTTTTTTGTTTGTATTTAAGAAAAAAAATCAGTGGTGCCTGTTTTGGCCGCCCCTATACCTGGCCGCCCGTGTGCACCGCACACTTTGCGCACATGGTAGCGGCGGCCCTGGATACTCGTATTGAACACAGAATTGAACGCTCTACAAAAAAGGTCTCTTACAGTTTTTCGATAAACCTACTCCTTCAAAAGTTATTCACGGTTAAAGTTAACCACTCGGTAATTTCCTAAATTTTTCAACATTTTTGACAAAATTATGATTATTTTTGAAAAATTTAATCTATTTGAAAAAAAGCAATTTTCATGATACCATGAAAAACAATTGAATGCATGACAGGTAGTTAATTCTAATACTTATTATAGTATCAGGCAGAAAATGATTGAAACTTTAAAAGTGAATAATGACGAAGAGTTCGATATTTCTAAACGCTTCATTTTTAATCAGGATGATTTTAAATGGTTTATAAACAAAAACATTGATTATTTCATAAATTCATTACAATTTTTTATACGGTTTAATATTGGTAAAAGTTTTCTGCAATTAGACAGTACGTTTGAAGGATCCTGAATATATGAGAGTCATAGAAATTGTGAAAAATTTGAGAATAGTTAATGATACTGTTAAAGAGCTGTTAAATTGTCAGAAGAATACATTAATATTTTATCTAGAAGTGAAGATGAAAAACAATATGTGACCAGATTGTAAGCGAGTATAAGAAGAAATATCAAAATCAAACTAAAGAATATTTATTAAAATAAATCAGCTATACTTAAATGGTTTAAACTTCATTAAACTCGAAGATTTCTTAATTCCCAACTTTAACACCATGAGAATTGTATATTTTTACAGTAATAGATTAAATTTTTCAAAAATAATCATAATTCTGTCAAAAAAATTGAAGAATTTAGGAATTTACCGAGTGGTTAACTTTAACCGTGAATAACTTTTGAAGGAGTAGGTTTATCGAAAAATTGTAAGGGGCTTTTTTTGTAGAGCGTTCAATTATGTACGAGAATATGTGATGTTGTGTTGTCATGGCTGCGAGAGAACAAAATCGAGAGAAAAAATTATTTACAGAAAGTGGCTTTGGGGCAAGGTTTATTGTGAATATAGGGTTTACAATGGTCTGTTATTGTTTTTAGACAATAAACTAAAAATTTAGAGGGCGTCGTGAGAGAAATGATCAACTTTGTAAATAATGGACACCCTAATGTATATCTTCATGTAATATTTTTGTTGTCGCCGCTTATCACGAGTTTAAAATATATTCAGAGCCTATCCACCTTCCATATTGTATCGTATTTTATTCTATTTATATCAACCTCTATTCGGTCAATATGTATGAACCAGTCAAATACGTATGAACAAGCAGAATTCGTAGATAATTTGCCGATTGAAAATTAACATTAATGACTGCAAAAGACCATTAATATTTAGATTGATTTGGTCATTTTATGAACGGAAAATTATTAAAGCTGAATTGAAATCGAAATTGGTATTAAACATCTGTTGCTATTCATTACGTCGCGTCGGTTATAATATATAAATATGTCCTGATTCGTGCGTGATTCAGACGTTGATTATGTATATTATTTTTACGATTTGCGAAAGCGAAGTTTATAATTTTTTACTTTATGGAATTTTTCCGAAAAATATATTTTTTGAAAACATTTCGAAAAAATATAAGGCTGAAACTACTGTTAAAATTTTCATTTTTGTTACAAGACGCTTATAAGGAATTACCGCCTGTGTTTGGTTTGGTTTGGTTGAATATCTATTCATAAAACTCTCACTGCAACTTTATAGATCTATTGTGTCCCCCTTTCTTTAGTTATAACTCATCATACAGTCTCAGGGCTTTGATAAAAACCAGTATCTGAGACGGTTTTACAGAGGTTAATTCTCCATCTCCGATATCAGTCGTACCTAAGTTTATGGTACGAACGGTTGTCGTCTCGGCGCTCTCAGTGATGAGGTATTCCGGTGTTTCCTCATTTTCTCCACAGAATCTGCAGTCGCCGTTGTTTCTTACCTTCAATCTACTGAGAAAACTGTCCTGTTAAAAACCCCGTGACAATCCGAAGATTGTCTTTACTTAAATCAAGAGGAATCTTGGTCTTGGAGTCTTCTTGGGTTCGTGAGCACCGCTATAAGTTGGTTTTCACTTTGGAAGCAGAACAGTTCTGGTCCAGTTAGTGGAGCGTTCACTCCTTTTCTAGTTAAATCGATTTCTTGGTGGGTTGGCATCCACATTAGGAGGACATTTTTTTCATTTCCTTTGCCTAATTTGTTCAGCTTTTTTAGGCATTCTTTGACCAACTTCGAGTTGATGGTTACTGAGTTGCTCGCTCTTAAGGATGCTTGACTATCGGATAAGATGACTATTTCTCGATGAGGAGGGAAAAAATCTTCCATAAGACACCCAAGGTTGACTAGTGCCGGATTCCTGCCGGCTAAAAAATCCCTCCTCATAGTAGTTCAAGTAAGCACACCACGCCGGAACCGCTTATGCATTACTTCGACGTGCGGGCTGCCTACGCCATGTGGCGTTTTTCCTCTTCTTTTCTACTTAGTAAATTATTTATACATCTGTTTGTTGTTTCCCATAATAATTTACCTTCCTCAAGGCTTCTCCTCATGTTCGTTTCAGTGAAATCAAATCCACTGTCCTTAAAATTATCTCTCTCATCCTTCCATCTGGGATAATTGAATCCATGTTCAACATCGTCTATTTCATCACAAAATAAACATGACTCGGAGCTCAACATTATAGAGGTATCGGAAGCACCCGTGTCCAGACAGCATTTGAATCAAATGGTATCCCACTTCACCATATGGTCTGTCAATCCATTTTTCAGTGTTGGGTATAAGTCTCCAGGTCCATCTTTTATATTTTCCTTTATCCCACTGATCCCGCCACTTCTCCATCACAGTTTTCCTGGCTATTGTGTGGGCTCTTCTTTGTATCTATCCGCTCGTTCATGAGCTAATAAGTAGAAGGAGGGATGCCCGCAATGACACCATCTGCCTCATATAGTTCTGTAAGCGCTACAAACTAATACATAATTTGCGCTGCAAAGCTGTTATCTTTCGCTTTGTTTTATTTTGGTCATTGCCTTACACCATACCGGAGTTGCATATAACAATTGTGAATATATTACGCTTACAAGAATTCTAAGCTTTGATGCCCTAGCCAAGAATTCTAAGCTTTGATGCCCTATGTCCAGTATTAGTTTTGATAATGCTGCTAGAGGTTTTTTTCCGCTTTAGTGATTGTTTGGGTAACCTGTTCACAGAATGTTATTACAGCATTCTTAGGCACGATCAATGTTCCCTCAACATCAAAAATGATTGGTGCCAGTTTTCGTTTGGTTGTTAGAATTACCGCCGCTGTCTTTTATGGTGCTGGCTGTAAATCCTTTTGTGCCATCCATTTAGAAATTCTCAAGAGGCCGGTGTTAGCTTTATTCATAAGTATTTCTTCGTTATTAGCAATCACTACCATGGCTACATCATCCGCGAAGCCAGTGAGAGTAATACCTTCTGGCATATCCAACTTAACAGGAGATTGTACAAAATATTCCACAATGTGGACCCAAGAATACCTAAATCCTTGCGGAGCTCCGGAATTTATTCTTACCAATGTCGTCCTCTCTTCAATTTCTAACAAGATTTTTCTCTCGGACAGATAAGAACTTTTCCATATGTCTCTTTGACATCAATTCTTTCTGAAGCTTTGTGGAGTGATGTTTTAGATCATTTGTCATAGCTTCGATAGGCAATAAGCCGGAACGAATATGACCAATAATATTTAAACTGGCTGTCTCTTATCCAATCTGTAGTTGTGTATTTTCTGGGTGAACCAAACCAATGAAAGGACGACACCATAAGTTCTTGATGACATTCTTCACAGAAACATACCATACAGAAACCGTGGATATTTTGATTGCTTTATGTCAAAATTTTGTAACATTTTTAATTGATTCTTCCATGGCTGTCTTGAGAATACCTGACAGAAAGAAGTAATACGAATTGTGTATTATAAACGGATTTTTAGCAGGATACGCGTAAATGTCCGTAGCGGAGGTATAAACACACCGATAAAACCAAGAATTAGCCTGATTAACGCGATCTGTCCGCGGCGAAACGTGGGGAAACGCGCGGCTGGAGATTTATTTGGACGAGTTAAGGATCGTTCGGCTTCCAAAAATTATCCCAAAATATGCGGCGGCGTCGTTTATAATTAGCGTGCGTAAAACGGAATTAGAAAACTAGAAAGATTTGTTACAGGTCTGGCCAATAATAATAGACGACTTTATTTTTAGGCCTGAAACTCTGAAAATATTTTCATATTTTCAACTATGTAACAGGTTTTGTTGAAATCTAAAAAAAAATATTTGTTTTTTTTAGAGTTTACTAGTAGATATTAGGGTTTCCGAAACCGGAGCTGTTTTTCGGAACCAGGAATTGCGGTACCGCGCCTCTTAGGAACCGGGATTTCCTGTTTTTTGTTCGGTACCTCCGGCACTGGACTAATTTTTGTTCAATGGTGGTGCAGTTTATTAATCAGAAAGCAGGGAATGGTTTTTCAAAGTAAAATGGATAAAAAATTGAGATTTTTAATGAAAATAATATCAAATTATTAAGTAATCAGTCATGAGAAAATTAACATGAACACAAGTAAAGAAAAAAGTATAGATAACTTAAATTTCACATCAAACAACACAAACCAACTTTACTGAATTTGAGACAAAAGCTATAAAATATTGAATTAAAAATGCAAATATCTATTCGTCAATCAGCAAGCAAGAGATGGTTTCTCAAAAGTAAAACCGATAAAAAATTGAGTTTCAAATGAAAATAACATCAAATTATTAAGTCATGAGAAAGTAAACATGGACACAAATGAACACGAGCTTTTTAAACGAAAACACATAGGTAGCTTAAAAATTACATCAAACAACATCGACCAACCTCGAAACCAACTTAACTAAATTTGAAAAAAAAACTTACACTTTCAATTAAAGATGCAAATGTTTATAAAAACATAACAGAAAAATATAACTAATGCATTTAGCAATATTATACTAAATAATAAAATAATAACATAATATTTATACTTCAATAATTGCTAATAAACATTATAGAAACTTTAAAATAACTTGAGAAATAAGAACAGTAAGAGATCACTACCTATTTAGAAGAGTTTGATTTCCAGTGCTAGAAAGTATCAATTCTTTCGCACGTAACAAAAAATATGTTTTTAATTATTATTACCGAGTCCCGGTTCTTTGATGTCTTAAAAGAACCATTCTCGGTACTTTCGGTACAGAGATTTGGTCGCTACATTAGCAGAAACCCTCTTGGTCGCTACCCAGCTGAAAAAAAATAAAGTAGCTAAACGTCCAGTGAAGCCTTTGCGGATAGAGCTAGTGTTAAGAATTATTAAATGATAATAAATAAAAAAAAATATTAAGATTTTGAGACCCTATAGCTACAAAACAAAGCAGAATCGGACCTATGTTGATATGAGAAAATAAAAATAAAGGTAGGAGTAAAAAACAAAGAAAGTACAATAAGAAAAAATAGATCGAAAATTTTATATTTAGACAAATTTTATAGAACGTAAAATAGAAGCAGCATATGAGCTGGATAAAGACAGACGAATCGTTTGATAGCCTACGAACTAAAAATATGACATTTTACTAAACCGTTTTTCTTTATTAAAGGCGGTCTCATTCATTTCCACCGAATGCTATTAAAAGATGCTGCAGAGTGTGCCAAGAGAGAAGCTCACTACGATTCACATGCCAACAATCTCCGATATTATAGTAAACAGATAATACACCCACTCGATTCCAAATCTATAAATATTTTAATCAACTGACGATATATATTATACAAACATACGCTTGTGCGTATATGTATGTGTAATATAGTATACAAGGTGATCTATTTGCCAGGAAATAAACTCCAGAACACAAAATACTAACTAATTTAATTTGTTCATTTGTCAGAAGTAACATGAAGTAATGACAAATTTTCGCCGCAAAAAAGTTTATATAAACATAAGTTAACAAGATTTTATTTTTTGGGAAAAAATATAATCCTACTTTAATAAAAATATAAGAAACAACCAAAATAGGAACTATTTAACTAAAAAAAATATGAATAATATTTAATAATAAACTTTCAATAAGTGTATAGCAACCTGAAAAACATAATATACCAATAATAGTACAATTCGTAACAAAATTCGAACAGTCGGGTGATTTTTGATCATTGTTTTTTAAGTAAAAAAAAAACTGGTTAGAAACAAGGAAAGTATGCGTGGTCCGCTAAAATTATTAGGTAATAGAGGTTATAGAGGTCGTTGACACTCGTTAAAAAAAAACAAACACGTCAAAATTCCTTACTCTATAGATAACATTTCGAAATTTTAAAACTGGCAATTCTCGGGTATAAGTAAAAATTTAATATAATAATTAGAATGTTGCCATTAGAATTCTTTAAAAAAGCTATACTTTAATAGATACAGTTCATACCAAATTAACTATTGGTTTTTGAATTCATAAAACTCCAAAAAATGAAATGAATCTGGAAACTAATGTGATGGTCATTTCTGAAAAAGGAATCAGCTAACGAACGTAAAAGTAAACCACAATTACATAGAACAAGTATAGTTCATACCAAATAAACTTTTAATCACGTGATTAAGCTTGACCGGCACAACGTTGCCCACTTTTATATATTTTCTTTTAAAATCAAAATATTTTAGGAAAAAAAAAAGAATTATAAATATATTAACAGTTATTATTTACATCAACAAAACTCACCTTCTTAACAGCACTTAAGGGACATAAAGGGCCATTTCTACCGCTTTCCCGTTCAAAATATTCTAATAAAGTTGCGATGAGTTTTTACGGCTATTAAGCTATCTTGTACACTTCGCACTAAAATAGGTTCTAAAAAGAACATTGTTCGACTGGAAGGTCTGCTAGTAAACATTTTTAAGCTTAAAGTATCACAACACTTAACTATTTAAGTCAAAAACTTGTAACACAAAACTAAAGTGCGCACTCGTCGAAGCTCATTCTCCCACTTCCATATCTCTGGCGGCAACTTGACATTTGTTACAGCAGGGCTACCACCTGAATCCCCAGCGCGGAATTTAAATTCCAGTTAGTCAGCGCGGCGCCGAATATGTTCATGGTTGGCAACAATTAATTTAAAAATCGCACCCTCGATAACGTAACTAAAAGTTTAATTGATGTTGCTTATAGTTCTCGCTACTGTATACTTTAACACGTTTTAAATAGATTCGTTTTTTTCTTAAATTAAGTATTATTCCTTTAAAAAAATATGTCAGTTTTAATAAATGGCATATATAAGGATCAATTTAGCTGAAATTCTCGTAATTAGTAATTTCAAGTGACACCGTTTTTTTATTATACTCTGCTAGTGTGTTACGATCAAGATTTAATTCGTATTGCCAAAATTAGAAATTAGAAAACTAGCTAATGACAAAAATCTAATATTTAGTAACGAATTGTATTTCAATTTTTTTTTATTTTTCCATTCGAAAAAACTAAAATACAATCTCTATTAGAGTAATTATTTTTGTGTTCGAATAATAAAAAAAAATATGGTGTAATAAACCGAATTTTACGTGACCAAGCGCAACAACCCAAACAGTGAGAAAAAATTCCATTATCTACGAATCAAAGCGGAAATTAGTAAAGGATATTTATGTGGGTAAACAAGGAGTAGGTAAATGACATCCTTAAACAACGATACAGTAGAATATAATACTATTATTACCGATGAAGACGCATTCCCTCTGAACAAATAAGGCAAATCGTTTTTAACTTAAGGCAGTATTAGTTCCATTTACAAAAATAATAGTGGAGGTTTCTTATTTTAGTTTAAGAATTCCTAAAGTGAAAAAAGAAATAGCCCCAAACGAAAAGTAAACCGACAGGTTGTGCAACATTGTGCAGCTTTATTAAATAACTTAAGTGAATCTCAAGCCAGTCTGCCTAGTGAGGAACGACGGTCCATCTAAATCGAAAGGCAGACCAAAACAGACAACAGACAGTAAAGAAGACAGGGTGTAGGTTCTTGAAAACGAAAATAAAATCAATGGAATCGTTTTTGTTGTACAGATTATTATCTCTTCTTGGAAAACTTGGAATGTAAGGGTTTGATAATCGTTAAAAACAGAAAGAGATAGAATTTTGAAAATTTATAGATAGCTCATATAATTTTCAGATTCATTGACATTGAGCAAATTTTTTTTTCAAGATTTAGGTATTGATTTTGAAAAATCATAGTGACATTATCCCCCCCCCCCTTCTCCTTCCTACTACTCTGTGAGTGACATTATGGAGCACTCGCTTTTACTGTGTCTCTTCAAGTAGTTCGGTCTTGCGCAGCGGTACTGTTAGTAGTACCTCATGCAGACTGTAACCTATCATTGTCTTCATTTGGTCCACACAACGGTTTGAAGATCTCCCCTGATTGGACGGTTTTCAGTTACTTTTCCTTCTACAATTAATTTATCTATGCCATTGGTTTTCGTGGACATGTGGCCAAAGTATCTTAAATAAGATTGCTTTAAAGATGTGGACAGTCTTGACTCGATATTAAGTTGGTCAAGAATTGGAATGCTTGTACATACGGTGAGCTGTGCACAGTATTCACAGCATCCGTTTATAACACCACATTTCAAAGGCATCGATTTTACGTCATATTGTAAAAAGGATTTGAAGAGAGAAACGTTGCAGCAAGTAAAAGACCATAACGTAGTATCTAACGACATAACGTGATCCAAGACACTCGAAGAAATTTCCCAGAACTTGCGAGCGAGAAGAATCAAAGAATTGTAGCGTTTTTTTATAAACATTACCACTGCGAACGGCAGCTTTTCATCGGAGAGCAGTCGTGGATAAGGTATTTCACTAGAGAGAAAACTAATCAATAACAATAAACAAAAAAATATAGACATTGGGCGCCAGGCATGTACAGAGAAAGAAAACACAGTTGTATATTTCTTAAAACTAATGACTATATTTATGCATGATGTTCTTTGCTGGTACATGACATTGTAGAGTTCTAATAAATATATAGTGGATATATGTCAAAAAAAATGGTGTTAAGAGTTGTACTAAATATCTATGAAAGTAATACCATTACAAGACGTAATGTAATGAAACCTAATATCTAAATCATATTTTAAATATTAAATCGACATGAATGTTCTTAACAATCTAACCACTAAACATAGTCTGTACGATATTACTTAAGATGTACATTATTGTTTAAGACTGAAAATGTTTTAAATGTTAAATGTAAAACTAGAACTTAAATCTACACTTAGCTGTTCTTTATGTAATCTTGCTTCAAACAGTAACAGCGTGAGGTGGTCTCGCATCTCTGTACTCGGCCATCCAATACAACAAAAGGGGCCAGAATGAGGACACCATGAATTGGAACAGCCGTAACTAGTAACTAGCTTATGGATGGGAACGAAGCAGCATGGGGCTCAAGCTACATCCACGCTGGGCAATATGGGGACACTACCCGTACCTTGGAACACTACTAGGACCTTGGATAATGCCCGAACCTTGGAATCAATACATAGATATGGGACACCTGCCCATACCTTGGACACAGTCCGTCCATAAGATAACGGTACAGGGGAACACTACCCGTACCTTGGATACTACTAGGACCTTGGATAATGCCCGTACCTTGTAAATAGTCCGTCCATAAGACCCTCGAATTACTTCCGAGGGCTCAATAATAAACAAAGAAACTGTCCTTTCTTCCATGTAACATTCTGGAGGACAAAAGAAAAGGGACGCCAACGTGCCAGCAAAATACAAATACAAGTTAAGTTGGGACATCCAAAACTCTACCCTGTTGGTTCGAAATAGCAGCTGATTCAAATTATACAGCAAGATTTAAATAATCACCATTTCTAAAAGCCGGGATACAACAGAGCGGCAAAACAAAGTGAGGTTAAGCACGGAGAGAGTTGACAGAAGCCTCCTCAGAGCGATAACAGGGTTGTGTCAAACGATAACAGGGTTGGCGACTAGGGAACGTAAAAATTACGACAAGCGTGCCAAATAAATTATCAGGCCTGAACGATAAGGAATCCGATGACGATACGCCAGACATCATATATACCATATATAAAAAAGACATGTAACGAACTAAAAACGTTACAGAATCTTGATTTAAGTAAGAACAATCTTCGGATTGTCACGCGATTTTTGACAGGATACTATCTCTTCAATGAACACTGTGGGGAAAATGGAGAAGCACCAGAACATCTCATCACTGAGTGCGCTGAAACGACAACCATTCATGCCATGAATTTTGGTATTACTGATATCGAAGATGGAGAACTAACCTCTATGAAACCGTTTCATGATGAAGATGCTGATAAGATTGCAAACAAAGACTGCGGCAAATGATCGAGATTTTATACCACTTGCATTTTCTATCTCTGAACTTAAATTTCTACACATTATGTCCACAATAAAAAGTGGTATTCAGGCAGAGTGGGAAGTAACAAGAGATTCAAAGAAACTATATGAATGTAAACCTCAATTCTTCCAAGTTTCTGTAGCTCGGTCACTATCCAGAAATGAAGAAGTCATTTGGAATCGACCCAGGTTGGGTCACTGCTTTTTCTCTCATTCTTTTCTTTAAAAGGCGACCCCCGCCTAACTGCTCTCTTTGTGGCAACCAATTAACAGTGCACCACCTCCTAATAGAATGTCCCTCCTTCATTAACTTAAGACAATCATTTGGTCTGAATGGCGATCTGGCTTCCGTTCTTGATGCTAATAACCTACATTCTTTTTTCCAATTTATTAGGGCATCGGGTTTCGGTTCATTAATATAGTTTAATTTAAATTTAATCTGATCAATGCCGCTAAATGGCAAAGCAGTTGATGCGGCTTATACAAAAAATTCTTCCTTTCCTCCTTCCGTTTCAGATACTAGCTTTTGTCAAAGCCCTGAGTTATAACTCATTATAACTCAAGAATGGGGGACACACAACAGATCTGTAACTGTCGCTGTGATTAACCCCCCGATACATTCTACATTCTTCGAGGCATAAGTGATAATGAGGAAAATTATAGCTCTTAGTAATCTTAGTTGGGTACTAAGTGAAATGGTTCCATATTTTATTAAGTTTAGTCATGGAATTGCGTGCTATACACAGTCTTCTTTTGACTCCTGCATCTCATCCTCTTTTTATAGAGGCCAAAGTCATCTTGACTAGAATTTTCGAAAATTTTCACGAAATAAAAAAGAATGACAGACTTTTCGTAATTAAGCAACACAGAAAGTTACAAAATTATTTCAATATGTATAGACAAAACGAAATCACACTGAAAGTTCGAGAATAGCAACCCTGACGTCCGTCAGAAAGAAACACAAAAGGCCGTATACGGCCACGGAATCCGATCCGATCGTACCACGTGGAATGCCGCTGCTCGTAGTGTTGTAGTAGTACTACGACAATCGACCAGGGAGGGACGAAGGGCAAAGGCGGGACCCAAGATTCAGACGACCGACGTGGGTCGAGGAGAGAGGAAGGAGACCCAGGTTGTACCGGGTACTCAGTGGCGGTTCTTGATAAAAAAAAATGTAAAATCTGCTGCAAGTTTTACAATAATTTAGGAGCTTACCTGTTTGTTTATTTTATTATTTTTTAATCTAACCAATAAGTATCTAACTTAAGAGTCTATTAAGCTGTACTTTCGGGTCGCTTTAAGGGGTCAGGTAAAGCGGGTGTGTGGTCGAAGAAAATATATATTATATTTCCGAAATCTGCCTAAGGCTTAGCCTGATCCTGTCCTGTTAAGCCACACCCAAAATTCAAAACACACGTGCTTTGATTAAGGTTTGATTAAAGTTTGCAGAGCTTCATCATTTGCCATAAAATGGCAAGCAGTTTTTTACAAAACCATATAAATTATATATCACTGTAATCACAAAACTTCAATCTATTTCCGTATTGTAACGGAATGTTAAATGATGTCTTTGTTTTCGAGAAAATTTCATCCAAACATAAGGAATATTTTGTTGATGTTTGGCCATCAACAGCTTAAAAATATAGAAGTTGTCTAAGAATGTGCTACAATACGGATATAGTATAATCCTTTATCTTTAATTTCTTTCTTCATTTGTGTAAATAGACCTAGCCAGTTTTACATAAAAAGTTAAATGCCGAACGCTTATTTTGCTACTTTTTCGGACTAGTAAAATGGACTCTTAATCTTAAATAAACCATTATTTTTCAATATAAACGGCATCTAGAGATGTCTCTTTATAATTATGTTTTAATTCACTAAGCGCGTTGTTCGCGTGCACTACGTCAACACTATTTAAGCTTTTTCTTCAGATTCATTCTACACCAAAGAAAAACAATACAGTTATTCACTAGATCACAAGATTCCTTTTTTTTAACATGTGATCAGAGCTGGCCCAAAAGCTTGAAAACAAATTGCCCTGAAATAGAAGAGGGAGAGGAAATGCAGTAAGAAAGCATGAGAAGAAGATACTAAAAGAACAATGAAAGATAAAAAAAGGCTATTAAAGATGATGAACGGCAAACCAAATAAAAATTTCAATCGAAATGCAGGATACAGCAGAGGCTGTACGATCGCCGCCGTATATACAGACCGGACCACCGTAGTAGTAACATAGGCAGAACCGGGCGAATTAGCGTCTACCCGTCCGCCGGATAAAAAGCAGGCGAAAAAATGCGATAAAATAAAAATAGGTAGATATGTGATAAGAATGTTTCAGAATTTGTATTTCGTCCCATTGCTGCCAAAAGTCACTAACTTACTTTTTATTACTTCCGAGAAAAATGCGTCTAAAGATGAATTGCATTGCATAAAGAGGTTATAGTTAGTAACTATTCGGTATTAAAATAAAACATAACGTTCTATTTCTGCCAAAAGTCACTAACTAACATTTTTCCGAACAACCAAATTCAATCACTAACTATGTTTTGAAGCGGAGAATCGATTGCAAAAGTCATTAACTACGATTTCTGGCTATTTATGTTTTATTTTAATACCGAATAGTTACTAACTATAACATCTTTATGCAATGCAATTCATTTTAAGACGCATTTTTCTCGGAAGTAATAAAAAGTAAGTTAGTGACTTTTGGCAGCAATGGGACGATAAATAGCCAGATAGTAGTTAATGACTTTTGCAATCGATTCTCTGCTTCAAAACATAGTTAGTGATTGAATTTGGTTGTTCGGAAAATGTTAGTTAGTGACTTTTGGCAGCAATAGGACGATTTATTCGTGTTTTAATAGTCAAAATGAATACATAGATTCTCGCGACAGTTCTCGTGTAAAATTTATTTTTTAAGTAAAATAATGGATGTTTACAAAGTTCGTGAGAAAATTCAAATTGTGAAATGGTATTTCCAAAATAGGTCTTATTGGGATATACAAACAATTTTTCCACAAACTTTTGTAAACAGGCCAATTCCATCTTTACCTACTATCTCAAGAGTTATTAATAATTTTGAAACACATGGGTGCGCGTCCCCACAAAAACACAAAAAGCCTCATGTGTTGATTAATGAAGAACAGGAGTTAAAGCAATTGTTCATTTGTGCTACCGCAGATCAAAATCCCACAATTATCAAGTAATCAAATTGCTGAGGTAACAGATTCTTTACCTAGCACGCTTAAAAGAGTCCTTAATAAGAAGGTATCCATTCTCGTATAAGGCGCGCAAAACTCAAAAAATTTTCCATGAAGACCAATTTCGGCGTATGGCGTTTTGTGAATCTGTAATGGAAAAGGCCAATTTAGATGAAAACTATATTCGGCGTATAGTTTTCACCGACGAATCAAGTTTTCCTTTATTGAGTCGTCATAACCCTACACAAGTACGATATTAGTGTCGGGAAAATTTGCACAGATATTTTGAGGTACGCACGCAATATCCTCAAAAGCTAAATGTTTGGGTTGGTTTTGTAGGGGAGCATGTGATTGGTCCTAATATGTTAGCCAATGTCAGACGGGGATTTTACGACCGCCTAGGCTTCTGTCTAGCACAAGAAAGTGGTCTTTTTGAACACTTGTTATAACTTTTTTTTATTTTGAGTAATATTTTAGTTTTTTTGGGGTTTAGAGAATTTATTTATTTTTAGTTTTGGCTTGTAAACACACTCAAATAATAAATATTTAAGTATTTTTATTTTAAGTGAAGGTAAACACTTAAAATGATAATAATTTTTTGGAACACCCTGTATGATTTTTTAAAAAATTTTAAAATATGTAAAAAAACAAAATAAATTATGCGTGTCCAAGCGTTTTCCCGAAGACTTGTTTTTTAAATAACACTTGTTTTTTAAATAAGACCGTTTTTTAAATAACAAATATTGTAATATTTGAGGGGCGTTTTCACCCTCTTGGAATTTGAGATTCGAGAAACCCCTCCTTATCGAACCTCTACACTCTATAATCAATCCGTTTGCAAAAAATCAACTTTAAACGTCAAGCAGTTTAAGCAGAATCGTGATTACTCAATGGTCATATTTTATGAAACACCCTGTATAAATTTTTTAAAAATCTTAAAATATGTAAAACAACAAAATAAAATAAACGTGTTTAAGAGTTTTTCCGAAAAACTCACCGGTTTTTAAATAAAAAATATTCTAATATTTGAGGGGTGGTTTCACCCCCTTAGAATTCGAGTTTCGAAAACCCTTCTTATCGAACCTACACCCTAAAGTCAATCTGTTTTACAAAAATCAGCTTTTTACGTCAAGCGCTTTAAGCAGGATCGTGATTAATCAATGACCAAATTTTTCGAAACACCCTGTATACATTTTTAAAAAATCTTAAAATATGTAGAAAACCAAATAAAATATACGTATTTAAGCGTTTTTTCTTGGAAACTTGGCCATTTTTTAAATAAAAAATATTGTAATATTTGAGGGATAGTTTCTCCCTTGGAACTAAAATTTCTAAAAATCCCTTCTTATCGAACCTCTACACCCTAGAATCAACCTGTATGCCAAAATTGAGCTTCTTACGTTGAGTGGTTTGAGCAGGATCGTGATTAATCAGTGAATCAGTCACTTAAGGATTTTATATTCTTAGCATAGATCATCTTTCATGATCCTGAAGTATCTCTCGGAAAATATGATTTTAGGACATTGCAGATTAATTAATTATTTTTTGGTAACTTTGCAACCCTGCAGCCTTTTTGCACTGGACGCCGCTGGCGGGTACTACTCTCTGTTCCGGAACGTCGTTGTCCTTGAGAAAGAGCCCGAGCGAAGCGCACCACCGCCTTTACGGCTCCGAGTTCATTGACAACGAGATTTAAATGAGCCGCGCTGGTACTACTAGAACCGCTCTTACTGGATGCTGCTGCCGGTACGGCCGAAGAGATGGTGCCGGTGATTGGTGCGCGTACGGTAGGCTTAATTGCCTTGTAGATTGCACACAAGACGAGGAGATTTTACTACGGGTAGTACCGAGTAAAGATAAAAGTGGTTTTCTATAACGTTTAGAGACTATGGGCAGTACCCATTAAAGGTATTAATAAATGTGAATATCTTTACCATATTAGATTCGCTGATAACATAGTCCTAATTGCCAAAAGTCCTGAAGAACAAGCACAAATTAATGAGCTTTATGAGCTAAATACAGAGATCAATAAAGTGGGTCTCAAAATGAATTTAGCAAAAACTAAAATAATGTACAACCAACTAGTGGAAAGGAAAGACATTCTAATAAAAAACACAACACTGGAAATAGTAGAAGTATATATATCGTAGTCATATAGTGTGTTCCGTCTTTTCATGAAGGTCCTAGTTCATGAAGCGTCGCGTCGGTTAGGTTAACAGTTTAGTTATGTTATTAGGTTAGTTTTTTTTCATTAAGTGACTAGGCTCTTCATGAAAAGACGGAATACACTATTAGACTACGACATATACAGGGTGAGTTTCCTACGATGTTCTCTATGGGTATCTCAGAAACTACTGGAGATAGAGAGTCGGTTAAATGAGGAAAGAATTGCAGTTTTGTGGGGTCATAAATATGCGCCTTTCAGATTTTTGAAAAAGTTCATGGCTTACTAGATATTTCGAAAAAAACAAATTTCGGCTATTTTAAAAATTGTCCCTAATTCCATTATAAGCTATTTTAGACAAAAAGTTCTCAGATAAAAGTTGTAGATAATCACATCCTTAATGAGACTGTGTCCTGCGTTTTTTTCTCAAGCCTGTCATTTTTGACATATGACAGAAACATATGTTTTTTTTTAAATGGAAACCATAGTTGGCCACGACTTCATAAAAAGCGCCATTTTTTAAGCTTTTCAGCGATATAAGCTATAATATGTTTTCTTCGAAAAATTACTGAGTTATAGCCAATTCTTATCATTTTTAAACAATTTCGCTTAGTTAGCCATGGAAAAAAGTTTAATCGTCTTTGCTCTCATAAATGTGAAGCTGTCACATCCAAACTTTGTAAATTAAAATAAACAAAAATTGTAAATATGAATTTTTCAAATGAAGAAAAGCGTGTAGGATTATTGGTTCACCTTTTCTTGACCATACATTTTCGAGGATACGTTGACCGGTGAATGTTACGTTTTTTAGAGAACGGTTTTCAAGACATGTTAGAAAAGTTAAATTTAGTTATAGCCAATTCTTAACTTTCTTGACTAATTTCACTTAGATTACATGGTATTCTTATTCTGTTATGATTTATAACTTATAAAAAGTCAGAATATATTACTAAACGGTTCTTTACAATTTACATTACACAAACTAAAACTTAAAAAAGTAAAATCACTATATACACTTTAAGTTATTTTAGAAAATGTTCAAAAAATCCGCCATTGTTTTGAGTTGCATCTTTTTAAAACTGAATTACTACCTATTCTCACAGAAGGACCGGTCGACTTAATTAAACTTTTCTCGTACCGTCACTTCAAGTGCCTCCCTTAATTCATAAGTTATTTTGTAAACCTTATTGTTAACTCTAGTTAACAAAAAGTTATGCGGTATACCGCATAAAAAATTCTAAAATGGATAGGTCCGGTGATCGGGGAGGCCCATGCAATTAGTCCTATCCCTGCGTTTGTATAATTATGATATAAATAATTTTTAACATTTCTTTCATTATGGGGGTGGTGTGTTATAATGAAAGTCATGTTGGAACCACTCTATTGATGTGCGAGATGTACACGCTTTTCTTCATTTGAAAAATTCATATTTACAATTTTTGTTTATTTTAATTTACAAAGTTTGGATATGACAGCTTCACATTTCTGAGAGCAACGGCGATTGAACTTGTTTCCATGGCTAACTATGTGAAATTGTTTAAAAATGATAAGAATTGGCTATAACTCAGTAATTTTTCGAAGAAAAGATATTATAGCTTATATCACTAAAAAACTTAAAAAATGGCGCTTTTTATGAAGTCATGGTCAACTATGGTTTCCATTTAAAAAAAGATATGTTTTTGTCATATGTCAAAAATGACAGGCTTTAGAAAAAAACGGAGGACACAGTCTCATTAAGAATGTGATTATCTACAACTTTTATCTGAAAACTTTTTGTCTAAAATAGGTTATAATGGAATTAGGGACAATTTTTAAAATAGCCGAAATTTGTATTTTTCGAAATATCTAGTAAGCCATGAACTTTTTCAAAAATCTGAAAGGCGCATATTTATGACCCCACAAAACTGCAATTCTTTTCCCATTTAACCGACTCTCTATCTCCAGTAGTTTCCGAGATACCCATAGAGAACATCGTAGGAAACTCACCCTGCATATATATTTGGGACAACTAATACACAGCTCGTAATCTCTACTAACAAAAATCAACAGAAGAATTAAGTTAACAATTTAATAAAATTCCCTATAATGCCGAACTTTATCTCTGACCAAATATAATTAGTTTATAATAAATTTTTAACGCTTATAAAATCAAATAACATGTAAGAATGAAATAACAATATTTTATTAAAAAATCTCATACCTGCCTTATTAAGGAAAATGGTTAATTTTCAATTGCTAGTTTTTACGTATATAATTAACTTAATTTGTGCACATATGTATATAGCAATTAGTAAACTAGATGCAAGGTAAATGTAATAGCGGATATAATTGTAATTATACAATATAGCTAGAAATTGTAGTAGAAAATTATGATATGTAGTTTTTGTTACATAATTTTAATAATTAAGTTTTTATTCAGATTACATATATAATCATATGTATTACTATTCACATCACACTACACATGGTGTCATTGAAATGGTGTAAAAAAAATCGGGGGGTGATAGTACTCCTAAAAATAGTAAAAAAAGTTCCTAAAAGTATAGGGCGGAAAATGCATATTAAGGGAGTTAGGGGCACTGAAAGGGTGAATTTAAAAAACGCTTGTTTTAAAATTCTAGGCTTAAAAACGAGATAAAATTTCGAAAAAAAGTCCTCTGCCATAAATTTTGACCCTAAATCAAATGGTGATACTGAAAAATTATTTGGAAAAGCGGAAAGGGTAGTTTTTGCAAGGGTAGGGGGTTGTTTCGTGAATAACTTTTTTGAGGTTATTTTTTTTTTGCAACGTGGGTTCATTTTTTGAAAACTACATACTTTTTCCTACAAAAAAGATACTCTTGTTGCACATGGCCCGAGCGATGGTTTTCGAGAAAATTGAAGACAAAGAGTTTGCTCTGATGGGTTGCTAACTGGTTAATCAACATAAACTTATGAAAGTTATGGCGGTTCAAAAGTAACCAAAATTTCATGATTTTTAAAACATCTTATTGCTTTAAAAAACGAAATAATCCAATTATCAAAATTCCTTATTAAAATAATGCATTCCTTAATTCATTCATAGTAAATGTTCAAAGTGACCACCATTCATTTCAATGTAGACATCTGATCTTCTTCTCCACGATCTGCGTAGATACCCTGTGGAATATCCTTGGTGTTGTCCGAATTTGATTGGAACAATCAATAATGCGTTGCCGTAGTTGCTTTTCAGTAATAATCGGCACTGAGCAAACCAAATTTTTTTAAAACCAAAAAAGTTTATTTCGTTTTTAAAGCAATGTTTTAGAAATCGTGAAATTTTGATTTTCCAATTAATTATTTAATAACTACTTGGTTACTTTTGAACCGCCATAACTTTCATAAGTTAAGGTTGATTAACCAGTTAGCAACCCATCAGAGCAAACTCTTTGCCTTCAATTTTCTCGAAAACCATCACTCTGGGCGATGTGCAACAAGAGTACCTTTTTTATAGGAAAAAGTATGTAGTTTTCAAAAAATCGACCCACGTTGCAAAAAAAATAACCTCAAAAAAGTTATTCACGAAATAACCCTCTACCCTTGCAAAAACTACCCTTTCCGCTTTTCCAAATAATTTTTCAGTATCACCATTTGATTTAGGGTCAAAATTTATTGCAGAAGATTTTTTTTCGAAGTCTTATCTCGTTTTTTAAGCCTACAATTTCAAAACAACCGTTTTTAAAATTCACCCGTTTAGTGCCCCTAACTCTTTTAATATGCATTTTCCGCCCTATACTTATAGAAACTTTTTTTACTATTTTTAGGAATACTATCATCCCCCGATTTTTTTTACATCATTTCAATGACACCCTGTATAATGTATGCCTTATTAGATTGCATAAATATATAACTATCTATTTGTTATAATCCTGTGTATATGATCTCGGGTTATATTATTGTTAATGGTGTTAAGTTAACAATAATAATATTATTGTTACTGTAGCACAATTTTTAGACAACTTCTTTATTTTTATGATTTTGATGGTCAAACATCAACAAAATATTACTTATATTTGGACTAAATTTTCTCGAAAATAAAGATGTAATTTAAAATTCCGTTACAATACGGAAATAAATTGAAGTTTTGTGATTACAGTGATATATAATTTATATGGTTTTGTAACAAATTGCTCGCTATTTTATGGCAAAACAATCTTTACGTAAATATTCGCTTATCTTTTAAAATTAATAATCTCAAACACTAGCTAAGATGACCAGCTGGCAGTGAATAGGCTGTGGATCTAATGCAGTCACAAAAACAGTCACAGACTTCGTGTTGTTCAAAATGGTTAATAAAAATTGAAATGCAAATAAACATGAGCATAATAAAGGCAATAAATACTTGCATATATCTTGTCATTCTACTGGTAAAACGTTATTAAAACTATCGTAAATCGATTAAGTTTATAACAGGCAAATGATAACATGGTGCTATATCATTTTAGCACAATTAGTGTGTAGAGTACTAATAAATACTACAGACAGTCATCGCCACAATTAGCAGAAAAATACCAGTCAACGAATGAAATCAATTAACTATTTTTTTATCGGCAAATTTAAAAATGAATTTTGGCTCTTATAAAGATACATACTTATATAAATACATTTATTTGCTAATTGATTGGCACTACGTGGATAATAATTTGCCAACGAGTGTACTTATTTTTTTATTACAGATTATTACGTGTCATATGAAACAGTTTGATTTAGTTACATCATTATTGTTTATTAGATATTTTGTACTGACTAGTTTAATAAATATTTTTTTGCATTCGAATGGAGTGTCCTTATATATCCTCACTTCAAAATATAGTTTAATCTGTAATAGTTTAATTAGTGCACATGAATGCACATGAGTATATAGAGGGTGTCCCAGGCTGAGCGTGCATTAGAAGTTTCTAGAGAACTACAGTATCTAGATTGGAGATTTTTTGCACATCACTGTTTCAGAACGAGATCTATTCTATTAAAATATTTTCAATATGGCGGCACTTTCGGAAATACCGGAAGTTGACAGCAACTTTCTTATTTTAAATGGGTACCCCCACTTGTTATTACATACTTAAATTCTCTGTAAAATTTTATGAATTTTGATATGTATACTTAATATTAATTGTTTTTGAGATCAGTATAGCCTAAAAGACAAATTTAGTGATTATCACAGCCACTGTGGCATAAAGTGAAGACATATGGTTATTTATTTCAAAATTTAAATTGTTCGAATGTCATACAATATTGGCCGTAGCCGTCATGGAATTGAGCGATTAAAAAATTATCATAAATAATTTTTTTTCAAATGGAAACCCATTTTTTTCATTTCACCAGTGAAAATGTTTTTTAATTCATTACTTTTTGATTATACTTACATGTTCTTATACCTAAAATAAATTGTTTTTAGTTATTTAAGATTTAGATTTAAATCGTATATTTTTTTGTTCTTTAATGCTTATGACCTTAAATGTGACGCCATGTAAAAACTATATCTGGCCAAGTCATATTGCCATCAGCTATCACTAAAATACGACATATATTTTTATAAATTGTTATGTTTATGTATTGTACCTAATTGTTTTAATAATTATCCTTGTTGATTAGGAAATAATATTTTGCAAGATAGGTATACTATTTTAAACAGGTTGGCCGTGTCAGATTGTATTATTCATAGACTTAAAATAAAATATAGACTGAGCATCTCATTCATAAATAGCTGGAACATGCGGTCAGACAATGTCTTGTTATTGTTTTAGGTTATAACGAGTGCGACACGAGCGATAGATAGGTTGTCTCTGTCGTAACGGTCGTTCCCTGACGACTCTGCCGAGAAACACAACACTGTCTTTCGTTTTTCAAGTACACCTGAACTCTTCGTATCATAGCCGGGTAATTTTTTTATTTTAATGAAGCTATAATTAAATTAAAAATATATCGTATTTAAACTTATTTATATTTTATTAAGATTTAGAACAGGTTTTTAAATAAAAGTTTAGAAAACCATCACTCTGGGCGATGTGCAACAAGAGTACCTTTTTTATAGGAAAAAGTATGTAGTTTTCAAAAAATCGACCCACGTTGCAAAAAAAATAACCTCAAAAAAGTTATTCACGAAATAACCCCCTACCCTTGCAAAAACTACCCTTTTCCTACGCTTTTCCAAATAATTTTTCAGTATCACCATTTGATTTAGGGTCAAAATTTATTGCAGAGGATTTTTTTTCGAAGTCTTATCTCGTTTTTTAAGCCTACAATTTCAAAACAACCGTTTTCTAATTTCTTTTCTCCCTGTAACATCCGCTGAACCAGAAAGAACTTTTTCTAAGCTGAAAATAATAAAAAGTTTTGCTAGGTCTACTATGTCCCAAAATCGCCTAAGTTCGCTGGCCATAATATCAGTTGAGAATGATCGTGCAAAAGAGGTATTTGGACAGCCTCGTAAACAAATTCCCTTTGTTAAGGTAGAGGAAAAAGGAATAGACTTTCTAATATACGATAGGGTACTTCATAAATATTTAAAATTTCTTGTTCACATTTGTGTTTTAGTTATTAGTAGTTAAATGTTGAGTTGTTTTTTTTTCTAATAAAACTTTAACTTGCATAAATGTTTGTTTTCGAGTTTAAGTATTTTAAGTGTACTATAATAATAAATAAATAAATGTTGAAACAATTATCAAAATATAAAAAATATCACATCGTGGCTCTTGTTAAAAAAATATGTTTCAAGCAGATATCACAATAATGATGTAGTTGAAGGAATTTTTGAATATACTTAGGGGGGCCCCCTAACAAAGTTTGCAGGGGGGCCCCGCGAGAATTTGCCACGCTACTGGTTACAATACGGAAATAGATTGTAATTTTGTGATTGCAGTGATATATAATTTATATGGTTTTGTAACAAATTGCTCGCTATTTTATGGCAAAACAATCTTTACGTAAATATTCGCTTATCTTTTAAAATTAATAATCTCAAACACCAGCTAAGATGACCAGCTGGCAGTGAATAAGCTGTGCAGTCACAAAAACAGTCACAGACTTCATATTGGTCAAAATGTTTAATAAAAATTGCAATGCAAATAAACATGAGCATAATAAATGCAATAAATAGTTGCATATATCTTGTCATTCTACTGGTAAAAAGTTATTAAAACTATCATAAATCGATTAAGTTTATAACAGGCAAATATGATAACATATTGCTATATCATTTTAGCACAATTAGTAGGGTACTAATAAATACTACAGACAGTCGTCGCCACAATTAGCAGAAAAAACCAGTCAACGAATGAAATCAATTAACTAATTTTTTTATCGACAAATTTAAAAATGAATTTTGGCTCTTATAAAGATACTTATAAATACATTTATTTGCTAATTGATTGGCACTACGTAGATAATAATTTGCCAATGAGTGTACTTATTTTTTTTACTACAGATTATTACGTGTCATATGAAACAGTTTGATTTAGTTACATCATTATTGTTTATTAGATATTTTGTACTGACTAGTTTAATAAATATTTTTTTGCATTCGAATGGAGTGCCCTTATATATCCTCACTTCAAAATATAGTTTAATCTGTAATAGTTTAAGTAGTGCACATGAATGCACATGAGTATATAGAGGGTGTCCCAGGCTGAGCGTGCATTAGAAGTTTCCAGAGAACTGCAATATCTAGATTGGAGATTTTTTGCACATCACTGTTTCACAACGAGATCTATTCTATTAAAAACTATTTTCAATATGGCGGCACTTCCGGAAATACCGGAAGTTGACAGCAACTTTCTTATTTTAAATGGGTACCCCCACTTGTCATTACATACTTAAATTCTCTGTAAAATTTTATGAATTTTGATGTGTATACTTAATATTAATTGTTTTTGAGAAAAAAAAAATATTTCAAATTTTTGGAGGAAAAAAACTGCCTGTCAAAAAACCCAGTATAGCCTAAAAGACAAATTTAGTGAGTACCACAGCCACTGTGGCATAAAGTGAAGACATGTGGTTATTTATTTCAAAATTTAAATTGTTCGAATGTCATACAATATTGGCCGTAGCTGTCATGGAATTGAGCGATTAAAAAATTATCATAAATAATTTTTTTTCAAATGGAAACCCTTTTTTTTTTTCATTTCACCAGTGAAAATGTTTTTTAATTCATTACTTTTTGATTATACTTACATGTTCTTATACCTAAAATAAATTGTTTTAAGTTTGGCCATGTCATATTGCCATCAGCTATCACTAAAATACGATACGAAATATATTTTTATAAATACACTTTATAAAGTTTTACCAGCAGTATTTATAATATACGAAATTCGAATAATTAGTTTTTGACAGAAGGAAATAAATTGTCTGATGGTTTGACACTTAATGTCAATGGAAGCTAGATAAAATAAAGAAAAAGTTTGTTTTAGATATGTATAATCATACATGTATAATCAAAAAGTAAAGCATTCAAAAACCTTTCCACTAGTGAAATTAAAAATGTGGTTTCCATTTGAAAAAAAATGACTTATGATAATTTTTTAACGCTCAATTACATGACAGCTACGACTAATATTATGACATTCGAACAATTTAAATCTTGAAATAGATAGCCACCTGTCTTCTCTTTATGCCACAGTGGCTGTGGTAATCATTAAATTTGTCGTTTAGGCTATACCGACTTTTTTGACGGGCAGTTTTTTTCCTCCAAAAACTTTGAATATTTTTTTTTCAAGAACGGTTAACGTTAGGTATAGGGTGTTTGATATCAAAATTCATAAAATTTTACAGAGAATTTATGTATGTAATAAAAAATGGGGGTGCCCCATTTATTTTTTCCGGTATTTCCGTAAGTGCTGCCATATTGAAAATATTTTTAATCGATAGATCACGTTGTAAAACAATAATGTGCAAAAAATCTCTGATCTATTGTAGTTATCTAGAAACTTCTTATGCACGCTCAGCCAGGGACACCCTGTATATAGTCACTATTTATATATAAACGGTTGTGGGTTGGAGCTATTTCATATGCTTTTTTGCATGATTTTACCCATTTCCATTATTTCATTCAATAATATGATTTTCTATGAATAATTGAATCATTTCATTATTCATAATCATTATTGTATTCGCCAATATTCTCTATATTGAATAAGCATTTTAATGGATATATGTTTTAGGTGGAAGTGGATTCTACACCGGAGCATCCGTACTTTGTAATGGGCCATGGTTGGGCCAGTTTTAATCCCGATAGGACCCTTCAATGTTACGGACTTAAGGTGCATCGGTTGCAAGTAAGTTATTCACAGTAAATAAGTATTAAGTTTGGATAATTTGAATATCAGCAAGACAATATTATGTGGTATTTACGTATTACAGGTAGGACCTCTAAGCGCAATTTTGTCCAAATTGAGATTTTTAGTTTATTAGAAGGGGAATAATATAATCCATCAATGGATTACTATATATTTCAATATTTTCGTATAATTACGCGGGAAAATGGAAAAACAGTTCTCCGTGTAAGCTTCCCCGTAACTAACTTGTACGAAGTTTTTATTAGCTCCTGTAATATTCATTTTTCGTAAATACGAGGTCGTGCCTTTTAGCCCTCGATATATATTTTTTTCTACTACTCATAACTTACAAGATATTCACAAAAATAATAAACAACAGAATACAAAACACGCTAAACACTGAACAACCACGAGAACAAGCAGGCTTTAGAAGCGGCTTCAGCACGATTGATCATATACATACATTAAGAGAAACTATCAGCCGAACAAAAGAATACGAATAACTTCTACTAGCCATAGCCTTTATAGACTTGGAGAAGGCTTAAGCAAAAATAGAAGCCGTAGCGAAACAAGGCATTGAGAGGCCTTACTTAGAAACACTCGCAAATATATTCAAAGAAGCCAAAGCAAGAGTAATGATATATAAAACAACCCCAGAGTTCCCAACTGGCACATACTGACACAGTACGACAGGGAGACGCGATATCCCCAAAGCTGTTTACAGCAACACTAGAAGAGATCTTCCGTCAACTAAACTGGAGGACAGACAACAGATGGATCAGAAAAATTACGGCATGGTAACCACGAGGAATCAAGGGAACTAGAGGAAAACCAAACATGGGATGGGACCACGACATAAGAAAATTCGCAGGGATAACTTGGGCCCGCATTGCCAAAAATAGAGAAGAATGGGCCCAACTACCAAGAGAGTATCTAAATATGTGGGGGAGGCTACACCATAATTGGCAATGGTTGAATAAGCTGAAAATGATGATGATGATATATTTTTTTACAAACAAAGTTTCTCCATGTTAAAATATGAGTAGCTGGATGTAGATAATAGAGAAAGTTGAAGAATTAAAATAAGAATTCTGGAAGAGATAATTTCAAATAGACATATATCTATTATATGTAGTTATTATTCACTCCTACAACTCCCAGTGGATGACAACAAGAATACAACTTTGAGAAACACATCAGTAGTATTAGTAAGTATTGAGCAATAAAAAGAACTGGAAGAAAGGAATATTTGTTCAGCAGTTAAAAGACCATACCATAACCTGGTATGCCGATGCTTTCAAATCCAAAGCAGGATCAAGGACATGTGGGGACAATCTCCGCAACATGGTGGGGATTATAATTGCTCGGTACACTGCAAGTTTCGTTTTTGTACTCAAGTCATGATTATAGAAAACCCTGTCTTTCAATTTCCAGAATGCTCTTGAGGCGCTGATAATCCTGTGCTGAACAGAGTCAATATTGGCCTTTTCCGAAATCAAACTGCCGAGGTAATTGAATTCCGCCATTTATTCCAATAGTTCTTCTCCGATTTTTATAGCATTGTTGTGATCTTCGGGGGGAGTGCACATGATTTTAGTTTTATCGATGTTCAGTTTAAGACCCAAAGCCGCGTATGCCCAGGTGTATATGTTCAACATATCTTGTAATTGCTGTAACGTTTTTGAAACTAGAGCGCAGTCATCAACGTATTGATGTTCTGTGATGAATTTTGTACGTGTTTTTGCCCCGGGTCTTTTTATGTTGTACAGACCGCCGTCGTATCTGTATCTAATGCCCAATCCTCTCTCCTGCAGTTTGTTATTCACTATAATGGAGAGCTCTGCCATGAATGTCCTCTAACTCTCAGTGGATGACTCACCAAGAATATACAACTTTGAGAAACACCTCAGTATATTATTGAGCAATAAAAAGAACTTGAAGAGAGAAACGTTTGCTCAGCAGTTAAAAGACCATACCATAACCTGGTATACCGATGCTTTCAAATCCAAAGCAGGATCAAGGATAGAAGTATTTGGACGAAAACTAAATACTCCGAACCAAAAAAAAATACATGATATAGACTAAAAGCCAAAACTAGTAAAGACAAAATTACAAAAGCAATGAAAATTCCATTTTCCCTACTTTTTGTTACTCTAAGCCTTTTATCTGTCTGATCCACCGCCGCCCGATGTATAATGAGGCGTAGAACATCCGAACACCGAACCAACTGAGGAATTCATCTCAAACAAGCGGCCTCGCTTATTAGTAGCTCAAGGGTTGAGAGGCTGTTTGTACAGCTGGCCACTTTGGCGTTACGTCGACCGAGGAAAGTGATTATTTTAAAACAGTGCCGCTCTCTGTGTGCGTGTATGTGTATCTCGGTTGACGTAAGACCGAATTAAATGCCACAAGTCGAAAAAGATTCGCATTTCTTCTTCTTTTTTTAATTCTGTTTTTTTTACTTCCGGCGTTGAGAGCTACGGAAGAATGTTATGACTTAATTTTTAATTATTTTTTTTTTATAATTTTCATTTACTTTTTGTCCTCTTCCATGAAGTTTTTCTTAAATTTTTATGTACCTATCTAAAGAATTTTATTGTATTTTTGATAATTTTTTTTCCTTTTATATATAAATAATAAAAGTGGTTCACCCCTATAACTTTTTTATTTTTTTAGATAAAAAATCGAAATTTGGTATGTTAGTATATGACATAAATTAGGGTTCAATTGACGTATTCAATTATTTTAGGCCACTTCCTGTTTCACCGGAAATGACTACAACTTTTGATTTTTAAATGGCATCCTCGGTATTTTTCCACTTTTTTTGATAGAAAATGACACTCTGGATAAAATGATATATCATATGTCAACTTTTGGCATTTTTGCTTAAAACAAAATTGTATGTTAAATTTCAATCTAGTGTCATGGCTGTGTTAAAAACACTAAATTTTTAATCAAGGAAACTTGGAAAATAAATTTGATCGTCTAATGTTTTAGGGTCTTGTCCTGGCTAGTTAAAAGATGTTCAAATCGTATTTTTAATCATATCTCAATTTTTTCAAATGAAACGAGGGTGGCTCATTTTTTACGAAAAAAAAATCATTTTTTTACGAATAATTTGATACCACACACTTGGTATTTCGAGTCAAGTTATCGTTATGAATCGCATGTTGCAATTCCAAATAAATCATATTCAAAAATGTCAAATTTTAACATATGATATGTCATTCTATTCAGAGTGCCATTTTCTATCGAATAAAGTAACAAAATACCGAGGGTGCTATTTAAAAATCAAAAGTTGTAGTCGTTTCCGGTGAAACAGGAAATGATCGAAAACAATTGAATACGTCAATCAATCCTAATTTATGTCATATACTAACATACCAAATCTCAATTTTTTATCTAAAAAAATGAAGAAGTTATAGGGGTGAGCCACTTTTGAGACGCACCCGGTATAATGCATAAAAGAAGATTGATTGGCAATGAAATATACAGGGTGAGTCTTAACTAAATACAAATATTTCCAGGTCTGATAGATCTCGATAAAAGAAACATATTTTTTCTTTACCATTTTTCAAAATAAGTTCCAAAGTTCAAAATAACCGAGTTATTTTTCTTTAAAAATTTCCAAAAAAAATATTAAGCATTGGATCTTGTCTGGGTTTTCTTTCTTCTAAATTTAACCTATTACCTATGTTGCCATATTATCAAGAAATTATGGTTTTTAACTAAAAACTAAAAAAAAAACCAAAACATTTTTTCAAAAAATTCCAAATTTTTAAAAAAAATTTCTTTTACGAAAAAACCTCATCGTATTTCTGGTTTCGAAATATACTACCGCTAAAAATATGTGCACTTCTATAAGACTCGCCCTGTATATACTAGGGTGCACCAAAAAAAATTTCCGAAACGAGTCGATTAAATGAAAAATTATATCAGATCTTTTTTGAAGACCCTTCAATTTCCTACAAAAATTTGTATTGATTATAGCATAATCACATGTGGGAATGATTTTTTTACTCTTCAGTAACCAAAACCTCTAGGCACTTTTACGAAAATATACATTTTCAGTGTTCAATATTAATTTTTTCTTTGTCCATTTCAGGTGGGCGACGTGCTAGTCTCCCTAACACCCCGCGACACACCACCAACACCCAACTCCACGTCCGCCTCCTCGCGAGGCACCACCATAATGACCACCGCCACCACAACCACCATGTCCGCCAGACCGTACCCAGTCGTCAACCACAACAACACGCCGACCAGCAACAGCGTCAGCACCATCAACCACGGCGGCAACCTCTTCAGTCCTCCATCCTCGTCGCTGGCGATAAGCCTGTCGTCCAATCACCACAGGCCCTTGTCCCATTCTCCGCCCAAGCCTGTCAGGTCGCCCGAGTACATCCTGTCGACCCCTGTGGGGCAGGCGTTGCACTTTTACAACTCTGCCATCGCCACAGATGCGAAAGGATTGCCGCAAACTGTGCCGCTGCAGCTGGACGCGGAGAGCAGGAAGAGGAGATGGAGCGCTCCCGATGCGATTGAGGAGGAGGAGATGGCGCAAAGGAGCCGGATGAGTGTTTTTGACGGGAGTATTAAGAAGGAGTGATATTAGCGATATCGATACGGTTTGAAATGCCAGGCAGGGAGGAGGGTTTGAATTGTGTTTTGGGACCTACCGCGCTGTGTATGTTCCGTTTTTCTGAGTGAAAAATTGGATATATAAAGGTGCGGTATATAACTCCCTGTAGAGTGTTTCGATTGGGCTTTTATTGATGAGAGTAGTCAATATATACCTGTTTAATCACATTGCAAACTATCAAGCACCTAACAATCAATTATACGAATATGTAGCTAAACTTATTTATATGTCAGAAATGGCCAAAACATCATCATTTTCAGCTTTATTCAACCATTTCCATTTATGGTGTAGCCTTGTTTGATCCCTCACTCGGAGGCCTTAGGCCCATTGCTATAGCCCTGTATTGTTGTACCAAACCTTCCTCTCATTCTTTCTTTGCGTTAAAGCACTTCCAGCTATTTGCAAAGTTCCCGACGTCTTTGATGTTGGCTTGTGCTACTTCCTCTAGTCCCTCCAAAAAACCTTGCCCTAAAGTTTTAAAGCGTCGGTATTCCAGTGCCGAACAGTGGCACAGCAGGTGGTATCCCTCACATATTTAGATACTGTCTTTGTAGTTAGACCCATTGTTCTCTATTGTTGGCTATGCGGGCCCAAGTTATCCCTGCTAATTTCCTGATATCATAATCCCATCTCAGGTTTGGTCTTCTTCTAGGTCTCTTAATTCCTCGAGGGTATTTTTGTGGTCCATCTGTTTTGCGTCTTTCTGGACAAGTGTCCTGCTCATTGCCACTTGAGGGATTTGATTCTGCGGATGACATCTATTACCTGGGTTTTTTGTCGTATTCACTATATTCTTTTACGATCTCTCTTGGTTATTCCCAGCATATTTCGTTCTATTGAGCGTTGTGCGACCTGCAGTTTCCTTATGATGTCCGTTTTAAGTGTCTAGGTTTCACATGCATCGGTCATGACTGGTATTACACATTGGTCGAATGTTTTCTTCTTTAGATATAGTGGCATTCTAGATTTTAATATGATTGAGTTTCTTCCACAAGTATTCCATGCTAACTTAATTCTTCTGTTGGTTTCTGGTAGTACGGATCCTGAGCTATGTTTTAGTTGTCCCAAATCAATGTCACTTTGCAAAATGCTTAATCAAAATTAGGCATATTAAACAATGATGATATTTTCTGTACACTTCTGCAAAAAGACTGCCTGTTTTCAGTCATTTTACAAAATGCCAAATCGAGAATTGAGAGCCAGGTAGATTAAAAAACTGTCAAAGTTTAGTGAGCTATGAGCATAAGCATATTGAATAATTTACGCTTTAATAATAATATCCCATATTTTTCTATATAAAAACAATAATTATTTATGTCAAAATTTTATTATGTTTGAAAACAACTTGAATCCTATTTCTTAAATTTTAATTATAAATAACATAATTTTAAAAAATGTCTATACCTATGTGGCGGATTCATCTTTCCAAAAAAATCCTTAAATATCTAGACCCTTAAATGTTAGAATTAAAGAACATAAAGATTATTTAAGAAAGGGAGATTTTCACAAATCTAAGATTTGTCAGCATTCTTAGGACACAGGACACAGAATAAATTTTAATAACGCCAAAATTATAATGAAAGAAGCGATAGCCTCTAAAAGAAAAATAAGAGGCTTTTTTAATTCAATCTAATAAAAATAAATGTATTGCTCATGGCTCATGCATCTGTAGATGTTAGTAATGTATGGCAATCGCTTCTTTGACTTTAAATAACAATAGATACAACAAGATAAATAAACATAACATACGTAAATTTAAAAATAATCATACAGAAAGTTTGGGGCTTTTTGGTTTCACCTTATTAAGTAATTGTTATCAGGTAGTAACTGTTAATTTTGAAGTTTAAATATCAAGTTAAAAATGTCATTTTAACAGAACGTCAACGGTTTCTTGTAGACGTATCTGTTTTAAAAAAGTAAAGTGTTCTCGAATAGTTGAATTTAAATATTTTAAATAGTTTTTTCTTTATTCTTTGTATTTTTTTGCTTCCGACGACGGAAAGAGATAACTTTCCGAAACGTTAAGCATTTTTTTTCCTTTGTTAGTCAAATTTGTATTACTGTAAACATAACTTCTGACAAGCAGCGTCCGTTTAGGTTTAACGCAAAAAATAATTATTTTATTGTGTAGATTTTCTTGCAGTGCAGTGGCGAAATACCCATAAAGGATTTTTTTGGAAACATAATTTTAAATACAAAATATATCAAAACCTTAATATTAATATCTCATTTAATTATTACACTCTGTAATTCGATTCTGTGTACAGGGCTGGTTCTTTCTGGAACTTTGCTTTCTTTTAGAATAAAATGAATTTAGAGCTTTATAATAAACATCCCCATACTCTATTTAACAGAATTATCACTTTTTGTACCATTATTTCCAAATTTTGAAAGAGAAGTTCAAGAATTCTCGTTGGATAAATTTTGGTTAGTTATACCAATCTCGTAAAATGTTTTGTGCAATCTGACTAGTCTTCATTAGGCATTTTGCAAAGCGACTGAAAACAGATAGGTTCTTTGTAAAATATCCTTCTTTTGTTAAAAACGGCGGCGTTTTATAATTTGCCTGGTCTTTTTGCAAAATGCCGAGTTATTCGATACGCCTGCTACATATAGAATACTTCTACTATTTCAAGTGTTGTGTTGTTTATTAGAATGTCTTTTCTGTCTGCTAGTTCGTTGTACATTACTTTAGTTTTTGCTAAATTCGTTTTGAGACCTACTTTATTGCTGGCTGTATTTAGTTCGTTAATTTGTGCTTGTAGTTCTTCAAGACTATCGGACCACCCTGTATATAATAATTTCGAAATAAAAATTGAAATAGTGAGGGGAATATATTAAAACAGAAAGAAAAAATTAATCGGCAAGCTCTCAAACGGTTGCAGACGGTGCCTCGTGCATCGTTTGCTTCCTGGTTTATATTTTTTGGGATCGTTGTCATCGCTTGCTGATTCCTTACCGTACTGATGATGCTGGAAGGCAGTTACACTAGTGTACACTGATGTAGGTGTGGTTGTTGTGTGTGAGTGTGAATGTCTACTATAGTGTATATTGGTGTATGGTTACGAGTTTGTTGAGGGCTTGCCGATTAATTTTTTCCTTTTGTTTTTATAATAATTTCTTTATATTTTTCTATAGTAAAGTATATCTAAGCAATCTCTTATTTTTTAAAAATTATCGTTCTAGTACAAGCCAGTACTGACTTCATTATTTACAATACCCGCTCATTATCACGTTATAAAAATAGTTCTAAACATCTGCTAACACGTAAATGCAAAATGACATCACGCGCTGCATATCCATTCAAAACACATTCATAAATATTCCGTATTGATTTTTACACTTACGCGAGTTCAGAATGTTTGTGAAAAAAAATGAATCGTCATAATAGTTTGCAATGTGCTAAGTGAAAACCAATAAATCAAAAACTCGTTCCTATTTCAGACAATATACACTTTCCCATTTTCAAATTAAGAAAAAGAAAAATTTTACAACAAAAAACGTTGTTACATTATTCTAACTTGCGTGATGGCCTTATTATACACATTAATAAAACGCGACATCTGTAAGCCCAGATCGAAAGCTCGAGTCAGAAACTTAATTTATTAGGTCTTGAATTGAAACACCCTGTATAATCTGCCGTTGGTATTTCATAAGTAAATCGATAAAAATCGCTGCGTATATATATATTTTTTTTAAATATATTGAGTGACAACAAAATCTTTGCCTAGGGTGCCGTTTGATTGCATTTTATTGAATATTTTTGAAAAATTTCGGGTTTAATATATCCAAGCATTAACATTAGTACATAATTTTATATACAGGGTCGCTTTTATGTATGGAAACAGTCGATTATTAGGTAGAATATAGGAGGTACCGCAAAAACTAAAATACAAAAGTTATAGGATTTTTAATTATCTATTAGCGAGTAATAAATTTGAGTATACAGGGTCGTTCATAAAGTCGTGGCACATCAAAGTTTCATTTTTTTAAATAGAACCCCCCGTATATTATTACAAATTTCAATTCTTCCTTTAATTCTAAGCAAAAATCGAAATTCACACAATGTACTTCAAACCAACCGTTTCCGAGTTATTGACTTTTGAAAATATAACTTAAACAATATTCGATTTAATTAATTTCGATGTGTTTGGTTTGATTTAATGATGCCATTCTGCCGAAACTGTGATACTGTTGTAACGGGTTTTTAAATTCCTATTAGCTACTAGTAAATTTAAGTATACAGGTCGGTCATAAAGTTATGTCACATCAAACTTTATTTTTTTTTAATGAAACTCCCTGTATATTATTGCATATTTCAATTATTTCTTCAATTTTAAGCAATAATCGTAATACACAATGTACATAAATTGAAGAATTGAAATGTTAAACAAAAATTTTCTAATTTCCAGACTTGATATACTCTCATTTTATACATCTATGAATGCTAACCTGAGAACTAATGTCAAATATTATTAAGTATCACAGTTTCGGTAGAATGACATCGTTAAATGAAACTGCATCGAAATTAATTAAATCAAATTGTTTAAGTGATATTTTCAAAAGTCAATAACTCGGAAACGGTTGGTTTGAGGTACATTGTGTGTATTTCGATTTTTGCTTAGAATTGAAGGAAGAACCGAAATATGCAATAATATACAGGGGGTTCCGTTTAAAAAAATTAAACTTTGATGTGCCACGACTTTATGACCGACCCTGTATACTTAAATTTATTACCCGCTAATAGATATTTATAAACCCTATAACTTTTATGTTCAACTTTTTGCGGTACCTCCTGTATTTTACCTAATAATCGACCTTACATTTCCATACATAAGAGCGACCCTGTATAAAACTGTGTAAAATAAATCCAAATACTGATTTTTTCTAGCTTAAAAATAAACAGTTTTTGTCTACTACTAATAGAAAAGTTTTAATTGTCAATGTCAAACTTCGCTTGGCCATAAATCTTTCTGTTAAAACAATTTTTCATTAGCTTACACAGGACTATCTTAGTTGGCTTTTGAAAAAACACAGCTTCATATTTTAGTGCCTGTCTAACAGTAACAGTTGCTGTCTGTCATTTTAATTCACAGATAAACTGCATTTTCTGTCGTTTTTCGGGATGTCGTCTGTCGAAATATTCCCTAGCTCGTTGGACAAACTTACGTCAAAATTATCGGCCATATTGGCTTTAGAAAAAACCGCTCTGGGCTGCCATTCTAAATAATAATACGAACTTGTGGTATATAATCAGGAGAAAAATTGGCGCTTTGTAAATATGTTTAAAAATATACAGAGAGTTGAAAATTCCTTGGTATTTTTAGTTGAATATGTTGGTTTCACCGACTTGAAAAACGATCACCTTAAAAGATTCATGTATTTTAAAGTTATATATATTGTGTTCTAGTGCACCGATTTTAATGATTTTTAAGCAATTTGTAGCTAAATTAATTGACTTTTTAATATATTTTTCTAAATTAAAAATCAAAGTTGCCATCGGTCAATTATACGAGGAAAAACCAAAAGGTTGATATTTTGATGAAAGTTTGAAACACCCTGTGGAGTATACTAACAAAGCAAGGAATTTAAAAATTATTTTACCATCTAGGTGTACCTTTTCTGGATAGTTTGTTTTTCGGTTCATCTCAATAGCTTCATTTTTTTTGAAGATATTCGTTTTTGAAGAAGACATTAACATTTTTCTGTATTTTTTACATTAAAACTATTCCTTTTGGTCTCTCCAAAAAAATCCTTTATGGGTATTTCGCCACTGCACTGCAAGAAAATCTACAAAATAAAATAGTTATTTTTTGTAAACACTTCTGCGTTAAACCTAAACGGACACTGCTTGTCAGAAGTTATGTTTGTTATGTTATGTTTTTTTAATTCAATCTAATCAAAATAAATGTATTGCTCATGCATCTGTAGATGTTAGTAATGTATGGTAATCGCTTCTTTGATTTTAAAGAACATTACATAAATAAACATAACATACGCAAAATTTAAAAATAATCATACAGAAAGTTTGGGGCTTTTTGGTTTTACCTTATTAAGTAATTGTTATCAGGTAGTAATTGATAATTTTGAAGTTTAACTTGATATAATGTCATTTTAACAGAACGTCGACGGTTTCTTGTAGACGTATCTGTTTTAAAAAAGTAAAGTGTTCTCGAATAGTTGAATTTAAATATTTTAAATAGTTTTTTTCTTTATTCTTTGTATTTTTTTGCTTCCGACGACGGAAAGAGAAAAACTTTCCGAAACGTTAAGCATTTTTTTCTTTGTTATGCAACTTTGTATAACACTGCAAACATAACTTGTGACAAGCAGTGTTCGTTTAGGTTTAACGCAAGTGTTTACAGAAAATAACTATTTTATTTTGTAGATTTTCTTGCAGTGCAGTGGCGAAATACCCATAAAGGATTTTTTTTGGAGAGATGAATCCGCCACATAGGTACAGACATTTTTTATACCTTTTGGTCCTAATCAACAGACCTATAAAATAGTGTTTAAGTGTTTAAAAGACGTACCTAGATGATAAAATGATTTTTAAATTCCTTGCTTTGTTAATATATTTTACAGGGTGTCCCAAACTTTCACCTAAATATCAACATTTTGTTTTCCCTCGTATAATTGACAGATGGCAACTTTCATTTTTAATTTAGAAAAGGATACTAAAAAGTCAAATAAGTCAACTACAAATTGCTTAAAAAATCATCAAAATCGGCCAACTAGAACAAAATATATGAAACTTTAAAATACATCAAGATTTTAAGGTGCCCGTTGTTTTTTGTCAAAAGTTGTTTTCAAAAGATATTCCGTGAAATATGCAACTAAATTACCACAATTTTTTTGCAACGATCTTATTGTCACTTGATATATTGAAATTTTGTGAATCCCATATAAAATTTTGATACAGATATTATTTTATTGCCCAATGAACATGTAAAAAAATGTTATTCGGTTTATTGGGCAATAACAATGATAAACACAAAATAAAGAGTAAAAAATAGTGCAATCAGCTGTTTATAATATTGTAGTCGTTCATGACAATATGTAGAATTATACCAAGTTAGGGCAAGATGCATTATTATTGTGCTTGTAAATATTGAAAATAGAAAAATGGTTGAGTATTATTAAGAGTGATATGTAGTAGGACTGTAAAGTATAGGTTTTTTTAATCATGTTAAGGGATGGAGCAAAAAGGTGGAGTTTTTCACGTACAGGGCGGTCACATTTTCGGACGCCTTGTCTGGAATCGATCTCAGTCTTAAAAAAAATTCGCCGTGTGATATAGAACTGCTTTTATACATGTTCATAGAGATCTGTATTTTAACTGTTTTTTTTCTCTTGTAGTAATGTAATATGAACTGCCCAATGAAAAGATATTATCATTAGTATAGGTTATTGTACTTAGAGTTTTGCAAGTCTAAATAAAGAACATTAGCTTCAAAATACTTTTTTTTTTAGTTTTTAAAATACTTATTGAATACTCAATTTATTGACGCAGAATTTTAGCTGTGCATTTTTTATTTTACTTACAAAAAGTTTACGTTTTTCTACAATTTTTTATATCAAAAATATTATGGGAGGTTACGAATTTATAATAAGTATAAGCACAAAATTATTTAGCCTAGTTGATGCGACTTTGATATAAATAATATGTACAGTATCGGACAAAATTAGAGCAACTTTATGATTTTTTCCACTTAAGGCAAATTATTTTGTAATATGAATTTGAAACTACTACCCTAAAACACGATTTACAAATGAAACAAGAAAATACTAACAAATCTTTATTTCCTATTGTTTCTTTAAAAAAAATAATAAATTCCAATAATCTGTTAACTTTTACTGCGACAAAATTAAAGCAATTTTTATTTTTTTCCATGCTATTAAGAATACAAACTAAATTTAAGTATCAGAAAGACCGCATTATCAATATTTTGTCCAGTACCCTTTATTTCCTATCACAGCTTCACACCTCTTGGACATTGAATCAATTAAATTTGAAATGACGTCAGCATCCATTGACATCCAAGCATTTTCAATTTCTTGATACAAACTATCACAATTTGAGATATTTTTTGAACGAATCTTCTTTTCTACTATTTCCCACAAATTTTCAACGGGGTTGAGGTCAGGTGATTGTGGGGGCCACTTTAAAACTCGAACATTATTATCATTAAACCACTGTTTAACAATTTTCGCTGTGTGTTGTGGATCATTGTCATGTTGGTATATAAATTTAAGTGGCATTTCCCATTCTGCATAAGACCACATAACATTTTCAAGAATATTGCGGTACACAAATCGGTCCATTTTTCCACATATTTTGTATAATGGGCACATACCGTAGAAAAAGAAACAACCCCAAACCATTATATTTCCTCCTCCATGTTTAACCGAGGGATTTACGTATTTTGGGTGTAGCCTTTTGCCTTCTGGACGACGCGACCTACCCATCTAGCATCATCACTTCTAAAGATGCAAAATTTTGATTCGTATGAGAACAGCACCTTTTTCCACTCTCGGGCTGTCCACTGACGATGAAAGGTAGCGAATAGTAGTCTCGCATCCCGGTTTTTCTTTGACAATAACGGTTTCTTAGCAGGTCTTATAGCCTTGAGACCAGCTTCAACTAGGCGTCGCTGAATGGTCCTGGAAGAAACCTCTGGTTCCCCCAAATTGGCCAATACTTGTTGAGCTGACATTTTCGGCTCCCTTTGAACTAACCGTTTAACGCGACGATCAAAATGTTTGTTGGTTTTTCTATGTCGGCCACCTTGTTTTAAATTAACTACACGACCGCGATTACGGAAATTTTTAATTGTTTTCGAAACAATATCTTTTTTGACCAAAAACCTTGTTGATATGTCTGCCTGCGACATGCCACCTTTGTAAGCATCAACGATGCGTTGTTTCAAGTCAATTGAATAATGTATACCCCGAGGCATTCTACAGAGCAAAATAGTTACTTGTATCAACACTCTCAGAAAACCAACACTGCGTAAAGATCGAGTTGCTCTAATTTTGTCCAAGAATTTCATCAACATATTTGAAAAAATGCAAAAAATTACCGATAAGGAATACATTTAAGTCAACAAATAATTGAAATGTTTTGGTTGAAAAAAACATTCCATTGCAAAAATAAATAAACCGATTCAAATAAATGATGGCAGCTAAATGCACATTTTTCTATAGTTGCTCTAATTTTGTCCGATACTGTAAATCATATATAAATAATATGTGAATCATGTACAGACAAATTATGAAAAGAGATTGCATATTTTTACAAAAATACTAAATAAATATACATACTGATTTAAACACCTAAATGCAAATACGTGATATAATATTTTTGTGTTCAAATAATCGAATAAAAGTTGTAAAAATATATCATGAATTATTATATTTAAGCATTTTATGTTAATCTTAATAAAAACCTTTGGGGTTTTTTATGTATGTAGCTCTAGGACGCAGCGATTTTTTTTATTACCGTAAAAATATCGTTCAGAATGATGAAAAAAAACCTGGTAATGCTTGAGAAATTAAGCATCGTGATTTTCTATTTTCCATTTGAATATCACGGGGAGATATTTTGAATATTTTTGCGTTCTAACAAATCAGGGTATTGTAAAAATCAATACATATTCTTGTAAGAAATTGAACGGTCTTCAAAAAAGGTCTGATATGATTTTTCATTTAATCGACTCGTTTGAAAGTTATTGAAGATTAAAGTATATGATAACTTCCAGACTTTTTTATATTTTATCACGAAATAATGGCTCTAAAACATAAAATATTCTATTTTTCCTAAAGCTCATCAAGTGCTCTTTGCCAAAACATTAAAATTACAATAATTATTAATTATCGCTAATTACAATAATTAGAAATCATCCTGATTCAATACAGTCGTTTATTTTTAACTACAACTGTGTTTTTTTTGTACCTTGCTTGGCGCTGTTAGTTTTAGTGTAATGTCTATTGATGAAAACCTGCCGTACGAAAGGGACAATATAGCTTTTTAGATAATAACTTTTTACTAACTAAATCTGCTACACCTTCAATAACTTTCAAACGAGTCGATTAAATAAAAAATAATATCAGACCTTTTTTGAAGATAGTTCAATTTCCTACAAGAATATATATTGATGTTTACAACAACAAGCTGGTTTGTTAGAAAGCAATAAAATTAAAAAAAATGTTTCCTGTGTTATTTAAATGGGAAATAGAAAATCTCGATGAGATACCTCTCTTAATAATATTAATATTAAGAGCTCAAACTGTACCATAATATTTTCTCATCAACGTGAACGATATTTTCACGGTAACTAAAAAAAATATTATTTTTTTGTGCACCCTAAATTGTAGCTCAATGTCTTTTTATACTTTAGAACTCTATGCAATAGTACAGAGACATAGTTTTACTACACTAAATCTGAGGTTATAGAATTTTTCATTGATTTAGGAATAAGATTTTTGGCGTCTGTTTATTTTAATATACCTTTTAAAAAACTCATAAAGGTTTATTAGTCTTGAAATTTAAAAATATATCTCAAAATACTAATCGACATATCTGGGTATTTTTCCGAAAAATATCTTTGATCTACTGAATTTATACGAAGTTAGAGAACCACCCTGTATACAGAAACTAATAGTGTTTCTTCAATGTGTATTCTAATAAAATGTCATTATATACAAATTCCTAAAACAATGCTAAACTTGAAGAGTGTTTAATTTTAATACAAAAATGAAGATATCTCTTTTAGTTGGGCAGTTCGAAAAAAAAGGTGTAGTTTTAGCTGTTTCTAAAATTTAGATTATTTAGAGCGATTTGTCAAAACTAAAATGGAGTCGGTGTTGCGGCCCGTCCTTTATTTCTCGTCTTTTTTATTATTATTTTTATTAATTATTAATGTAAGAGAAAGGACGGGCACGCGTTTGCTTTTAAATAACTCTGTTTTTATAATTATATTTTTCCATGTGAATTCTTGGCTGTGATACAGTAAAGTATGTGGAAAGAGAACACTTCCCTCCATTAGACGGTCCGAAGATGATAGAGAGGACTGACATATCGTTGACCAAAAGATTTTTCCATGTTTTAGAATTCTAGATGGAGTTAGTTCAGAACACCAAGCTAATACAGAACATGTGTATTTATAAACCTGTTTATTTTTGCAATAGAAATGTTACAAGGTATGCAACTAGGAATACGCGCAGTCTTAATATTTCTCAACCTTAAACAGAGATAAAATAAGGCATAAAATAAGGTCAAAAATAACACAAATTCTATTTTGGACTTGCTTTGTGGTGTTATTTAAAAGGTGCTTTAATATCTTTTGTTTTAAACATATTCAAAGCATTTTGTTTTCTGCTAATTATTCATAGAAACATTATCTTTTAAATGTATCTACTAAGCAAGAACAGTTAACCTAATAGGACTGCTCATTCAGCTGAAAGTGTCTGCCAGGTACATGCGAAAACTCTCTTTGTGACGTCATTGTAGTCCTTATCATGATAGTGTGTCATTATTGGTTGCCGTGTGCAAAATATTCATTATTTAGTTTTTTTATTTAAACACCTTATATGTATGCAGTATAGAAAATTAACTGTATAAATCGTATTAAATACTCGGATAATGCATTTTTAAGAACAGCAGTTCCCAGCATCACCTTTTGCAGGCATTCTTTTTAGAGTACTTCCATATTTTTCTTTAAAATAATTAATAAACAATATCGGCACTTAGTAAGCACTTTGTCACAATCCACAACACAAAATAAACGTATTTATACACTCTATAGCTCTAAAAACTTTAAAAACACCCTTTTCACATTTAACATCGACAAAATAATTAACTCAAAATTTCTCAGCAGGTATTTTTATAAGTTTGGCATAGGCAACCAATAATACACACTATCATGACAAGGACTATAATGACGTCACAACTGTCAGCTGAAGCGCGGGAAGAGGCGAACGTACGTCTTATGAAGATGATCAATCCTATTAGTTTGCCGTTCTTGCCTACTAAGAGCACAATAAACAGCTAAACGCAGTATGTTTTTGGCGACAGAAGATGCTTGGTTCTAAACTAAACTAACGAATGGACGTATTGTTAGTTGCATACTCAAGTGGCGTTAACACGTAACGGCTTGGTGTTCTTTATGGAAAAACGGTATGGTTTGGTCTGCACAGTCTCTGGAGCTTAGCGCTTGCAAAGATCCTAACTAAGTGTCAACTTCTGCATAATAACGTAAAATACCTCACTCTGTGCTTTTTTTGTTAATAAATGTATAGAATAAATACTGTTTGTGAATTGATCAAAAAAGAAACTCTATATATATATTGCCCTGGCGACTTTTTTAACGTAGTTTGTAAGTAGTAGCGCGCGTACGAACCAAAATTACCCAAGTTTTCTTACCATACATACAATCGTAACTTTTTGGTTTGGTGTCGCACATTATTGTACACTATACAGGATCATTCACAGCGACAGTAGGTTAGGACGTTTACAAAGAACCGTTTTTTAAATATTTTTAATCGCCTGTTGTACACAGGGTGTTTTAAAAAAACATGTGCCCATCTCTCTTTGGGAGATTCCTCATGTAAAAATAAGATTTATTTTTCATATCAACATATAGGTCCGATTCTGCTTTGTTTCGTAGCTACAGGAGGTTAAAGTTTTAATTTTTTGTCAACTTATTATAATTTTCTTCTAAGTGCTTTTAGATTGGAATAAAAATTTTGAGGGTAAAAGTTACTGAAAGTGCGAAATATTTTAATGTTTAAAAAGCTGTCGACACTTTTTCACCAGAGAGACGGCACATGTTTTTGAAACACCCTGTATAAATATCTAACGTACCATCGACCTTGAATCACCCTGTATATTTACGCATTAGTCGTTATTCGTTAACTGCAACTATATGGCAAAACTAAACCAATATGAAAGAAAAAACATTAAAACTAAATTATAATGAAGACCATATTGTGATTATTTTTTTAATTGTATATTGTAACTTGTTATTTCACATTCTGTGATACCTTTTCTTATTGAAACGTGAATTTTTTGACAGTATTTTTTTATTATAACTATTTTATGTATCCGGTGAAAAATTATTAACCTTTTTATTCAAAATTGATATGTCTAAAAGAGAACCGTTGACCTGTCGAGTATAAAAGTACCTAAGTAAATAAACACCGTTCTTTTTTAAGTAAATACAAAGGGATGTAAAAATACAGACAATGATTTCTGAAGTGCCTTGCTGATAGCGATGGTGGTACTGATACCACCACGAAAAGAAATATATTTATTATAGGATCTGTAAAAATTCCTGTTTAAATATGAAATGAATATATTAGAAACAAAATTGTTGTATAGACATTATATATTGTGTTACAGAATATATGTATATGGTGTGCCATTTGTTGAACCGTAAGACCCCTAAAGAGGTGGTACAGTCAAAAATCAATAAAACCAGTATCTATGTTCCACGTTGTTTTTATTTCACTTTGCCCTTATAATTTTTTACATACTCTCTTTTGGCGTTTCTCTAGATGCCCAGTTATTTATAGTGCCATCCTGTATATAAACGTCTTTTATATTTCATGTAAACAAGATGTAAACAGGGTGTGAGTAAATAAATGTAGTTTGAATAGAGAGAAAATATAACTATAATTTAATAATAATTTTTTGGAATGTCTGGTAATCTATTTTAATGCCTGTATAAATATACAAAAGAAAAATGTATTATTCTTTTTACCCTTTTTATAAAGATTTTACCCCTTACTGAGTAGTTCGTTTATACCAGTCGTATTTCAACACATCTCTACTCTCTCAAGGTTAGCTATTGTATATTTTCTGTGGGTAGTTCACTTTTTTAGGTTAATTTTCTGACGTTTCTCTAAATTTTTAATAATAACAAAAATTCAAAATGTTTTCTATGCCAGATAAAAATATGCAGTTTACTATGAGTAAACAACAAGAAATGCAACAGCAGCAGGTACAGCAAGCTCAGCAACAGCTGCAACAAGCCCAGCAAATGCAGCAACAAGCCCAACAACCTCCACAACCCCTTGACAACATTTCGAAAATAAAAGCTCTCGTTGTGCCCCTCAGAGAAACTTTAGCAGTACGTTTACTTGAAATAATATGTACATTATCTAGCTCGATATTTTTTAGCTTACTATAAAAACCGCAGCACAAACTTTGAACCAGAACAGCCAGATCGACTCAGGATCTCAGTATGTTTATAAAATAAACTAGAAAATAATCACGTTCTAGCTTTATTTTTTTTTAGAAAAGCACCGGATGTTCAAATTCCTCGCTTTGATAAAAACCTAGAAGAATTTTATTCAATATGTGATCAAATTGAACTTCATTTGGTAATAAGAAACATACTTAATTTGCTTAAACAAAAATCAAAAACATCTGTAACTCTTTTAGAAAACATCAATAAAGTGTTTAATGCAGGCAGAAAGCAGTAACAGATACTTAAATTTGATGGTTGTTCCAACTCGTAATGAAAACATGGGAATGAATGAGAACAGTTTAACGTATCCTCAGTTTCTTGCAACGGTTGGGGCTCAAGTATCGTACACTAAAGAAATCCATGAAACTTTACTAGCTGCTGCCCAAAATATATCACCTTCCGAATGACATTTTCAGTATTAGAACTTGGACTGAAAAATTATATTACCTATTTACATTTAAGCATTATATTTAAACAATAATAATATAAGATAGTATTAAGAAACTTGTAATAAAGTAAGTGTTTTAGTATAGTGTATAATTTATTGATCAAAATTACTGTAGTGATATTTGTACGTATAAAAGATATAATACATTTAATTTTGAATTTCTTTTGCCCACTTTGTGTACTTAATTTTTCTATAATACTAATTGGCGAATGCGCCGGAAAATTTAATATGAAGCGCTTTTCTATCGTTTTTAACTACTAAAAATATTTAGTTTAATAACTTGTACGTAGTAATGATTATTAGTTGTTAAATTGCATTTTAATTTTAAAAATACAAATTTAAAACTTTGATAAAAAAATTTTATCTTGTAGTGTTTGCACATGCGTTGCTACGTGTCAACACAACACGACGGTGTTTTTACATTTTCTGTTATGTGTTCTGTCATTTTGTAGTCCGTTTTGAAAGTGAACAGACGTTTGCGTTTACACACCTTTAAATTTTCTGGAAATTTTTCGAAAAACTCTTAGCTAAATATTATACACAATGGCCCCTAAACAAAGAATGCGTATCGCCAACGAAAAAGCCAGCAAAATGGTCACAATGAGGGGCAACGTACCCAAATCGTCGGTGAGTACTTGAAACTTAACCATATTGTTCTATATTTAAAGAATTTTTACTGTTATTTTGAGTTCGTATTGGCCTATATTTTCAAGAATGTTGCACTTTAAGCTTCTGTACATGTTTCATGACTAAGATTTTAGCCAAATGTATATTTTTTAATGTAGCAAATAAAACTTTTCATGTGTTTACATTTTCATACTGGTATTTATAGACCAACAAATCTGATCAGGAATTTATTAATTAATATCTAGTAAAATATTATATTTTGTTACAGAAACAAGAGAAGGAATCATCCCCTGTAGGTCCATGGCTGTTGGCTCTCTTCCTGTTTGTTGTATGTGGCTCGGCAGTCTTTCAAATTATCCAGTCTATCCGTATGGCATAAAACCTCAATCCTTTTTGTAAGACAAAAATATCCTCTATTTTTTTGACAGATATATTTCGTTTTCTACAAACGTAATGTTTTTTTTCTATGATACGCTAGTGCAATTAGTTGTTTCTTAACTTTTGTAAATTTATACCAGCCCGTTTGTGTAATTCTATTTTATGCAATGTAATTTACCGAACCTAAAGTGTGTGTACAATAAAATATGTAAGGACTGTAATGATATTGTAATTTATAGTTTAAATTACAATGTGCGTGTTGCATTTTATGTGCAAAACTATTATTCTTATCGGTTATGTATGAGATTATTATATATTTATGTAAGAAATCATTCCAATAATTTTTCATTATGTAGAGTTTCTTTTAAATAAAATATATTATTATATTAAAGCTTCTTTTTATATGTTGTCCATATCAATTTTTGTTTTAGATAACGAAAGACAAAACAATACATTAAGTATTCACTTATCTTTGAAAGAAAAGTCCATAATGTTTATTAAATAACAAATATTAATTAATTTTTCATTACATTTTGTAACAAAAATAGATAATGCTCAAATTTTTTAAAATTAATGATATTTTTTTAACTCTACAAACAATAAGTTGCATCAAATCCATCTAATTTAAGTTTTACTACTGGTATTCAAGCAAATAAAATTTTGATTTATGTTAATAATATGTTGAAGTTGCAATTTAATTATTAAAAATAATTTGCATCAGCCAATTAAGTAGAAATCCATGTGAAAGTTTATTTATCCTGTTAATGTTCCAAAAGATTGTGAAATTTGCAGACTAAATACATTTGCTGTAATCATTTACAAATACCATTAATTTTCATTCATAATACTTAAATACATATAATGATATACAGGGTGTTACAAACTATAGATATTCTAGCTTTTAACTAAAATTCTTGAACATGGTTTTCATATTACTTTAATTTGTTACATTGTTTAAACCAAGTTAAGAAGTATAAATATATTAAGATATACAGGGTGTCCCAGGCTGAGCGTGCATTAGAAGTTTCTAGAGAACCACAAGATCTAGATCGGAGATTTTTTGCACATCATCGTTTTACAACGAGATCTATCGATTAAAAATATTTTCAATATGGCGGCACTTCCGGAAACACCGGAAGTTGGCAGCAACTTTCTTATTTTAAAAGGGTGCCCCTATTTTTTATTATGTACTTAAATTCTCTGTAAAATTCTATGAATATTGATGTTAAACACTCTATATCTAACATTAACCGTTTTTGAGAAAAAAATTATTTAAAATTTTTTTGACGAAAAAAAGTACCTGTCAAGAAAATGTGTATAGCCTAAAAGTCAAATTTAGTAATTACCACTCTGTTACCACTGCCACTGTTACATAAAGAGAAGACATGTGGCTATCTATTTCAAAAATTAACTTGTTCAAATGTCATAAAATAATGGCGGTAGCTGTCATGGAATTGAGCAATTAAAAAATTATCATAAATCATTTTTTTCAAATGGAAACCCACTTTTTTATTTCACTAATGAAAAGGTTTTTCAATTCGTTACTTTTTAACTATACTTACATGTTCCTATACCTAAAGTAAATAGTTTTTAGGTTATTTAAGATTTAGTTTCAAAACGTATATTTTTCTTGATTTTATCTAGCTTCCTTTGACGTTAAGTGTCAAACGGTCAGACAATTTATTTCCATCTGTCAGAAAACGATTTATTTGAATTTCCTATATATAAATACTGCCTGCTTAGAGTGTGAAAAGTGTATTTATAAAAATATATCTCGTATTTTCGCTCTTTAGTTGATATTATTAATAATATTCGATATAATCGAAAAAAAAAACAGCCCAAAGTCCGCTCGGAAATGATGCTGATTTTTGAACAAAACGTCACAATATGACATGGCCAGATCTATTATTTTACATCACTTGACGTTTAAAGTCATAGGCTACTGGTTAAAATCAAGAAAAATATACGCTTTAAAACCAAATCTTAATAAATAACTTATAAACGATTTATTTTAGGTATAGGAACATGTATAGACAAAAAGTAACGAATTGAAAAGCCTTTTCACTAGTGAAATAAAAAAAGTAAAGTGGGTTTCTATTTGAAAAAAATTATTTATGATAATTTTTTAATGGCTCAATTCTATGACAGCTGCGGTCGTTATTATATGACATTCAAACAATTTAATTTTTAAAATAGATAGCTACATGTTTTCTCTTTATGGCACAGTGGCTATGGTAATCACTAAATTTGACATTTAGGCTATAAACATATTTTTGACAGGCAGTTTTTTTCGTTCAAAAATTTTAGATTTTTTTTTTCTCAAAAACAGTCAGTGTTAGATATAGAGTGTTTAATATCAAAATTCATAAAATTTTGCAGAGAATATAAGTATGCAATAAAAAATGGGGGCACATATTTAAAAGAAGAAAGTTGCTGTCAACTTCCGGTATTTTCGGAAGTGCCGCCATGTTGAAAATATTTTTAATCGATAGATCTAGTTGTGAAACTATGATGTGCAAAAAATCTCCGAGCTAGATGTTATAGTTCTCTAGAAACTTCTAATGCACGCTCAGCCTGGGACACCCTGTATAAACAACGGATACTAATAAAGCAAAATATTAGCAACTATTTAAAATATTATGAATAATAACTATTTAAGCTGAAGGTCCAAGGAGAAGGGAAATCATTCATTTTCCCACACATTTACCGCCATTCATTTTGTCGGTGGAAATACGAATGGAATTAGATTTTGTAAGCGGTATACTACTTTTTTGGTACTCACAAAACCATTTTAGAGACAAAAATCGGTCTTTACCGTTTTTCAAATAAGTCCAAAATAAACGAGTTATTTTACTTTGAAAATTAAAAAAACGTTTTTGCTTACATTTTGAGAACTGATCTTTTCTGGGTTTTCTTTCTTGTAAATTTAATCTACTACCTATGTTGCCCTCCATATTGTCAAGAAATTATGTTTTTTAACTAAAAACTAAAAAAAATCCAAAATTGTTTACACATATATTAAGACTCGCCCTGTATTAAATGTAATATATACTCGTCCTGTGTGATCATTGTATTTACGATAGACTAAATTTAAGTTGGACATTTAGTTATACAGGGTGAGACGCAATACAAAATTAACATTGAGCATTTTTTTCTTTGTACCTACAATAGTCATTTTTACCACAGCTTTTACTGTATAGATTATTATAGAGTTATTTCGGATTTATTCTGACGTTGAAAAGTCGGTATAGAGAAAATATGTTTCTTTTATCAAGATCTGTCAACCCTGAAAGTATTTGCACTTATTTTAGACTCACGCTGTATAATCTGACCAGCTAAAATAATATAAAAATAATAGTAATTGTCAATCACTTTAATTGAAAGATACATTTGAATACATTGCTTTTTGTCTTTCGTTAGATTTTTGGATGCTGTGTGTTAAAATCAACAAACAAAATATTCCATGGGTATATGTGGGGAGGTAATGTACACAATTTAAAATTATTTTGTAATATACAGGGCGTTTCAGAACTAAGATCCATACTAAAGTTATATTTTTTCTTATAGAACAGCCGGTATTTTATTTAATTTTTGGATTCTCTGGCCCAAAAAAAGGCATTTATTATAAGAGTTAAATATGTTTAAAATATTTAGCTTTTGAGATATTTAAAGATATTTAAATATGCATGCTACAATAGAATAGTTGTCAACACCCTGTACAGGGTGGGTCAAATTCGACGCTTTTAAATGGAAACACCCTTTTCTATAGGAGAGAGACAAAAACTAATATCGGTGTCTGGAGCTCAATTTTTGTCAAAAATATGATGGTGAAAACCGCATATCGATATCTCTTCAGTTTCGGAGTTACGGGGTGTTTTTCAAAAATATGCATTTTTAACAAATCGCTGTAACTTTTTTGCTATGGAAAATTTTGTATTTTTATGAAAACATTTCCAAAGCACCTTTTTACGTAGAATTTAATGGTTTAGGTATGATTTTTTTTAAATTAATAATTTAAGAATTATCAACAGAAAATTTGATTTTTTATATGGGACACCCTGTATATTTTTAATTTATTGAAAATAATTTAAAATTACCTTTCCAAAAATATAACACACTTGATATTTTGCTCGATTCCTCTTCGAGATATAGAGTATATAAAAATTCGCCCGCTGTAAATGAGTAGGCTTTGAACGGCACCGACTGTAATGCAAAAAAATCTAGCTGTGAGCATCAATTAAAACGAAAATAATATTTGCTATAAGAGATGCAGAATTTTATAACAATTTAAAATATATTTAACCAACATCAACACACATAAACTATATCTAATAACAATAAAAATAAATAGCAAACCAAGACATGAGATTTTGCTACAGGTGCTCGACATATCGACCGTCTTCTGTTATGGACAGACGGGGCAGTTTTTGAACACTTCTCGCGGAATTCATTAACTCAGTAGGGGTGAAAGATACCCTCTCATATCTGCTAATTATTTCTAATTCTTATCTAGATTATACGGAAGAATAAGGAACCTTTATTCTTCCGCAAATATATTCATAGGATTAGATCCATGGGCACTAAGTCAGGCGGCCTCGACGGCCAACGGCTGGGACCTTGGTTAGCTATTCAATTATTCTTGAAATTGGCTGCAAAAATTTGCTGATAACTTCAGCGTACAGAGGCGGTGCGTCGTCTTGCTGGAAAAATATGTTTTCGAGTTCCATTAAGGGCATATCATCAATAAGGGGTCCAAAGCCTACTAGTTAAAAGTGGCGAACTTTTAATAACTCTGTATTTCGAAAGGGATTATAACAAAATATCAAGTGTGCTATATTTTTGGAAAGGTAATTTTAAATTCTTTTCAGGTAATTAAAAATATAGAGGGTGTCCCAAATAAAAAATCAATTTTTCTGTTGATAGCTCTTAAATTATTAATTTTAAAAAAATTATACTTAAACCATTAAATTCTACGTAAAAAGGTGATTTGGAAATGTTTTCATAGAAATACAAAATTTTCCATAGCAAAAAAGTTACAGCGATTTGTTAAAAATGCACATTTTTGAAAAACACCGCGTAACTCCGAAACGGTAACAGATATTGATGTGCGGTTTCCACCATCATGTTTTTGATGAAAATTGAGCTCCAGACACCGATATTAGTTTTCGTCTATCTCCTATAGAAAAGGGTGTTTCCATTTAAAAGCGTCGAATTTGACCCACCCTGTACATTCCTTTTCAGAATTAATAAGTCTTGTGCTGAGTTTAAAGGTAGAGAAATGAACTTTACTGAAAAATTTTATTGCTTTCTTAAATTTATACAGGGGTACCAAAAATTGCTGATCTATTTTAAATAATTATTTTACATAAAAACTTCGTTACTTCAAATATTCGATACCCTGTATTTTTTAAAATAAATCGAAGCATGTTTAAATGTTCTTTCAAACTAACTAACCTCACCCTAACTAACGTTAGTGTTTCCTATACCTATCTAGCTCAGATTTTGAACAAAAAACGATTTTTCAATAAAATGGCAAGCAAGATGGTTGGTGTCGCCATTGCAATATTCTGACAGTTTAATAACTATTTTCTATAATAAATAAGTAACTATCTGCTTCGATTTGTTCTAAAAAATACAGGGTGTTGTATTTGAAATAACGAAGTTTTTATGTAAAATAAATATTTAAAATAGACCAGCAATTTTTGATACCCCTGTATACATTAAACGAAGCAATGTAATTTTGCAGTAAAGCCGGTTCTCTGGCTTAACAGTCAGCACGATAATTAATACTGAAAAGGAATGTACAGGGTGTTGACAATTTTTTTTATTATAGCATGCATATTTAAATATCTCAAAAACCATAGCTTGTAGCCATATTTAACCTTTATTAATACATGTACATAGAATATTTTGTTTCTACTACATCTTTCCGATTTCGTATAATCAAGCGAGGCGAATGAGTTGCGCCTCCCTGTATAAGTTCTTCGTTGGTTTTCAATGTGATTATATAAGAAAAACAGTAACAATATGACAGATATAAGTGACATAACTATTTTGCAGTCAATCTCCTTTATTATTATTAAAACAATACCTCCATCACAATATTATTTATTTAAAGAAATTCTATAAATTTCTGGAACCTCATTGAAAGTCACCGATCTTCTAGGCTTGGCATTGTCTTGGGGCACACCCAGATGAGACTTGTTCGATACCAAGCTGAATTTTCTCAGACTGTTCCTGAAGCTGGCCATCCTAGAGAACGGTTTCTTCTGGGTCTCTTGCTGAGCTTGTTTTAAGAAATTCGTTGTAAGCGCTTCGTTCAAGTAGTACAGTGTTATTTCCGGTACTTTGCTGGGACTGGCGTTAGGGTACCTATCAAGGTACGTTAGAACTTTTTTCAGAACCCTTATTTCTTGTTCTTGGGTAATCTGGAAAATTATTAAGAGAAAGTGTGTATCAGATACCGGTAAATTATGTAAGAGATTATATACAGGGGGTGTTTCAAAAATAGGATATAACTAAATTACTTTGCCTTCGTATACAGGGTGACACAAGAGTGGCGCAAAAGCTAGTTGAACTATACTACCAGTTAAAATACTTGCACTTATGTCTGGGACACCCTGTATAGGCATAATTATAGAAAATACAGGGTGATTCTCTAATTTGAACCTCGAATAATATTTTAAATTGCGCTCATTTTAAAGAGTAAGCGAAAAGTATATACAACGTGTCCTAAATTTGAAATATGATGCTATCAACATTTTCTAACAACTATAATTTTAATAAGGCTATTATTTCTAAATTCCAATGTAGGCCTTTTGAATATATTATCTTGATTTGAGTAAATTGATAATTCAGAGAGATACCTCTATGTGTTTTGTATCGTTCCTAATTAAATATATTTCATTTTTTGGCATAACAGTACATAATAAGGGACTCAATCAATCATTTGGATAAAAAGATAAAGATCTAGTGGATGCATTTATATAGCTGGTAAAAATATATAGCTTTAGATGCAAAGTATGAAAGTATATATTATATATACTTTAAACTATTAAACAACCAGCTATAATAGCTGGTTGTTTAATATTGCATGGCATTGCATATGGTATTTCTTTAGAGGTCTCGTTATAGAAACGTATACTACTTAATAATAATAAAATATACAAAATGGTTTGTTTAATATTAAAACATTTTAGTTATATTAAATGATAAAACTCTTTTTTGAGTTACTTAAATAAAAAGTTATGATTAAAAAACGTTCATTTAAGATTTAAATAAGTAAAATATAAATTTAAGCAACTGTACCTTGGCCAAACATTGACGAATTTTAATCTCATCTCTGGTACTCATCCAATACACCATATGAGGCTTCTTGGTGCAAAGCCACATGTAATTATTCGGCTTACCAAAGAGCGTCTCCGTGTATTTAATATGCTGCGTTTCCATCAAAAGCTGTACCTGAAAATAATAAATATTATCCCAGATTGTTCTTTTCAAACCTATAAAAACGTAAATCTAGTTTCACCTGTTCAATAAATTGGGACTTCATAATGATGTTGCTTAGAACTTCGTCTGATAAAGAGTAATATACCTGGAAATGTGGCTCTGCTAAATATTACTCGATAAGCTGGATCCAATTACGCTCGAAAAGAGAAACAAAAATATATACAGGGTGGAAAGGAAAAATATCCAGAGCGCTTTTTATTACGGAAGAAATCACTGATTTCCTATAATTGCACTTGTACAAATACAAAACTCTTATAATACATAATCGAAAAGGTTTAGTATCTCGCACTTAACAAAACAAACTAAAGAATATATTGCATGAATTTTAATCTTTGTTAGGTGGAATACTATATCCTAATATAAGCCCTTATTGTTCATGATAATGGAGAACAAAAATTAATATATAATAAATTGCATATTGATATAGATTCTAATTGGAAATTTATTTACCCATCTGCTGATAAAAAACGTTATATGTGTATCTATCAAGTTATTACTTTTATCTTATTTTTATTGATACATAAGTTTTTGATGATCACAGCATTATTGTTATAATATGGTTTGATTATTAAGGGTGGTATAGTATGTATCAAACCGCAGCCCAGATAATATAACAAGCATGTGAATATTAAAGACAATCTAGATTATAATAATTTTGTTATACATATTTTAAATTAAACCTAAACACCCCAAACGTTTTAACAAAATCTCCACAATTTGTGGCGACATTATAACGCATTAAAGTTACACAGAGGATACCCAGTGCTTCAAAAAAACACGTATCATTACTTTTTTGAAATATACAGGGTGATTTGTACATACTATCACTCAAAATTTTTAGTTTTGTAACTGGAATAATATATATTTCTATCGCCCAGTTATGACATAAAATTCCAATTCCATAAATGTATTATCATATAACATATACCGGGTGCATCTCAAAAGTAGCTCATCCCTATAACTTTTCTATTTTTTCAGATAAAAAAACGAGATTTGGTATGTTAGTATAAGAGATTAGGATTGATTGACGCATTCAATTGTTTTTGGTGACTTATTCTTGTTTCACTGGAAATTACGACTACAACTTTTGATTTTTAAATTACACCCTCGGTATATTTCTACTTTATTCGATAGAAAAAGACACTCTGAATAGAACGACATATCATATGTCGTAGAAATATACCAAAAAGGAGCCGTTTAAAAATCAAAAGTTGTAGTCATTTCCGATGCAATAGGAAGTGACAAAAAACAATTGAATACGCCAATCAATCCTAATTTATGTTATATACCAACATACCAAATCTCGTTTTTTAATCTGAAAAAATAAAAAAAAAGTTATAGGGGTGAGCTATTTTTGAGACGCACCCGGTATACCGGGTGCTGTAATATATTTTAAAAAGATTTTAAATATAGCATTTTAACCGTTTTTAGAGCATATTCTCTATACATTTAAAGCTCTATTAAAGCTAAAAAATCGTTAATAACTATATTGATGCTTTTGAACTAGAAATGTGTGGTAATTGCTTATTGATACCTATGTACAAGGTGAGTTAAAACTATACGTATTTTATCAGCTATTTTAAATTGTGTAAACTATATATACTATAAATTGAAACCTATGTATTTTATACCATATGTCCGGAAAAAAACCGGCGTCAAAGTGGGCATGGAATGAAGATTGCTATCATTTTATATGTAAAATTAAATGGTGAATCTCATTAATCGTTATTTTTCCAAGCCAACTTGAAAAGTTTTTTTTTATTATACAGTAACACAAATCGACTCAGCTTATATTCAATTTTTTGTTAAATAGATATATTTATTTATAATGCTAATCAATAATTTCTAACTAGAAAGTAGGAAGAATTTTGCTGTTTTATTTAACTATGGGAGAGCTTTAAAAGGTATTGTATTAAAATAAATACCTATAAAACATTCCTGTAAGAAAACTATAACGTTAAAAAATATATTTGATCAGTATATTTATGAAAATATTTTTAATATATTAAAACATTTAAACAAGGAGGCCGCCAAAATAGCATCATAGAGCATCATAATGTCATCATAGTCTGGAAATTTTGGAAGTGTTAAAATAAATACAGACTTGTAAATATCGCTACAACCAGATATACACGCTAATAACACTAGTTCTAGCTAGTAACTTTTGGTACAATATGTTGACACCACTGACTGATTCTGTCATCCTGACATCTGAAATAACCTAACAAATTTGTTTGTTTTTTTGCCGAGTTTTTTAAAGTGGTTTAAATGGCTGTAATTAAATTATGTCTCCAGCATGATTAAATAGTCACTATTAATACGTTTTTTTGTGATAGAATTGAATTTGTATTAGACAAACACTATGGCGGAACAATTAACAGCAATTCTCAATCGAATTCTCGGCGTCGAAGGAATTGAAGAGGCTTTTAGCTGTTTTTTAGTGCATCGGCCCGAAGCTGACGCCGAAAACATAGCCAGATGGCAACAAGAATTATACGACTATTTCACTTCAGTCAATCCCGATCTCCTAGACACAGTATTAAGGCAATATTTACATACTACCACTCAAGGCTCTCACAGTGAAATGGAATTATTAATGGATTTACTGGAGAGTTGTATCAAAAAAGGGTCTCTTCAAGCTCGAAAAGCGTGCGAATTTATTATTGCAAGTGATGAGCTTCAGTTCAGAAATTCTCGTTTTTGGATATTATGTTTTAAACTCATTAAAACTGTAATTGATCAAGTAGAGTACAAGGGTGTCCGTGAAATTATGAAGGGTTGTTGTGAGAAAGCCAAGGGATTGCCCTTGAATCTTACTGCAGGAATTCAGCCCCAAGCACAAGCTTTGCTTGATGTTGCCGAGAAGATAATGAACAGAGATGTGTGCCTACTTCCAGGATATTTACTTGTAAATGAGTTACAAAAAGTAGATGTTTTTTAATATATTGAGCAGTACTAAGATACTCATCATTTTTTCAATATTTTAGGCTTACTCTGAATGTCCACACTGGAGTCTTTCATCTCTATTTTCCGACTACATAGAAAGCTTCAGACCTTGTGCACAAATGTTGTCAATTATTGGACATTCCCAAATGCGACCTGTAGTGGAACATAGTGGTTGCCCAGAACATTTAGTAAATCCCTGGAAATTGGACCCTTGTACTTTGAAGTTTGCATTAAAAGGTATGTAAGTGGTTGTAAATGATTGACACTATAAATAAGGCAGTATATTTTATAGGTACTTTGCCTTATGAACCAGAGCTATTAGAGAAACAGACCGGTTTATTAAGATATGTCCTTGAACAGCCTTATAGTCGAGATATGGTAAGTATAGAGTTTAAAAATTAGATAACAGTTTACAAAATTCACTGTAATATTATACTAGTGAATTTTCTCTATACCAAAACTGTGGTGTTCATAGGAAATTTAAAATTAATTGTACAGAAAAAATGTGTTTATTACATTTGTTTCACTTAGAACCTTACAATAGGGGTGTTAGGGTAGCTTAAGACAGCTATAAAGACAAAACAATAACTGTAGTAAATGTAAAAAGAAGAAAAACATAAACAAGATGTTATATTTATATTATAGGTTTGTGGTATGCTTGGATTAAACAAACAACATAAACAACACTGTCAAGCCATTGAAGAACAGTTAGTTGAACTGGTAATTTCTGCTCTAGAACGAACTGAGACCGACGATGAAACCGATGGTTTGTGGTTACACCTATCTTCACAGCTCATTTATTTTGTGCTGTTCCAGTTTGCAAGTTTTCCAAATATTGTCATGTCTTTACATACCAGATTACAGGTAATAGTGTGTAAATTTGTAATTTCACTTCATCTGAACTGCTTTTTATTTAGGGAAGAGAACTAAGAAGGGGACGTGACCAGTTAATGTGGGTTCTTCTCCAGTTTATATCTGGTTCAATTCAGAGGAATCCTTTAACCAATTTCCTTCCAGTTCTTAAGTTGTATGAATTGTTGTTCCCTGAACAAGAACCCCCTTTACCTGTTCCAGATTTTAACCAACCTCAATGCACAAGACAGATGGCCATGACTTGTATTTGGATACACTTGTTAAAGAAGGTAGATTTGTATAACTTATTATGATTTTTTTATATACAGGGAGACGTTTTTTTTTCATTTTCAGGCCCAATCAGAACAAAGCAACATAAGTTGGCCTTTACCCAACAAATTAAGATCGCATCATGAATTTTTACAACATGTTGTAGCACCGAGCAATAGTTCACTGGCAATGGGTAATGATTATCGCATAGCGCTTCTTTGCAATGCTTACAGTACCAATCAGGAGTGCTTTAGGTGAAATAATTAATTCTAATGATTGACAAACAATGTATTTGTATTTATTTGTAGTAAACCAATGGCGGCTTTAGTTGAAACTATACAGGGCAGCACAAAAACAGGTTCGATGAATTGCCCCTTGCCAACATGTCCCTTGAGTATGGCTGTTTTGGATTCCTTAACTGTGCATTCCAAAATGAGCCTTATTCATAGTATTGTAACTCATGTAATAAAATTAGCAGGGACAAAATCAGGTAGTATAGCAAGAATTTATAAGAACTTTTAATATTTTTATTTATTTATATTTTTAGGAGTTCCCCTTGCTCCTGCTTTGGTTGAAACCTACAGTAGACTACTAGTTTACACCGAAATAGAGTCTCTAGGTATTAAAGGGTTCATTACTCAGTTGCTACCGCAGGTTTATAAATTTCATGCATGGGGTACTTTGTATACTTTGCTGGAGATGTTCAGCTATAGGATGCACCACATCCATCCACATTATAGGTAAAACTATTTGTTTGTTTTTAAGAATTTTAATTAAATAAAATATTTTAATTTCAATAGAGTTCAACTGTTGAGTCATTTACATTCATTGGCTGCTGTTCCCCAAGCCAATCAGACACAACTTCATTTATGTGTTGAATCTACAGCTTTGAGATTAATAACAGGTATGATTAATTGATATACATAGGAAATTTCCATTTTTAATTTGTCTAACATGGGAAGTTTTTTTCCAGCTTTGAAATTTGTTTGTTTTTGTTTTCGGACTGGTTGGGTAGAAACATATTCTTGTAGAGAATTGAACGCTCTACAAAAAAGGTCTCTCATAGTTTTTTGATATATCGGTTCCAAAGTTATTTAAGGTTAAATTTGGATTCCTCAAATTTTAACATGTTTTCAATTTTTTTACGCAATTTTCAACTTGGGAATATTTTATACGACAGTTTTTATAGAGTTTTTCAATCTCTATAAGTTATTTCTATAAAAGTTTTTGATATTTTGTACAGGTCGTAAGTTATTTGCATTAAACTAATTTTTTTAAATATTCGTACTTTTATTATTTTGTCTCGAATTTTTTTGACCTGAGAAATTTGATTTTGATGTCAATATGACTCCTAATTGTAGGGGGCGCCACTTACATAGTTTTTAACTAGTTTGAAGAGCAATAAACCGTTGTAAAACTAACTTTTTGTCCATACCTGTATAAAACCACTGAGTAAAAAAATATATATTCACGACGTTTTTTACATAAAAAAGGTATCTTGGTAAAAATCGGCTACGAGAAATGGTTTTCGAGATATTTGGAATCTAAATTATCAACAGGTACCTGTCATCAGTGACATAAATTAAACATGTTGACTAAATAGTTATTAGACTGAAATCATAAATTTGAAATGTTTTTGTGTCAGAAGTTCAGCAGAAACAGTTTTATCATCATTTTTTTTTGAAGAATAATCTATGATTAGTTTCAAAAACTAAAGAGTTCCCAAATTTATAATTCCTTCATTTTTTTTAAAAAAATTAAAAAATCACAATGTACTTTTTTTCACTCAGTAATTTTATACGGGTACGGACGAAAAGTTATTACTCTTTAAAACAGTTAAAACACATGTAGGTGGCGACCCCTACGAATAGGAGTCATATTGACATCAACATCAAATTTCTCATGTCAAAAAAAATTCCTAGACACCAATTTTCATCCAAATATTGACGTTACATCAGAAATTATTTGGAAAAAATCGAAATAAAAATGAAACTTTTACATTCTGTATCTCCGAAACTAAGCCATTTTAGGACATACATTTATCTGAAATGTTTTACTTATTTTTATCTGCATTATATTATTTAATTGATTATTTTATTAAATATCTGTTATAAGAAAATTACGTTTGTAGTTTGTTCAAATGAAGGAATCGTAAGAGTCGAGCCATTATGAGAAATTGAATCGCATGATTCGATCCACTAAAAGAGTCGTAATGCTCATCACTAATAAGCATCCGTATAGTCCGTCTTTTCGTAATTCCAATAATATTTAAAAATGAGCTGTCGTTTTTGAAATAGACCAAAAAAATTGCATAAAACCAAAACGACGGACGACTCATTACGGATGCTTGTAAACCTACACTTAGGTTTTATTTAGTAACTTAAAGATTATTTCTCAAAAATATCTCTCATGTCGCTTCTGTATATCAGAATCTTTACTCTATTTCCTTTAGGCTTGGGCAGTGGAGACGTCCAACCCGAGCTGTCCCGCTTCCTGCAAGAACCGAAAACGATAGTGTCGGCGGAGTCGGAAGAACTAAACCGCGCCCTCGTGCTCACATTGGCCAGGGCCACTCACGTGACCGGGTCGGACGGGGCGTGGTGTCACGATCTACTGGCAACCATAGCGCAGAGCACGCCTCACGCGTGGGCGCCCCACACTTTAGAATGCTTCCCTCGAGCGTTGCAGGAGTTCTTCACACAGCATGCTATGCCGCAAGTAAGTCTAGTTATTTTTCTTAACCAGCCATTTTTGTGATTAGGCATTTGCAAGAGGTTTGGGGTTTTCTTTCTCACTGTTCGGCCGTTTATTTCATTATTAAATTTTGCTACTTTTGTATTAATATAAATAATAAATAAATGATTATAAGTTTATTGTTTAGCCATAATAATATAAGTTCAATTTTTTAATCAAATTATGCTTAATGGCAAACAAAAAGGCTGTTATCCAATCCTAAGACCGGATACTCTTAATACCTATCAATCAATATAAGAGAAACATTCTTGCTAAGTGACGTTTTGGCTTAGTTTTTTTTTTTGCTAAAACGATGATTGGTTATCAGTTAACCGTTTAATATGCAGATATTCTTGGGAGATTTATAGGAAGTATTATATTTTTTGGTTTTAATTTATTTAAGGAAAATAAGCAGCAGTTGAGGAAAGCTGTTGAAGAGGAGAACCGCAAATGGGCTTCTATGAACAACGAGAACGATATAATGGCACATTTTGGGGCTCCAGGAGCGCCGCCACTATTTTTGTGTTTGCTGTGGAAGATGTTGCTAGAATCGAACCATATTAGTCCCATAGCATACAAGTAAGTGACTACTATTTCTAGCCTTAAATAAACTCAGATACAAAAAAAACGCAACGGAAATTTTTTTCGTAAAGTTGAAACTATTATATTTTTTTTTAGTCTAATTTTCATGATTTTTTTGGCAAACAGTATATGAATATATCAACCTTAATTTGTAAATTCAGTTTTTTATAAACTTTAGTATTGGGCTTTATTGTACAGGGTTTATGGTTGTTTTTTAGTCTAACTTTAGAACACCCTGTGCAATAATTTCGTCAGCGAATTTTCCTAAAACATTATTTTTCGATTAGAACTATGTCTCCTGAGCATTTTGTTTTTTTTTGGATTATGTCAATACATGCCTTGGTTAATTTTTAAGAACGAAACGAACTTGCCACCAACAATTTTCAATTATCATTACTTTTTGATGTTATTTTTTAAAATGACGAGGTGGCTTTGTTGGCTATTGTCGTAATGTCATATTACGCTGCATTGGATACACTATACTAAATTTAAAAAAAACGTTAAAAAGGAGCAATACAGAGTCGTGGTTTTAATGAAGATTTATAGCGATAACAGACTAACAGACTAAAGAATTAAAAAACATCTGTAATAATCTAATAATCAAGTATACAAACAGAAAAAATACTTTATATTGCCTCTCTTGGCTGCTATAACTGCCTTGAGATGTCCGTTCATAGTGTCAATGAAGCTGCATATATCATATGGCGTTTGTTTTTCCATTATTCTTTAAGGACCAAGCGAAGTTCTTTTAATGAAGCTGATGCCGCTTCGCGACCTCTGACATTCCTGCCAAGCATTTCCCAAACGTGTTCTATAGGGTTCAGATCTGTCAAACATGCTGGGCAAATCATTGCAGTATATAGTCCACCATAATCGGGGCCACCTCGTCATATTGAAAAATAACATAAAAAAGAAATAATAATTGAAAAAATTGCAAATTTTGCTGACGAAATTATTGCACAGGGTGTTTTAAAGTTAAGGTACCCTGCGCAGTATAATAAGCACCCCCAATTAGGGAATGCAATCCCGCTAATACTGGATCCCGCAATTCGTGATCCCTCTGAGATTCCGCGGGATCAAAGTTGCGGGATTTACCGTGCGGGATCCGCGGGATCAACACGGGATCAACACAAGATCAGACCGCTTCGTACTGGGCCGATGCGTCGACGCTCGGAACCCGGGTGATTCCCCTTACGGCTTGCATGGCCATTAAAAATAAGTGAAACAAACAGGCTAATTGTTAGATTTCTTTCTGGCGTATGTGCGTAAGTGAAGAAAAACGTTTAACTAGTACTTGTGGACAATTTCGTCAAATAAATTGCCGGACATAATTATTGGGACAAGCAAAATTTTAAGGTAAATTTGAAGTTGAATATCTCTTGAACAACTAAAAAAGATTTTGGGATGCGGTTTGGACCAGATTTTAGATGAATCTATTGTGATTAAGATGCTGGTGTGGTTTTCGAAAATATATTTAGCGAATTCTCGTATACGGGGTGTTTTATAAGAGTGTGAAAATTTGATCAAGAATCTTTTTTACCGCAAATTTACAATTTTTAAAAAATCGAAATTTTGACCAAGTATATACGACGAATCTGTATTGAAATTAGAAAAAAACAATTTGATCGGTTTTTTAATTTTTTTTTGTTTTAAGGAAAATACGACGTTTTTTCGAAAAATATGCATTTTTAGTCATACGTATGACCCTAAATGGTACAAGAAGCTTTGTACATTCTGCATATGCCAAACAATTATTGATATAGAGTGTATCTAAAAGCAGATAACTAACACAAGTTAAAAAAAACTCCAATCTGAATAATATTTTTATTTATAAAATAAGTAGATAAATTATAATAAAATTTAAGTTTATTTAATATTAAATATATTTTTTGAACACTCTGTATACATCGGTGTCCAAATTTCTGTACAGCTAGTTTAAGATACACGCTATATCAATATATTGTAGGCCTATGCAAAATGTACAATGCCTTTTGTACCATTTAGGACCCAATGTACGACTATTGTTTACAGTCCCGCAATTTTGCCGATCCGCGGGATTGATTGCTTTAATCCCGCGAGTTTGCGGGATTGATATTTTGGTGCGGGATTGCATTCCCTAAGCACAATACTAAATTTTATTAAAAAAAACGAGTTTAGGAATTAAAGTTGATATATTTATACACAGATTGATAAAAAAATCATGCAAATAGGACTAAAAATAAAAAAATATTACACTTTAAATTTGACTAAACATTTTTCAGTTGCGTTTTTGCATCTGAGTGTAGAAACAAAAAAGCCTTTAAGTTCGGTCTACACATTTCCTGGCATTGACTAACGTATGCTCATTTTGTAACACGTTACATTACAACGTCTTTAGACTTACGGTAAAACGTTATGTGTAGACGGAGCTTTAGACTTTTATTTATTTTTTCTCCTATTGAATTATAATTTCTAGAATCTTTATAAGGTGGTTTTACTTTATTCTTTCGATTTTTCTCAGGATTCTGGAGCGTATTGGTGCTAGAGCTTTCTCAGCGCATCTGCGTAAATTTTGCGATTGTCTGGTGTTCGAATTTACGAATTCTGCTGGAGGTTCTCACGTCAACAAGTGCGTCGATATTATAAACGATATGATCTGGAAGTACAACATCGTCACTTTTGACAGATTGGTTCTATGTCTAGCGCTAAGAATGCAAGAAGGAAACGATGCTCAGGTAGGTTAATATTTACTTTTAACTGATTATATTCATTACTTCAAGTTTTACTTACTAAGCTCTTTTACTCTACTCGTATATTACTAAGTTCTTTATTGTACTACGTATAGTAGAAAAAACTATTTTAAATTTTATGATTTAATAAAATTATCTTTTTAATAGGTTTGCTCGTTTTTGATACAACTGCTTCTTCTGAAAGCTACCGAATTTCGGAACAGAGTTTTCGATTTTGTCAAGGAAAATTCTCCGGATCACTGGAACCAAACCAACTGGCACGAAAAGCATTTAGAATTCCATCGAAAATACCCAGAAAAATTCGCCTTGGAGGAACAGTCCAGTGGTTATCATCCGTATTTTGGCAACGTGTGTCTCAGATTCTTGCCAGTCTTCGATATAGTAGTTCATAGGTAAATATACACACTTTTGTATAGGCTTGGGCGCATTTCAGTTGATTTCAAAAATTCCGATCGCAGCGCTCAACACGGCAGAAATTAGAAGTGCCTGACTAAAGTATTTCAGGCAGTCTCGTTACCGTTCATGTCAACCGCATTGAAATAATATCACAGAGTAATGTCATGTACTAGATATAGATTGGACACTGACATAAAAGAAATAGGTCCGTCGTTTAGAGCCACCTGGTGATCCGGAAGAAACTAATGGAGAGTTTTGATATAACATAATTTTAACGTTCCGTTACTTATTAACGCTAACTAAAAGGATAACGTTATTCAAGCGCAAAATTATTCCTTGTAAAATATAAAATAATACATATAGACTTTTTTACCACATTTTATATTTTATTAGATCATTAGATATGTAACATAGTCAAAACAGAAATAAAATTATGAATACATACATTTTAAACACCAACAATAGAGCACATAGCGCCTATTTGTTGTTTTAATAAATAAATTATAATATAGTAAAAATATTATAGACTACTAATTAACTATTACTAAAAATACTATATAATACCACAGATTATAAACTTTGTTTTTTCTTTATTGTTTTTCGTGGTTCCAATTTTCGGAATCGGGCACTAGTTAGGTTACTAGTTTGCGCACATAGCACGCCCACTTATGGCCTCTAAAATTGTGCACAGCGCCTGACCGGCACAGTTATTAGAGAGATATCGGAAAACCGAATAGCGTCATGCAGTATTTTACCGTACCTTATCATGGTTACGATATGCGCGAGTCAATTTTTAACGCAACGCCCGCTAATAACGTTACCGCCTGACGTAATTTGCGGATCAATTACACCAAGCGCTATTTCTAAATAACGTTTAAAAATTGCTTAAATGGACATGTGCGGGTATTTGACAACCGGGGCCGGCCGGCGAGATCTTTTATTTTAGGTTATGTTTGAATTGTTTTGAATTATTACTTTAGTTTTATTAGGTAATTTGATACTTAAGTAGCTGGGATTAGTTTTAATTAAATAAATATGGCCCAAAATATGGATTCCACCTCTTTCAATATTAAAGAACCTACAAAGAGGCTTAGGTTTACAGCAGATGACGACTTAGCCCTTCTAAGAGAATTTGTTGCTTGTTGCCCTAAACCCACTGGCAGACGTTAAACAATAAAGCACTGGAAATAAGCACTTTAGCCCTTTAGTTTTAAAATACCTAGTAAACAAACCAATTTCAAAGTTTTAAATTCAAAGTTAGGTTAAGTTTAAATAGCGGACGCGACGCGAACAGAATTCTTTCCGATCCGATAACTATAAATGAAGAGAGTTAATACCACCTCACGTAAAGGAAATAACACCTGGCCTTATCAACGTCCATGCACGCTATTCGGTTTAGCGATATCTCTCTATTACGCTGTTTATTGTTATTTTATGCGAGTTTATTTTTGAGCACAGGAAATTTTACTCGTTTGCACATCGTCATAAAAACAATTTTCGTACCACGAATCAGGGACAAGATTTTTATCTGTATACTTATAGGATACCTAATCTGTGATAATACCAACTATGTAGGTGCTTCTTTATGATTAAACTAATTTTTTTGGTTGTTAAATTTGTTATTTCTAAAATGTCAAAATGTCTTTAATAAAAAGTTTAGTTTATCTAACACGAAAACGATGATCGACTGTAAATATCAAAATGCACAAACTAATAAAAACACAAACTACAAATTACTGAACTTTCCGTCAAATCACGAATATCTGAATTAATAATTATTTAAAAACGATTTAAAAATCACTTGACGGATCACCAACCATTGTCAACTTGACCAAAACTAGATCGTAGACGGTAGTCAACGTAGAGGCTGTCATGTCATCTTCATATATAAATTAGAAACTTGTATTTTAATGCCTTTGCGCCGTCTGGCGACAGGGAAAAAACTAAATTTATAGGTCTATAAAATTACCATTGAGTGTCTAGGGCCTGAATAATATTGAAATCGAGGCTTTGTCATAATATTTAAGTATTTTAATTTTTACTAGTGCAGTTATTGACACTATAAAATACTCAGGTAGAGATTTGTGCGATGTAACGTTGTAAGATTCAGGTAGTAAAATTAAGTGAGAAAGAACCCAAACTGGGAGTCGCGTTGTGTTGTGACCATTTCAAATGTTAATAAAATTGCCGAAAAATGTTATCACGTAAAGGAAAGCGTAATTACGTGGTTGTTGGGTGCAGTAACATTCAATAACTCAACGTTCCCGGATATTCAACTCTCCCGAAAAACATTTTATAACTTCACAGTTTCTCACATTTTTCACAGATTTAATCAAAAGCAAAAATGGATTCAAGCAGTTCGACGAAATAAGTGAGTACACAAAGTGCTCATTACATAAACAAAAACAATAAATAGGCATATACTATGAGAGGATAAAATATATTATTTCCAATATTAATGGTTTACTTTTTTTTAATCAACTAGTGCTTAAATTTTTCATGAACATCTTCTAAAATTATAATTATGTACCTTTAAAAAATTTTCTTACAGCCGAAATAGCCCCTGTTATGTCCCCACTAGCAAAACCGGTCGTAAAACTATGCTCACTACCGTAGTTGAACTCATCTAAAATGTTTTATTAGCTTGAATAATAAATTATATAATACAAGTTAGACTTCCTAAAGATATCAAAAGATTTAGGTTTTTTTATTTTAGCGAGTATACGAAAAATTTATTATATAATAAATTTTTCGTATACTCGCTATTTAAACCCCTGTATTTGTATATACCAGTTGTTTACGATGTTATACCAGTTGTTTACGATGTTCTCCGATGGTGGCAGCATCGGGCGGAGAATGCACCAAGCCTATACAGTATAAAAAATTGTAACGGAATTTCTACAATATTGATACTATTTCTTTTTTCTTTCAATAATAGGTTTATAGAAATAGAACAAGTACAAAAAAGTCTAGAAGTATTGTTAGAACGACTGGGATGTTTGTATAAATTCCATGACAGGCCCGTTACCTACGTGTACAATACTTTACATTATTATGAGGCTAAACTAAGAGATAGGCCGCCATTAAAGCGAAGGTAAGTTTGTTATAAACAGTGTTTAAAAGTTTTTACTTATTTTCTTTTTTTATCCAGACTAGTAGCGGCTGTTCTCGGCAACTTAAAAGAAACCCTTTCTGAACCTTATCAAGCGTTTTTAAATAAAAATTCAGACGATATATGGATACCAGAGTTAAATTATTATATTCAACTTGTACAGTAAGTAAACTAGTTTTTGAATACTATTATATTTTAGCATTCAGTATTTTTTGGGGTGGTTTTTAATATTATATCCTGATATTTTGGTATCTGTAGGCCAAAGTAAATTTGTGGAAAAAATGTTTGAATTAATGAGACAGTTACCATTCCCAGTTTATTATTCATTATCAAAAACAAACACTTTTGACTACAATATTTATTAAGTGGATTTAACTTGAACCTGTGATTGAGGGAACAAGTTTTAGAACGGCAGTAACATAAAATACTCTCTTTTAACCTGTTATGTTAACCTGTTATTTTTAAATAACCGTTTCCGACTGTTACTTAGAAATAAGTTTTGCCAACCTCTAAGAGAAGATATAACATCTAACACGTATTAACCTCTAAGATCTCTCTTATTTCATAGAATAGGTTTTAGAAGAGGACAGTAACATTAAATAGTCTCCTTTAGAAGTATACTATCGCTATTACATGCTTTAAACGCTAATTCGTTGACTGATTAGAGATTCAACAACAAAATCAATAACAGAAACATGTTATTTTTAAATATCAATACTTAGAACTATATATTTTGGCTACCTCCAAGAGAATATAACTGTTGCTAACTTATAATCAACCTCTATAAGCAATCTAGTTAAACCCCCTTGATGAATACTATTAGTTGTATTCATACAGAACAGGTTTTAGGATGGCAGTATCAAAAAATATTCTCTTTTAGACGTGTAGTGTTGATTTTAAACGGTTCAAGGGGGGGGGGCGTCAATTTGACGAACGACTGGAGATTCAACAATAAAATCAATAAACAACATAAACCTGATATTTAAAACTGTTACTTTTCAGTAACAAAAACAGTTCCGTTGTTACTTAAAAATAAGTTTTGGTCCACTCTAAGAGAATAAATCTTTAACGTCTAATCTACCACTAAGCAAAGTAATGAATCTCACTCATGAACACAGCTTATTGTTAGAAGATTGTGGTTAGAGATTATATAGATTGAAATAATTATAACTAAATAGAAAATTACAAATTGTGTGGATGTCTGTCAGGGTTGGCATGATTTAAACCAAGTGATTTTTTTAATTTTAATCATGTGATTTAAATATGTAAAATTTATAAAAATGTGTCCTAGAAATCTAGAAAAAATATTTCTATAACGAAGATATATATCTCTATATCTAAAGATATAGAGACTATATATTCATTCCCGAGAATCTATAATCGTTCTCAGAAAATGTGTTGTTTTATTTTTTTTTTGAAACGGTTATAATTATGTTTCCAAATTCCTACCAACATTTTGATCTGCAGTAAGTACTTTACACTTTGACATTAGATAATACATACTAATTTCATTCTCGACTTAAGACTATTTCCGAACAATAGTGTATTATTAGTACTATATAATATTATTAGGAGTAAAAATTATACTTTTTTTGACGATGCTGTACCTTTGAAGGACCATCGTAAAGCTATTCCGACGTTACAGGGAGGCACAAAAAGTACATTTTTACTCCCAATAGAACATACTATTTCTTTTAAAACATTACAAATAATTTTTTAATCAATTTCATAAATTGCAAATAATATGAACAGTAATCGAGCAATAATTTGTACACTCGTTGAATTTTACACTTAATATCAGTTTAATAATATATTTTTGTACTTTTGTGCTTAGGCGTAACAGTGCTTTACTTTTATGCCTAGGCGTTAAAATGACAAAAGTTAATATTTTTGAGATGTTTGAAAAAAATCCTTTTGATCTGAAGCGAGCGACTTTTTTTGCGGAATGATGGAAGGATGTGAAAAAATGACACGCGCTGTAGAATTGTTAATGTTATCGGTATCGGGCAGAATTATAAAGATTTAGCCATTTAGGATAGGACTTTAGTTGGAAATAAGCCCTAGTCATTTGGAAATCCGATTTAAATATTGTTTTGAATTAAAATAAAAAAAATCTGATTTAAATAAAAAAAAATCTGATTTTTTTTTAAATCATGATTTTTTCCAACAATGATGTCTGTTCTGTTATAGTAAAATTGGTTGTTTAAATATACTCCTCTCCTATTGATGTTTTGACACTTAACAATAACTTCAATAAATACTAACCAGAAACCTGTTATTTTAAGCTGTTATTTTCAGTAAGAATATCAGTTCCAACACTTATTTGGAAATACATTTTACCCAACTCTAAGAGAGTATAACAGCTTTGTAACAACTAATCAACCTCACCTAACCCTCACAAACGCAACCTAATGAATCTTACTTGATGAATATTATTTGTTACGTTTTCATGGAACAGGTTTTAGAATGGCAGTAACAAAATATTCATTTTTAGACGCGTAGTATCAATTTTAAACGGTTCAAACGCCAATTCAATGACGGACTGGAGATTCAACGAATTCCCTAATTCTGGAGCTCACATTTTGTACACTACCTGTGTAGAACTTATGGCTTTACCAGCAGGGCCTACTGCAGTAGCCAATGGACTTTTAGATGTAGTTGCAAAAGGTAAATTTCTTTTTTTATACTTATACTTATTTAATTTATATTTTCTGTTTTTTTAAAGGTTATGTAATGATTCCATCAAATGATATCCATCAGTGGGTTAACGCCATTGGACTCATTCTATCTGCTTTACCGATAACTTACTGGAGTGTATTACATGACAGATTACTGACAACACTCGCAGAGTTAGATAACTGGCCATTTGAATGTTCTCCTTTCAGAATGTTTAATTTTAAGGTATTTAAGACGTTTTTAGTTTATAAAGCCCCATACTCACTATGCGTTGATCAAACCCTTGTCAAATCGTTTTATTTACAATGAGATCTATCGATTAAAAATATTTTCAATATCGCGGCACTTCCGGAGATACCGGAAGTTGACAGCAACTTTCTTATTTTAAATGGGCACCCCCATTTTTTATTACATATTTAAATTCTCTGTAAAATTTTATGAATTATGATATTAAACACTCTATACCTAACGGTAACCGTTTTTGAGAAATAAAATATTTAAAATTTTTGAACAAAAAAACTGCCTGTCAAAAAAGTAGTATAGCCTAAACGTCAAATTTAGTGATTACCTAAAATAAATCGTTTTTAAGTTATTTAACATTTAGTTTTAAAGAATATATTTTTCTTCATTTTATTTTTCTTCCTTTGACATTAAGTGTCAATCAGACAATTTATTTCCTTCTGTCAGAAAACTAATTATTTCAATTTCATATTTTAAATACTGCCTGCTTAAAACTTTATAAAATGTATTTATAAAGATATCTTGTATTTTCGCTCTTTAGTGATTAGAATTTAGAATTAGAATATGTGGGAGGGGGGTTAACCTCTGCGATCTTAGAGATCTATTGTGTCCCCCTTTCTTGAGTTATAACTCATCATACAGTCCCAGGACTTCCTACGGAGACCCGTGTCCTTCACAATCGAGGAGCTACGACCCAGGCCGGGTAGACGAAACGGTAGCTTGTGTCGCCTGTTAGGTTTAGAGGTAGGAGGTAGGCTCCCGACCCTTGGAGGAGGTGGTAACTTGTATGCCACGTGCGGAGGATGGTCTCACGCAAGTGTCAGCCACCTGTCCTGTAGTTCTCTTTGGGTTTGACCCCTTGGAACTTTCATTGTTACTGTTCCCAGTGTTGCTAGAGGGTTTCCCCACAGCTTCACCGGTGATGTTTTTATTACTATTATTACCAGATCTCATAGTGTTCCCATGAGTCGCTAGGGCCGGTCGGTCCACTTCTACAGAGCCCCGCATGTAGAAGTAAGGGGTAAAATACAATGGGGTGCCCCCCGATGCCCCAGGTTGAGGCTGTCCGTAGCCCCGCCCGGTATCGTTATATATCTTGGTGCAATTCCCTGCCCACGACACTACAGTCAGGGACAAGACGATGAGTGAGATGCTTCTTAGACCAAGCCAAGTGCTAGGGAGGATTCCCCCCAGCACCTGACCAGGAGCTTCCCCACCAACGACAAGGTCTTGCATCTCCTAGGGGAAGTTCTCTCTTTAGTGATATCTAATAGTTGATATTATTAATAATATACCTTATGATCGAAAGAAAACGGCGCAAAGTTGACTGGAAAATGACGATTGATGACAAACAGATTTTTAAAGAAGTGTCACCAAGAAGTGTCACGCCATATTGTTTTACATCACTTGACGTTTAAAGTCATAGGCTACTTGTTAAAATCAAGAAAAATTACGCTTTAAAACTAAATCTTAAATAACTTAAAAATGATTTATTTTAAGTATAGGAACATGTATAACAAAAAAATAACGAAATTAAAAACCTTATCGCCAGTAAAATAAAAAAAAGTGGGTTTCCATTTGAAAAAAATTATTTATGATAATTTTTTAATCGCTCAATTCCATGACAGTTACGGTGAATATTACATGACATTCGAACAATTTAATTTTTGAAATACATAGCCACATGTCTTCTCTTTATGTCGCAGTGACTGTGGTAATTAGAGGTGGGAATTCTAGTTCCTTGGGAGGAACTAGTTTCTTAGTTCTAGTTCCTCCAGACGAATAGTTCATTGAACTAGGTCTTTAGTTCACAATAGTTCCCGACTAACATTGACATCCCACTTGCTTGCTAATGCGTTTCGTTGTCAGTGAGAACTATTCTCAGTATGATTTGTATAATTTTTATAATGTACGGAGATATAACGAGACGTGTAATTGTGTATGTTAAAAACATATAGGTAAGTTTTATTGCAAAATAAAAAAAAAAAAAACTCAAATCAGAATTTAAAAACTACATATCACAAATTAATTGGAGCAAATTTTACGAAAAATTGCATTTTTCCTCACTTCAAGCTTTTGTTTTTGTCTAAAAATTCAGAATATCTACTTCGTTTTATAAGATATTTCTTAATTTTAGGGACCTAAAGTGAAACATTCCCATAAAATATTTAAAAAACAAACTAAAAATCAAAAACAGTATCCACGACAATTTTCTGTGGTAATTACGCCGCGCCGGCTGTGGCAATAGACAAGGCCGAATCCATCGTCGTCGCCTTGTATTATATCTCGGATCTGCCGACTGAATAGATTCCCGTGAACTAGTCTTTTAATAGTTCCTCTATGTCCGGATCCGATAACATACGGCTGGCACTCCCCACGTCTGCCTAGCATTAATCGCGCTGGCTGATCCATACGTAAACTAGTCTTTTATTTAGTTTCTCTAGTTCCTTTAGGTCCGGATCCGGTAACATACGGCATACGGCTGGCACTACCCACTCCTGCCGAGCATCGATCGCGCTGGCCCGATCCGTTCGTACGTAAACTAGTCTTTTATTTAGTTTAGTTCCTCTAGGTCCGGATCCAATAACGTACGGCTGGCACTCCCCACTCCTGCCCACCATCGGGCTACGCGCGCTAGCCGATCCGTCGCCGTCGCATATTATTCTATATCGGTCAGTCTCGATCCCGGAACAGCTCCTGAGGAACTAGTTCTTTGAGAAACCAGGAACTAGTTCCTTTCATTCCGGGGTCGGAATAGTTCATTGGAACTAGTTCGTTCACGAACTACACACCTCTAGTGGTAATCATTAAATTTGACGTTTAGACTATACACATTTTTTTGACAGGCAGTTTTTTCGTCCAAAAATTTTAAATAAGATTTTTTCTCAAAGACGGTTAATGTTAGGTAGAGAGTGTTTAATATCAAAATCCATAGAATTTTACAGATAATTCAAGTATGTAATAAAAACGGGGGTATCCATTTAAAATAAGAAAGGTGCTGTCAACTTCTGGTATTTCCGGAAGTGCCGCCATATTGAAAATATTTTTAATCAGTAGATCTCATTGTAAAACAATGATGTGCATAAAAACTCCGATCTAGATATTGTAGTTCTCTAGAAACTTCTAATGCACGCTCAGCCTAGGACACCCTGTATATGGTCGATTGCATCGACATATTAACTTATAGTGACTATGGCTTAGACGAACTGTCGAAATACATGAACTTATAGTGAGTTGGAGTGAAAATTCTGTTTTTTTTTTCTAATTTACAGGAGACACATTCGGGACTGTTACATAACAGATTTAGCTATATGTTGGCATTGGCTCATTCAGTGTGGCACCATGCCGGACCTGGTCAAATAGCTAGCGTCCCCAGATGGGTGGGAGAATGCCTACCGCCTGTTGTAAAGACTGAAGAACAGTTTCTATTTGTTTGTCACTTAGTAGGACCATTTTTACAAAGGTATTTTTAGACTTTCTATTAATTTAAAGAAACTTATAGATATTAATTTCTGTTCCAGGGTGGTAAATATGGCTCTAGTACAGCTGACAACCTCAATTTATGAACTGTTGGCTCAAGTAGATGCCAGTCAGCCTGAACTGAAATACATGGACCCAATCTGTGATCTATTATACCATATAAAGTACATGTTTGTGGGAGATAGTATGAAAAAAGAGATCGAGACTATAGTGAGAAAACTAAGAGCCCCTCTACAACTTAGACTTCGGTTCATTGCTCATTTAACATTGGAAGAAGTTAGTGCAACGAAAACATAGAATGACCAGCTTTTATTAAGTTTATGTGTTTTATATGCGTCTCTAATATGTTGTGCTCGGGTATAATTTTAATAGATTTTAATTTTAAGTTTTATAAATTGAGTCTCTTTTAAAATGTGAGACTTTTGAGATATATCTACCTACTGTAATTATTTAATTAAGATTTACTTTTATTGTATACTTTTAACTTAACATTTTAATTAATTCTTTTATACACATATAAAATATAATTTCAGTAAAGTTTTATAAAAAAAAATACTCGTCTTTTAGTCCTCACTATCGCTATCTGAACTTGATGGAAAGTCACAAATATCTGAAAAACAAAATAGTACTAATAAATACAGGGTGTTTCAAAAAACATGTGCCATGTGTCTCGTGGGGAGATTCCTCGCGTAAAAATAAGATTTATTTTTCATTTCCTATCTACAAGGGATTAAAATCTGATTTTTGTTATTTATTATAATTTTCTTCCAAGTGTTTTTAGTGCAAAAGTTACTTATAAGTGTCAATTCATCAGGGACGTGCATATGGGTTATCAGTGGAATATTTTTCTAAAAAAAACATGTACGCAACTGACTTTTTTTCTTTTATCTCGATATTTTGTCGATTTCGATCTCCTTGATGAGATTTGATGCAATATTATTAATCACAATTAATAAAATTAAATTAAAAATAAAATTAATAAATTATTTATTTTATCTAATTTATTATTAAATATTATTACTACGCATATTAGTCTAACCTACAGCACATCCAAATAAAAAAAATAATGGAAATAATAAAATAATATAATACGTCAACGATTTCTTGTAGACGTATCTATTTTAAAAAGTAAAGTGTTCTCGAATAGTTCAATTTAAATATTATAAATAGTTTTTTTCTTGATTCCTTATATTTTTTTTGCTTCCGACGACGGAAAGAGAAAACTTTCCGAAACGTTAAGCATTTTTTTCTTTGTTAGGCAAATTTTTATTACTGTAAACACAACTTCTGACAAACAGCGTCCGTTTAGGTTTAACGCAGAAGTGTTTACAAAAAATAACTATTTTATTTTGTAGATTTTTCTTGCAGTGCAGTGGCGAAAAACCCATAAGGATTTTTTTGGATACAAAAAACCTAATTTTAAAAAGTTTGAACATCCTGTAGTTTTAAAACTATGTGTATTTATGGGAACTTTTTTTCATATTTTTTGATGAGGAATCAACTAGTACTTATTTAAAACTTTCGCAAGTTAATGATATTAAAAATTTTTAAGGGTTACAAATTGACTTGGATCAAAGCAAATTAATAAAATTGCGTTTGTTTCATCAAGGAGGACGAAATCGACAAAATATCAAGAGACAATTTTCAATTGACATTAAACAACTTACACCATTTCTCAAACAAATGAAAAAGTCAGTGGCGTACATGATTTTTTTAGAAAAATATTCTAGTGTTTACACATATGCACGTCCCTGGTGAATATCACGACACTTTTTTAGTATTAAAATATGTCGCATTTATAGTAACTTTTACCCTCAAAATTTCATTGGATTCTCAAAAAGTACTTGGAAGAAAATTACAATAAATCAAAAGAAAATTAAGACTTTACACCCTGTAGCCAGGAAACAAAGCAGAATCGGACCTATGTTGATATGAAAAATAAATTTTATTTTTACATGAGGAATCTCCCCACAAGAGATGGCACATGTTTTTTGAAACACCCTGTATAGTATTCTTTAAAATGATTCATTCTCAAAATACACTTTAAAATAAAAAAAATGCATACTATGCCTATCCTCTTGTAACTTTTGTTCCTTTTCAATATATTTAGTTTGTTCAACAATAACATCTTTACTGTCTGAGCATTTAGAGTATATCTCTAATATTTCTTCGTTTAAATCTAAAAACGAGTGACCCCAAGAGAACTTGTCCAAATAAAACTTTGCCTCTTTCTTATATCCTGTAATATACATTGTAGCAGCAATAGCTTCGACACAACTAAGTTGTAAAGGCTTTCCATAATTTATAGGATTTGCTGCAACCAGAAATGGTAAAAGTCTTCCATGTGCTGGTTTCAAGGCTGCTAAGGGTGTCTCGTCTATCCTAGCCCACGAACAGTCGACTACAGCTATACCTTTTTTAGTAACAATCTCTCTATCAGCTGGGCTAACACATTTTTCACCTGTTGGAGTTAGTACCAGACCGGGAAACCGTTGTTTTATTTTGAGCGTTTTGATTAGTTTCAAACGGGAAAGTTTTCTGCCGGAACATTTTCTTGGATCGCATTGATTAAAGTCCCACATCGCAACATTAAAATTTGGCAAGGCATCTGAAATAAATACGTATTTTCATCTGTTTTAATTAAAGTTGTTTTGAATTAGTTACCTTCTTCTTCGCTCGAAGAATCGCTTAAATTCGAAGATGAACTAGAATTATTTGAAGTATCATCATTATCATCATCATCATCATCTATTTGCAGTTTTTTAACATTTTCGGAGAGACTTTCCTTGCTATCCATATTATTTTGACAATTTTATAACCTCAAAATACTATTTAAATTTTAAATACTTCATAAAAAGTAAACAAACATTTTGTTTTATTTTGTTGTCCAACTTGATTGTCCAAATTATCCATTTTTACTCTGTGGTTTCATATACTGGGCGAATATGATTTCGACAAGTAATTTTTATCGTACTTGAATTTTTACTTGAAATTTATACCTATATATTATAATTGCAGAACAACAAATTGGAAACTCGTGTTTAAAGAATATCACAACAATAAAAAATTATAATATTTCACGAAGTTATAAAATAATTTTCCTGATGAAATAACTGGTTGCATAACCATGCGGCTTAAATTAACCTGTTTTGACGGATTGTTTTTAATATCATAACCCAACTTTTTATAGCTACAAATTTCAACATTGAAACAGTAATATTGTGTCTCTAAAACTATTTTCTAATAAAAATTAATCAAAAATGAGTGATTCCCGAGAAGAAAGTCCAAACAGGGCGGAAAAACGTTCCCATGAAAGTGATAGTAATTCAGAACCTGACGATTTTGTAGGTCCATCCCTTGCAGAAGCTGCACAGCCCAAGAAAAAGAAACGGTTACCCTTTGAAAGCCTTTATTTGGAAAACTTACCATGTGCAGAGTCTTATGAAAAGAGTTACATGCACAGGGACACTATTACACACTGTGTAGTAACCCCAACGGATTTTATCATCACAGCGAGTTGTGATGGACACATTAAGTTTTGGAAAAAAGTCGAATCTGGGATAGAATTCGTCAAACATTTTCGAAGTCATTTGGGGCCTATAACGAGAATAACAGCTAACAGTGCTGGAAATTTGTTGTGTTCAGCTAGTTTAGATAAATCGTTAAAGATTTTTGATGTTGTTAATTTTGATATGATTAACATGATGAAACTGGATTACATTCCAAATACTGTGGAGTGGATACATGGGTCTGGAGATGCCATACAAACTCTGGCAGTATCAGATCTAGAAAGTCCAAAAATTTATGTTTATGACGGTAGAAGTACAAATACACCTTTAAAAATATTAGAAAAATTACATTTTCACCCTGTAAGTCTTATTAGGTATAATCCAAAATACGATGTTGCGGTTTCTGTAGATAAAAATAATATGCTTGGTAAGTTTCCACAAATAAATGTTCTGTTATTATTTTTAAAAATTTCTGTTTCAGAATACTGGACAGGAATTAAACAAGACTTCGTATTTCCTAGAAACATACATTTTGGGTCAAAGCTTGATACTGACTTGTTTGAATTTGCTAAAAATAAAACACAGCCCACATCTTTAACATTTTCATCGGATGGCAAAAAATTTGCTACAATATCTACTGATCGAAGAGTTAGAGTTTTTAATTTTTTGACTGGGAAACTCACAAGAGTATATGATGAGACTTTGCCTAGATTTACTGAATTGCAACAAAAAACTCAGCAGTTACCTAATATGGAGTTTGGCAGACGTATGGCTGTGGAGAGAGATTTGGAAAAATCAGAAGCGTTTCATTTAGCCAATGTTATATTTGATCATAGCGGGAATTTTATAATGTATGCCACGTTATTAGGCATTAAGCTTATTAATTTATATAGTAATAAACTTGTTAAAATAATAGGAAAAAATGAAAATTTGAGGGTTTTGAATATTGGATTGTATCAAGGTATAAATTCAATGTTTTACAGAGATATTAGAAGAAATGTTTCATTAAAATATATATATTTTAGGTTCAGCTAAACGATCAAAAGCAGCTGTAACATTAGAAATTGAAGCTTCCAGTAACCCAACTTTAGAATCTATACAACCAGATCCCACATTAATTTGTACAGCTTACAAAAAGTCTAGATTTTATCTGTTCAGTCGTAGGGAACCAGATGACTTACAAGGTGATCAAGACAGGTAAATTGGTTAACTTTTCTTATAATATGTATAAATTTATTTATAATTTTTTTAGGGATGTGTTTAATGAGAAACCATCCAAAGAAGATACAATGGCTGCTACAGAAAACCCTGCTGTTCAAAGGCTGTACGAGAATGCTATTATACACACTGTGTTTGGTGATATTCATATAAAACTGTTTATGAAAGATTGTCCAAAATCTGTAGAGAATTTCTGTGTGCATAGTAAGAATGGATATTATAATGGGCATATATTTCATAGGTATGTACTATTTTATTGTTTTACACATTAAAATAATTCTGATATATTGTAAAAAATATATTTTAATATGAGAAATACTTTGATTATTTTATAAGAAATACTATAATTATACAAATTAATTCAGTGGTTATTTAATAACTGAGATTTTTTCATGATTTTTCAATATAGGATGACATTTATTATTAATTTATTATTTGTTGTGATAAGTACTTACATATTATTGATAGAGTTATGTGGGTCCTTGTACTTAAGAACATGGTAAACACAGTTTACTAGTGTGGAGTGTATGAAAAAGATTGGATTATAGAAATCTTAAATGGAAAACTTCACATTATTGAGTATTTTAGAACACTGGGCCATCCTTTATATTACTTTATCCTAGTCCAGCCATACGTATGTCTGTAATTGTCTTCTATTTTCGACATACATAAATACAAGCAGGAAAAATAATATATTATAATAAGATAAATTTAAACAATTCTTTTTTCATAGCATACCAGTTGAGTTTTTTAAATGAAATTGATTTTTGAGGATACCCATATATATATATATATATATATATATATATATATATATATATATATATATTATATATATATATATATATATATATACTATATATATATAAAAGAATATGAAATAAAAAACAACGCCTCGGTAGGTACGAAAGCAAGAACGATAAACTAATAGGATTGCTCATCCTCATGCCCCGGGTCTCAGAACTGCGTCGTGTCGACAGCGACACTGATTGACACTTCAAACGACCAATGGGAGCTGTACTAAATTTAAAATTGACAGCTGTTTGAATTTTTGCACAAATCTGATTGGTTCTTTTGTCGCAGTTCTGAGAACGGGAACTTCATAAGACGATACGTTCGCCTCTTCCCGCGCTTCAGCTAACAGTTGTGACGTCATTGTAGCCCTTGTCAAAGCCTTCGTAACCTTGTCATGATAGTGTGTATTATTAGTTGCCTATGGTAAACTTATAAAAATAACAGCTGAGAAATTTTGAGTTAATTATTTTGTCAATTTTAAATGTGAAAAAGGTGTCTTTAAAGTTTTTAGAGCTATAGAGTGTATAAATACGTTCATTTTGTGTTGTGGATTTGTGGCAAAGTGCATACTAAGTGCCCACGATTTTGTTTATTAATTATTTTAAAGCAAAATATGGAAGTACTCTACAAAGAATGCTTGCAAAAGGTGATGCTGGGACCTGCTGTTCTTAAAAATGCATTATCCGAGTATTTAATACGATTTATACAGTTAATTTTCTTTACTGCATACATATAAGGTGTTTAAATAAATAAACTAAATAATGAGCGTTTTGCATTCGGTAACCAATAATGCACGTGTGTATTATTGGTTGCCGGATAAGGACTAATAACTATGACAAGGGCTACAATGACGTCACAAAGCGAGTAGTTTTTGCATGCACCTGGCGGACACTTTTGGCCGAATGAGCAGTCCTATTTAGGTTAACTGTTCTTGGTACGAAAGTACTACCATTGCACGCAGGCCGCTATCTCACGTTCGGGACTTAATATCTAACCGACACTTTCCGACAAGTCGGAATTAACTATCTCTGCGCTGTAGTTGTAATTTTGTGGATCTGCCCAAGCTCACCTGATGAAGGAGTAGGGCTCCGAAATCGGTAGTGAGAGCAGGTTGATGCATATTATGACAAACACAGCATAGAATTAAATTTCTATATCAGCAGTTAAGTGGCAAGAATCCTTATATAATTTTATTAAAAGAATATGTGTATATGAGGACACCAAAACTATTTGAATAATTACAAAACAACGGTTTCATATTGTTCTAACCCTTTCAACTACCACACAAATCAACAAGAAAAACAAATTAAAATGCAATAGAAATTCACTCATTAGCCGCTTAACTGCATCAAAACGGCAGAGGGTGTCCGCGAGCTGACGTCACAGTTTGGAACGCTCCGTTTTCGGTCACGTGGCTATGTGGGCGTGTTTGCACGATTAAAATCTGTTCATCAATCAGTCAATTACCTAGTATATTTTTAGAAATTTTGAAAAGATATGATGACATTCAAATATTAGTTAAGTAATTTAAAAATATATGCTAATTGTTCATTAATTATTATTATTCTTTTTCTAGAGTAATCAAAGGTTTCATGATACAAACCGGTGACCCAACGGGTAATGGTACCGGTGGTGAAAGCATATGGGGCGGCGAGTTTGAGGATGAACTTAGGCCCCATTTGAGGCACGACAGGCCCTACACGGTGTCGATGGCCAACGCCGGACCCAACACCAACGGCAGCCAGTTCTTCATAACTGTCACTCCGACACCCTGGCTGGATAATAAGCACACCATTTTCGGTAGGGTGGTGAAGGGTATGGAGGTGGTACAGAATATCAGTAATGTGAAGACTAATGCGAAAACTGATAAGCCGTACGATGATATCAGGATTATATCGATATCTGTGAAATAAGGATGGGTTTGTTTTTGTTTTACTTATGTATTTGTTATGAAAATTTGTATATAATATTAAATATTTTTAAAATATACATACTAAGTATTAAAATAATTATGTTTTATTTACTTTTCCCTAAATTTTCTCCAGCTTTTCGATGACATTCCCCATATAATTTTACATATAAAATGATAACGATCTTTATCTCATATCCATCGCTGACGCCGTTTTTTTTTCGATCATATTGTACCTGTACCGATCTGGTCATCGCAACTGCGTGGTATGCATTTTGACGTGTAAGACAGTGATGTCGACAGCTTAATGAAAAATCAAATGTATTAAAAAGAGAATTTTTCACAATTAGTTACTCATTTTACTACAGCTGTAATAGATTATATTTAGCTTAGATATATTATCTTCATTTCAGTAGTATACATGAACGTTTTTAAAATAGTTAATTTTTTCTACACACATTTTCCTACAAACGTAAAAACCGGCAACACTATATGCCGCTTTTTATTTTGTCTCTCTGTCTGTTAACCGGTCATTTATATTTATCTCTGTCGCATGCATTAAAATACAGACCACGCAGATGAAGTGACCAGGGCTAGTATATTAAATACCGTATGATCGAAAAAAAACGGCGTCCAGTTGGCTTGGAAATGACATTTCCAATATAATTTTACATATAAAATGACAGCGATCTTCATTTTATAGCCATCGCTGACGCCGTTTTTATTCGATCATACGGTATATCCAGTGTATTATAAAGTTTTGCCCTTGGCCTTTAGTTGATGACGTCACGCTTTAAGCTATTCGGCCTTACTCGTTACTATTGGATGGTGTTCACTCCAATGGTTTACTGGATTTAGTGTGTTTACTGCTTGTAATGACGAAAGAGACGTATAGCTATAGGTAGATAATTGTCAAATATGAATGTCCTATAACCAGTGATGAGCGGTGGGTAAATACCCAACGGGAAATAAAATTTGGGTATACATATACCGACAAGGTGTAGGGTTATATACCAAACCAAACATTGGGGAATGTTGTATACATACTATAGTATATTCCTGGAATGGGTATTCTTATTAAATTAGGGTATTTACCTAAATTGCACCGTCAGCATTTTGCTGTCGTGTTTTTGGTATAATTTATTGGCTGTTGTGCACTCTTCTGTACGTTCTTTGACTAACTAGTGGTTTTCTGACCCTGATTTTTTCGAGTACCTTAAATTAATGAAGTAAGTATATCTTGGGTATGTACCGGGTATAATGGTATTTACCTAAATTCAATATATTCTGTATATACCGGGTGCAAGACCTTGCTTATTTACCCAAATTTCAATATACTGGTTGTTTGTCCATCACTGCCTATAACTAAATTACATAATAAATTCAAAATATAAAACCGTTTAAGATAACTGAAAACTACCTATTACCGATTTAATTAAAACGAATATAAAATTAAATAAAAAAAATCATCTGATATAAACCACTTGTTTCAGAATTGAATATTAGTATTCGAATATTCAATATTACCTTGGATCATTAAGCTTTTTGCTGATCAATTACTATTATATTGAAATCTATTAAGATTCTCACTTTTTCTGAAAGTAATCAATCTGGTGGGATATTTTATATGGATATAAACATACTTATCTTGTAGAAGACATTTAATATTCAAATTTTCATATTACTTTTGATTAAGCTTAATGCATAAATTATAAACAAGAAAACCTCTTAATTCAATTTTTTTAATTAAAATCAATTTATCAAGAAGTATTCATACATATTTTTTATTATTCAATGTAAGTACTTTGAATAATATCGAATATAAATATCCCAATATGATTCATCATCATCATTTTCAGTTTATTTAACCAATTATAGTATAGCCTCCCTCACATTTTTAGATACTCTCTTTGTAGTTAGGCCCATTGTTGTCTATTCAGGTTCGATCTTCTTCTAGGTCTCTTAATTTCTCGTGGGTACCATGCTTTAATTTTTGTGGTACATCTGTTGTCCGTTCTTCTTGCCAGGCGTCCTGCTCATTGCCATTTGAGGGATTTGATTCTGTGGATGACATCTAATATCTGGATCTTTTGTCGTATCCACTCTATTCTTTTACGGTATCTTGGTTATTCCCAGCATAGTTCGTTTCATCGAGCGTTGTGTCACCTGAAGTTTCTTTATGATGTCCGTTTTAATTGTCCAGGTTTTGCATGCATAGGTTATGACTGGTCGTACACATTGGTCGAATGTTTTCTTCTTTAGATAAAGTGGCATTCTAGATTTGAATATGATTGAGTTTCTTCCATAATTAAGTACTCCATGCTAACTTAATTCTTCTGTTGATTTCTAGCAGTAGAGATCCTGAGCTGTGTATATGTCATGTTCATTGACTACTCTATAGTATGAACAGCCTGAAATCTCGGTAATATGAACAACTTGTGAGATCTTGTTTTTTTCCTATTTTGTGTATGTTAGAGAGGTTCAAATTGTTATTTATGTAACAGAGGTGAACGCAGCTAGTTTCCTAAACAGAGTCTATAAAGTGTTTAATAACTCTTTAACTGTAATAATTTAAAATGGTTAAAGTGAAAGGCAAATCAAAATGTCTCTCTCTTCATGAGAAAGCGAAACTTTTAGAAGATGTTGATAAAGGGTTAGGCGTGACGCTTTTGGCAAAAAAGTACGGTATTGGCAAATCAATAGTGTGTTTAATTAAAAACAAAAAAAGAGGAATTGTCGAAAGAGTTGCAAGTTGTGCGTCTAAATTAACAAAAAAATGCACATTAAAAAATGGAGAACTTCCGGAAATGGAAAAACTGCTTTATAAATGGTTCCTTGCACAACGGGAGAGAAATATGCCAGTTTCTGGAGAGATGATAAGGCAAAAAGCTTTGAGTTTAAGTTCCAGTTTAAACGTTAGCAGCTTTAAAGCAAGTGATGGGTGGTTGCAACGGTTTAAAGAATGGTATGGGGTAAGATTTTTAAAAATAACCGGAGAAAAACTGTCAAGTCAGCTAGAACTTATTAATCCATTTAAAGAAAAACTAAAAATGGTGATTGAAAAATATGAATTAAATGAGCACCAGTTGTACAATGCTGATGAAACTGGGTTATATTGGCAATTGTTACCTGATAAAACATATGTATCACTAACCTAAAAAACTGCGCCTGGACTCAAAATATCCAAACGAAGAGTTACATTTTTGGGATGCGCCAATGCCTCAGGGTCGTATAAAATAAAACCATTACTTATCGAAACTGCAAAAAATCCGAGATCAATCAAAATCAAAAACTTTCATAATCCCTTGGTGTACCGGCACACTAAGAACGCCTGGATGACTGGTGAACTTTTTAAAAACTGTTTTTTTCAGCAATTTGTTCCAGAGGTAAGCATAAAAATATTCTCCTCTAATTTCTAACTTTATTGCACTAACGGTTTTTTAGGTTAAAAGTTTTCTGAGATCTCAAAATCTACCAGAAACGGCGGTACTTCTTTTGGATAACGCTCCGTCTCATCCACCGGTAGCAGATTTAAAATCTAGTGATGGTATGATCTTTGTAATGTTCATGCTTCCGAACGTTACACCACTTATTCAGCCAATGGATCAGAATATGCTTAGGCTTACCAAGCTTTTTTATAGGAACAGTCTTCTTAGTTCCATTATTACTGGAAATGACACTGTAGGTGAAGCACTTAAGAAAACTACGTTAAGGGATGCAGTGATCCATTTAATGGCCCCATGGAAAAAACTAAACCCAGACATGATCTCAAAATGTTGGCGAAACATTCTTGACTTTACGAATGCATTAGATGAGGACGACTTGCCTCTATCACGCATAGACAACAGCTAATTGAAGAACGAGCTGCCGACCCAATAAGAGACACAATAGCACTTTTAGGCGCTATAGGGCCTGTAAGTTTTGCATTTGTACATTTTGTTTAAAACCGGTTTTATCTAAAGTAAGCGCTAGGTCATTAACTATAATATAAATTAATACATATTATGTAGTAATTTTTAAACGTTTTAACAGGTGGAATACACGGGCTGTAGACATTGAAGAATGGAACAAGGATTCAGTGATAGAAGAAGCGAGCCTGGAAGAAGCTGAAAATATGGATCCAAATGAGAGTGACATTGAAATCGAGGAACAGCCAATAATTACAATTAAACATAGCGAAGCAGTCCAGGCCCTTACAGTATCATTAGAATGGGCTAAACAAAACGCAATAAATTTATCGGATATTACAACTCATTTACAAACATTCTTGAAAAAGCAGTTTTTGCTAACATTCCGGCCAAACAAACTCAGTCAAAAATAACTTCATATTTTGGAACTAATAATTAGTTTCATGTAATGTACATAGATATTAAGCACTTGATTTTGATGTACGATTAAACGATTTTTAAAATATTAATCCGTATTTTATTATGTATTTTTACTACCTTCAATAATATGAACATACCGTTAGTATGAACAACCTAAAATTTTTAGTGTTCATATTATCGCGATTGCACTGTAAATAAAAAATATATAATTTTTAACCTTCGTTAAAAAAATCTTACAAATACTATAGAACTGTCCTGAAATCAAAACTATATTAGGTATTTACTTTAGATGGTCTATGCTTAACTTTGCTATAAATATCGTAATCTTAAATCATACAGAGTGTTCAAAATTCTACTCTAAAATTTATAAAATATAAAATAATTTTTCTTTATTTTTTTTTAATGAAACACCCTGTATATTATATTTTTATTAGATGGAACGCAAATAAAATAAAATAGCCATGATGATTGCCAACCTCCGTTAGGAGACGGTACTTGAAGAAGAAGAAGATAGTTCCTGTGTATATGGTTGTAAATAAAGTATTTCTTTATATTATTTAATGTAAAAATCATACAAAAATGAGATTTTCAATTATTATTATCTTTACCAAATAATATCTTCTAAGAAACATTGTATGACGCACGGTCGTAAACATGGTCCAGACCCAGTCTCCGGCCGTTAGAAAATTGGGCCCTCGTCGTCGCCTTTTAATCGTCTTCTAACCGTAATAAAGGCGGGCCTTGGGGCCGAAATAATCCCAGGCCTCCACCCGACGTCGCTCGGTCGTTGGGTCGGACGATCGAGGTAGCGAGTTCAGAGATGGCCCGCGGGTCTCGATGGACCGCGGGACGCCCGGTAGAGATAGACGCGCCGCTCTCAAAATTTTATACGGGGACTGGTCGAAAGGTAGTTTATTTGTCCTAGCCTCCTTAGTTTCTAAAAAACAGGTCGAATTTGAAAATGTTGCATTTTTTGAGACCCTGCGTATCTCGGTTATCTTATAACTTATCAAAAAAGTGAAAACTGAGTCTCATAGAGTTTTTCACGTAGAATTCAGCGGAGTAACTAGATTTTCGCTGGGAGCGATCATTCTTTAAATACGACCCAAACTTATTATTAGATGTTTTTTAAATGGTATACCCTGTATATAATATTTTTATTTCATTTGTCTTGTTATGACCTTTCTAAAAATATAAAATACTAGCGTGTACCAGCGACTTCGTTCGCGTCGAATTAATCATTTGTGATGGTGATGATAAAGCAAAGCAAGAATTTCCATTAACATACAAACTGGATAAAATTTTCTCACATTTATGTCACCATGAGAAAAAACAATATGGCGATATTGTTATATAACTTGGTAATATTTGAGGGGTAGTTTCATCTCGTTGGAATTTGACTTTCGAAAAATCCGTTTGCCAAAAATAAGCTTTTTACGTCAAGCAGTTTAAGCAGAATCGTGGTTAAGAAACTACCCAACTTTTTGGAACACCCTGTATGATTTATTTCAAAATACGTAAAAAAAAAACAAATAAATTATGCTTGTCCAAGCGTTTTCCCGAAAGACTAACCGTTTTTTAAATAACAAATACCCTGTATACATTTTTAAAAAATCTTAAAATATGTAAAAAAACAAAATAAAATATACGTATTTAAGCGTTTTTTCGGAAACTTGACCGTTTTTTCAATAAAAATATTGTAATATTTTGGGGGTGGTTTCACCTTCTTGGAACTGGAATTTCGAAAAATCCCTTCTTATCGAACCTCTACACCCTAGAATCAACCTGTATGCCAAAATTGAGCTTCTTACTTTGAGTGGTTTGAGCAGGATCGTGATTAATCAGTATGTCAGTCACTTAAGGATTTGATATATTAGTATAGATTCTATACTTATTTTCATTAACATAATAACTTTGATGTTGTTATAAATATCTTTATAAAACTTGATCCACGTCTCGTATGCAGCAAAACGTCTTTTTGGTGTTCGAACAAAATTATTTATTTCAACCAGTGGTGTCCGCACGGGTTTTATATAGAATATATTTCGATATGCCATTGACTTGTCTTGAAATGAAATAAACAACATTTTCAAAATCTTCATTTATTTCTAAACAATTTTTGTCTCATTTTTTTTGGTAGACGCATAGTTTTTGCTAAAAAAAAAATAAAGTACTCCAGGGTCATATCGCTAAAACTCTGATGCGGTGACTTGTGTTGAAATCGTTTCTGCTTCGACTGGATGGAAATTGAGAGATAATTTAAGCCATACCCTATAATAAATAACTAATAATAACTAATGCATAGAAAAACTTTAATTTGTGAACAGCATACTGAAATGTATACTTGTACATGTTTTATTTATACAGGGTGGCCCATCGAAAACGTTCCGCTAGGCATAACGGCCAAGGTATATTTTTTTTTTCAAAAAATCTAACACGTCAATTTTGTTTGTGAGGGCGACAACTTTTGCCCCAAAAATGATTGTCATCCCCCAACTTTTTTCAAATGGAAAGGGGGGTCAAGTGGTACCCCCCGCAATGAAAAGGGCTTTCTATTCTCTATACTTTCCCGCTTCGCTTTTGAAAATCGGTCGAGTCATTGAGAAAATATGAAGGATTGAAATTTGAAAAGTTTATTTAAACATTTATCAGAGTGAATGATAAGGATAAATTATTTCGACCAATTTGAGGCTTTTTCTTATTATTTCTAGATGTTTACGCATTTTTTCACTTGCCGCAAGGTTGAACGATCAGGTGCGGCATTTGCTAGATAGCTGTTCTGTGACTTGTGCGTTGAAGTTCTTCTCAATATCGTTAAAGTTCTTAACAATTATGGTGTACTCACTTGCAGAAAAAGTGGAAATAATCGAACTTTATTTTAATAATAATGAATGTATCGGGTTGCGCACATATTCAACGAACGCTATCCTGACAAACACCTTTATGGCAAAATTGTTCGCGAGTTAGTAGCAAAATTTCGCGAAACTGGTTCCGTTATGAATAAAAAGAGGCAGAGCCTGTAGTAAATGAAGCTATGGAGGTATTCGTATTGGGTCAAGTTGCCATGGATAGCTGAGTACAAGAAAATTAGCCAATGAGACCGGCGTGAATCGTACAAGTGTCCAAAGGATATTAAAAAAAACACAAGTTCCACCCGTACAAAATTCAGTTGGTACAAGAACTCAACGAAGACGATTTTGATCGTCGCTTGCAATTTTGTGAAACTATGAGTGAACGAGTGGCGAATGATAATAATTTCCTATTTAATGTGTGTTTTTCGGAAGAGTGTACTTTCTTTTTGAACGGTGTAGTTAATCGGCACAACTGTCGGTACTGGGCTGAGGACAACCTCAGGGTTTTTCACGAGGTGCACACATAAAATCCTCAGAAATTGAACGTGTGGGCTGGTATTTTTGGAAATTATATTGTAGGTTAGGTTAGGTTAGGTTAGTTAGTCAGTTTAACGATATTGAGAAGAACTTCAACGCACAAGTCACAGAACAGCTATCTAGCAACTACCGCACCTGATTATCAACCTTGTGGCAAGTGAAAAAATGCGTAAACATCTAAAAATAATAAGAAAAAACAGCAAATTGGTCGAAGGAATTTATCTTTATAATTTACTCTGATAAATGTTTAAATAAACTTTTCAAATTTCAATCCTTCATATTTTCTAAATGACTAGACCGATTTTCAAAAACGAAGCGGGGAAATATAGAGAATAGAAAGCTCTTTCCATTGCGGCGCCACTTGACCCCCTTTCCCATTTGAAAAAAGTTGGGGGATGACACCCCCGCTTAGAGGGTTGACGATTTTGCAATCATTTTTGGGGCAAAAGTTGCCCCCCTCACAAACAAAATTGACGTGTTTTTGGATTTTTTGAAAAAAAACATACCCTGGCCGTTATGCCTTGCGGAACTTTTTCGATGGGCCACCCTGTATTTGAACCTGAACTTCATACAAAAATTATTAACATGGAGAATTGAGATTTGAAGTTTATAACTATCTATGTTTGGCCATTTAGAAAAATTAATTTTGTAAATAGAAATAAATAAATATATAAATTATTATGTTCCCAAGTGTATAAATTTGCTATTATTATCATGAATTCAAATATAAGTATAAATTTTTTAAAATATGTCTCTGTGTCCTCATATAGCCATTCCACTGTGCGCCGGTTTATATTGGGTAGAATCAAAACAATCGAATAATTTATTTGACGTCGTCAAATTTTCGTTATTGACTGCAATAATTAATTTATTGTTTAACTTATTAATATTAATTCATTTTTGTTATTGTGCAATAATTCATCAATCTTCAAAATATTATTAAGGTAACCTTAATATTTTTTGAAGAGACACGAATTTCTCATTGAATATAATATAACCCAATAATAATATACTGAATGTTCCATTTAAAATAAAAGTGTAATTTGCTTCGACCGAAAGAGGCGACCAATGCTCAATATTAATTTTGTCTCACCCAGTATAAATTTTTGTGTCAAGTTTTAATTTGATTTAATTTACAATAGTTATTTTAACTACATATTAGGCTATACCAAGCGGACGACCTGGTGATCCTAGTAAAAGGACACAAAGAGGAGGACATCTCCTCAAAAATACAGGAAATCCTAGATGCAATTCACGGCTGGTGCACACTGGAACAATTAAGTGTAAACCCACAGAAAACCGTGATCATACCATTCACCAGAAGAAGGAAAACAGACAAACTGAAACCGCCCATTCTTCTTGGTGAGACAATTCCGTTTGCGGAGGAAGTTAAGTATCTAGGATTAAACCTGGACAAAAAACTTAGCTGGACCTCTCATCTGGAAAAAACATCAAAAAAGGCTTGCTATGCTCTATGGGCATGCCGCCGAATTTGTGGTAGAAACTGGGGATTAAACCCCAAAAATATGTACTGGCTATACGTGACGGCCATCAGACCTATTATCACGTATGGCGCAGTTGCTGGTGGCAGAAAGCCAACCAAATAACGGCAAAGGATAAATTGTCGAAATTACAACGACAAGCATGCTTAGCGGTGACTGGTGCCTTCCATTCCACGCCGTCAAAAGCTATGGAAACCCTACTCGATCTACCTCCTCTTCAAATTCTTTTGGAAAGAGAGGCGAGATGGGCTACATATAGGTTTCTAAAAATAGCACGAGGAAGCCAAGGAACAATTATGTTCATACAAAACCGGCTAGTAGAAGAACTACAGTCGGATGAGATTATGGGAATGATCTCGGATCTTACACCACCAGTCCAACTCTTGACGCGCACCTACAACGTCCTGTTTCCGAACAGGGACGAGTGGGATAAGCCGGGAAACGGCTTATTACGTGCGGAAATGTGTTGAGGTACACGGACGGATCCAAAACGAAAAAGGATCTGGCGCAGGAATTTACTGCAGCAGTCCAAAGACTGAGATCTACCACAGTCTTGGAAAACACACCACGATCTTCCAAGCTGAGCTATATGCTATTGAAACCTGTGTGCAACTGCTGGTAGAACAGCAATACACCGGAAACAATATGCATATTTTCGGATAGTCAAGCTGCGCTGAAAGCACTTGAGGCAACGAAAAGCACGTCTATGACGATTCTTCATTGTAAGAAACTACTCAATATACTGGGAGATAGGAACAAAGTGTCGCTAATATGGATACCGGGACATGTCGGCCTAGAGGGGAAACGAACGTGCTGATTCCCTCGCCAAAATTGGTGCAGGCTCGCCATTCGTGGGCCCAGAACCGACACTTAGCGTTCCCAAAAATCTCGCAAGAGACAGGCTCTGTGAATGGGTTAGGGGTGAGACATTCCGAGACTGGAATGACAGTCCGGAATGGAGCATGCCAAGAAAATCCTAGCAGGGCCATCCAAACATAGAACAGGAGAACTCCTAAAGGCCGGTAGGAATGGAACGCGTGTGCTCACTGCAGTGTACACGGGCCACTGCCGGCTGAGATCTCACCTACAGAGGACGGGACTGGTGGAAGACGCCGAATGCCGACTCTGTATGGAAGATGATGAAACAATGAAGCACGTTATGTGTACCTGCCCCGCTGGGAGCAGGACCAGGTTTGAGATGTTTGGCAAACCCATGCTAGACCATCAGACCTAGGAGACATATCGCCCTCAGACATAACGGCCTATATTAAGAGGCTGGGTCTTGAGGATGAAGTTTGACGCTCTTGTAAATTAGAGCTTGTAGAAACTGAGCCACAATAGGCCCTCGCGGCCTCAGTGGAGGGTCCCCTATGGGACCCACTCTTAGTCAAATACAAATACAAATACCAAGCTATACCGGGTAAATTCCAATTTAGGTAGCTTGTACTGAAATTTAAAATTTTTGTTCTTCATTTTTCGAAAAAATATTCCATAAACTTTACTTTTAAGTCATACTTAATACTTCATTACTTCTCTACAAAAACTCACCTTTATTAGCCGACCATACCAACAGGTATGGTAGGCTATTAAGATCGGCAAAAAAAGTTTTTTTAATTACACTCAAAATTAGTTATTTGGCTCATAAATGACCCAAATACAAAATATTTTCATGGTGTCTGTCTGTCTGTCTGTCCGTCTGTAACACGATAACTCAAAAACCGCTAAACCGATTTTAACCAAATTTGGCACAAAAATACTGTGGCACCCGAGAATCTGGCCATTAGTTTTTTGTGGCGGTGGGGGGTTGGTAAGGGGGTATGGGAGGGGGTTAAACATTTTAAAAAATCCTAACTCCAGAATTACAGTAGCTACCGAAACGCGGTTTTCAATTTATGATTAGAAATAATATTTGCAACAAAATTTGCAAACATCAAAATCAGTCAAAGTCCCAGTTTTTGAGATATTCCGTGTTTCCGTAGTCCGTTTTTGATAAAACTCTTTGGAGAACTCCAAACTCCCATCGGACGCGACCCCAGGTGGCGGATAGGGGAAATATCCACGGACCAAAATTGGAAAAATTCCTTTACTTTGAAACTAAAAGAACTGGCTACCAACTTTTTATTAACATATTTTAGTATGAGCGGCTATACGTGCCTCCCGGCGCCAATTTTTTTTCTTATAGAATCCGAAAAATTTTCTAAAATAATTTTTTCATAAACAAATCTTTATTAAATCATAATCAACGCACCATACCATTCCATCGACTATATCAAACAGTTATCGTAAGAAATCCACAGCCAACTGGACACCATATCACCGACGATTTTTTTCATCTCCCCCGTATAACGGCATACCTTCGACACACCTGTTGGCCTGTGATACTACATCGCAGTACCACTTTTCCACCTGTACGGGACAGAACGCAGGTAAACTCAGTCGTACCGCAGTACTCTATCTCGCTCGGCACCAATCGTGATTCGGAATTTTTGAACCTTCGTCGAAGACCGTAAACAAAAACGACTTTCGGAGAAAAAAGTGATTTTTGACAAATTTAATTTGAGTTTGATTGTTTCTCTTTTATTTTGTGTGTTAGTTAGTTTATTCTTCTTAGTGTAGTTTACTAGAACACTTTCTATTTTTTTTCTGCAAATATTCTTTCGCGTACAAGTGTTTTTTTAAGTGGTTCATGGATATAACATGTGAATAGCAGTGTTGGATATTATTTTCTGTACGAATAGGTAAATATTTAATCTATATTTCTATTCTATACCTTTATCAAACAGTAATTATCAAGCTATCAAGGACAAGTTTTCTTTTTTTCTTTAATCTTATCTGTATTTTTCAACATATCGCATTCACTATTTCGTTATCTTCTTTCATATTTTGTTATCTCGATTGTTTTTTAGTGTGTAGGTGTTTTGTAGATTTTTATTTAAAATACAACTGGCAGGTACGTTAACCATAAACGAAGGAGAGTCTTTAAAATTCAAGTCATGTCAGCTGACATATTCTTGAATCAAGTTAATAAATAAAATTCTGGATATAGAAGGATATATTATGCATTTTGATAACCCTCTATTATATTAGAGGTAGAACAGCTCACAGAAATATTTAAATCGTTTTTTGATTGAAATCATTTTAATGACTACATTTTTGATTTGATTTTAAGTCATTTTTCGAATTCGCTAGTCCGAAAAAGTAGCAAAATAAGCGTTCGGCATTTAACGTTTTATGTAAGACTGGCTAGGTATTTTTACACAAATGAAGAAGGAAATTAAAGTTAAAGGATTATACTATATCCGTATTATAGCACATTTTTAGATAACTTCTTTATTTTTAAGATTTTGATGGTCAAACATCAACAAAATATTCCTTATGTTTGGACTACATTTTCTCGAAAATAAAGACATAATTTAAAATTCCGTTACAATACCGATATAGTTGAAGTTTTGTGATTACAGTGATATATAATTTATGTGGTTTTGTAACAAATTGCTCGCTATTTTATGGCAAATGCTGAACCTCTGCAAGCTTTAATCAAAGCAGCTTAAGAGAACATAAACTATTAATAAAGCCTAAATGTAACTAACAACGAGATCGTTTTAGACACCTGTTTCTTGTTTCTTTAGATAAGAATACTTACACACACGTCTATTAAAACCGTTGACGTTCTTATAAACTGACATTACAAAATAATTAACTCCAAATTAGCAATTATTACTACCTCAAGACAGTTGTTGACAACTTTTGATTGCTGCAAGAAATTTCCGAAACTTTCGGAAATTTATGAAATTTTAGGAAATATTACAATTTTACATATTTTTTGTTGATACAATGAATAAATTAGATAGACATTTAAGTGGAAGAAAAAACAACATGTAAGTGGAAGAAAAAACAATAAACATAATATTAGTTGTTATATTTTTAATAAACAATACATAACTCCTAAAAGTCATAAACATAACATATAACAAAAATTATTTGGTAACATTTGTACTTTGTACATAAACCATGAACTATGACTATGAAACATAAACCATGAACTATGACTATGAACTTAAAAAAAAGCACGAAATATAAATTTAAAAAACGTAAAACACAAATAACTGAATTATTCTATTCCGGAATACTTTACTATACAGGCGCCGAGCTGGTCCCATCTTCATAGGGTATTATAGTAGTAGTAGTAGTAGTAGTAATAGTAGTAGTAGTAGTACTGTTTTCGTCAGCTTTTATTTCCAAATCAGATATATTTGATGTATCATCTAGTTCTGATTCTGAAGGATGGACCCCTACTTCTACGGGTTCTAGTGGTTCTGGAGAAGTTTCATGTTGTTGCATATCATGTTCCATATCCACTTTTTGTTTTTGTAGTAATAATTTATTGTTATGAGCTACGAACATTATTTTGCCGGCCCTTTGTGCAGTTAAGCGATTCCTTTTTTAGTATGGATAAAACTGTAAGTACTGAAACTTCTCTCAGTGGCTGCAGATGACGTTGGTAAAGACAGCAGAGCAACAGCTAAATATTTCAACTGAGTATTTTTACATATTGCTTGCCACCAACTTAGACAGTCTACATTTTTAACTGACATCCAAACGTAGTCGAGAGCCCATAAACCCGATTTGGCGCAATAATTTGTTACATCTGTAAAAATGGCTTCTTTATTATTGACAAACTGAGGATGTTTGTTGGTGATATTGTTGATAAATTCCATAGCGGCTATGTGTTCTTCATTGTTAAGGTGCTCTCCCAGGAAACAGAGGGGGCCAAGAGATTTGCGGCAAAATGCATTATTTTAAGAGCCATACGTTTTCTATTTTGTAAGGCGGAGAAGCATTATTTTTCTTCCGACTTAAGAATAGACATACTTGATACACTTTCGTTAAATTTTTGCTCAATTTTGAAAAGAAATTTCTTGCAAAATTCGGATTTTTGCGAATATTCGCGATTTTGGGACCGAATATTTCGGAAATTTCTGAAATTTCCTGCAAAATTCGAATGGAAATATTAGCTACCAACATCACTATGGGATACATTACTAAAATCTACAGATGCCTGATTAACTAGATTTATTCTTAAACTTATTTCACTTTTATTTATTTATGTTTGATTGGATTAGAAATTTTTTTTTAATTTTTTTTTCTATAGAGGTTATCGGTTCTCTCATTATCATTTTTGAATTGTTTAGTCTACTTTATGGTTTATGGCCTGTGTTCCATGAATGTTGACAAATGTGAGAATTGCGAAAATTCTCCTTTTTTACATAATATGTGTTTTGTAGATTATTTTTTATAGTAAATTTTGTTTTATAACAAGTATGTTAATCATAAGCGGAGTAAGGCAAGCTTAGTAAAATGCTTATTAAAATTCAAGTCATGTCAGCTGACATATCCTTGAGTCAAGTTAATATAAATAATGTTCGTAGAAACAGAGCTCAACTAGCAAAATGTTTATTATACAAAGTGTTTCTCCGAGAATAATTATTTCGGCTGTTATAGCAAAAAGGGTAATAAGGAAAAGTAAAAAAATTTGGGAAATTACTATTGTTGACCATTTGACTATAGTATAGTAAATAGTATTACCACCCCCAGATTAAGTATTATTTACTTACTACTAGAGATTTTAGTACTTTATATTATATAGTTCCTGTTATACCGGAACCAGATGTCAACTTAGTCAGTATACCGGGTGTTGCATTGTCGGACGGGACATAGGAAATCCCATGTAAATTTTAATGGGGTCAATTATTGGCTTCCCTAATTATTTTAGAGAATAATTCTATTTAAGTTTATTGAAGAGCACTAAAACCCACATTCAAAAGAATAACTTTAGATATTTTTGATTAGCTCATTTACGAGTTATCGCCGATTTCTTTTTAAATATTTCTCCTCTTTATGGCCCTGTATTTACTTATGAGCACCAGTCAAGGTAAAGGATAACTGTCAAATGAAGTTGTCATTTCAGAAATTTACCTATTTAGTGCTTTATTATTATTGAAAACTCATTCTTACATCGGAAATCTTAAAGATGTATTTATAAATACAAATTAATATGAATTAAAGTAAAATAAAGTAATCAATTACAAGGTTAATTATAGTATTATTACAATATTCAATAACTTATTAATTTAAGTACTATTAAATTGTTAGAACTTTAGGATTTAAGAAGATGTTCAAATATTCCTCCATCGACTGCTAGACAATAACCCAGGCGATCATAAAATTCTCTTCTTACATTCGCTAGTTGGTTAACTGAAATTCTATTGCATTCGGCAGAAATAGCATTTTTAACTCGTCTAGACTTGGGTATTTTTATCCTGTTTTTAAATGGCCCCAGAGAAAGAAATCATTTGGCGAAATATCAGGAGACCTTGCTGGCCAATTTACCGTATGATTTAGGCCAATAACGTTTCCGTTAAAACTATTGTATAAATATTCCCGAACAACCAGGGTACTATGTGCCGGGCAGCCATCCATTTGATACCAAACTTCCTGATTTTCCCTAGCGGCATCATGTAAAGCAGGTAAAATATGATTTTCGAGTACATAGTTCCAAATAATATTCTGCATTTAAATTTCGCCTAAGAAATAATGGCCCGATAATATTGTGTCCGAATATCCCTGCCCAAACATTTACTTTCTGTGGATATTGCGTCCTTGTTTCGACAAACCTGTGTTGGTTTTCTTTGTTCCAATATCGATAATTTTGAATATTGGGTTCATTATTTAAGGTAAACGTGCATTCGTTAGGTCCCCATCTCGTAGGTCTTGGTGCTTTTCATATTTAAAGGTATAGTATTTATGTCGTTTCAAAATTCGAAACGCTGTAGTGTGATCTATTCCTATTTCCTCCTCAAGTTTCCTTGTGCTGATCTTTCCATCGTTCTCTTCCACGCACAATAAAACTTCCAAGTCGGTATCATTTCTTGTATCTTCTCTTTGTTCCTGCCTTGCTTCACATCTGCAGTTATTTATTAGGGTACCTTTGGTCTCAAATCCAGTGGTTCTCAAAATTTAAGGAAAAAATGTTTTTTCTAGAAATTTTTAAAGTAGATAACTCGGTTATTTTGGAGTTATTTGAAAAACGGTAAAGAGAAAATATGTTTCTTTTATCGAGATCTACAAACCCTGCAAATATTTGTACTTATTGAAGATTCGCCCTTTATAATACCCAGAAAATCGACAATTGCTAACTTCATATGAAATACGAGTAGTTCTAAAACTCTTAAAAATATAGTTCAAATAGTGCATTTGTAACTATAAAGAGTTAAACAATCATTTAAATCAATGCATGAGCGATTCAAGGTGTAACGCGAAAGTACTCATGCGGGGAAAAAGCTAGTAAAGATTTAAATCACCTAAATCATTTTGAAAAAGACTTAATTTTTAAATCTTAAGTCAGCTTTCGAAAAATGACTTAAAATCGAATGACTTAATTCATTAAGATGTTACAATCTCATTCACCCTTCGTATTTGAGATAAACTACTGCGTATATTTTACTACCTCTTTCATAATTTTTTTATATTAAGTCTTCATAGAAAATGTGGTTAACTGTCTTTAGTTTAGGAAAAGTAACAGATTTATCAGTATGCCCCTCACAAACATAATAACATATTTCTGAACACTGAAAATCGTGCCTTGTATACAAATTACGATTAAATCAAGTGCGCGGTCGACCGGACATTTAAAAAAAATGAGAAAAAAAATTAACACATTCACACATATTTGCCCGAACCGCGCTATTCGACTGGTACTGGTACTGCCGGAGGAACAGGTTCCGAAAATAATCACGAGTTGATATTATGCAAATTTTCCTCGTGGCGAATACCATGGAAATTTTTAACATTGTGATGGTTTGGGGCACAGCCTGTTGCTTAGACAGCCAGTCGACTTATACCATCATCTCTTTGCTTTCTTAAAACGGAATTCAAAAACCTGGAAGACTCCATCCGTAACCTGGGATGAGAATCCTCCAACGGTCTAAGACACTCGAAGAAATTTTTCAGGACTTTCCTTCATTCAAGTTAGGACAATCTTCAAATTATCACGGCTTTTTTAACAGGAAACTGTCTCCTCCTGATGTGAAATCGACTAGAGATGGTAGATCCACGGTCGACCATTTATTTACACTACCACAGATAACTGAGAAAAAAAAAAGATGGTAAGAAATCAAGAAATACATCTCCTCTACGTAGACCTCAAGAAAGCATATGACAGTGTACCCCAGTCTAAATTGTGGTAAGCTCTCGAGAAAACTAATATCAGCATAACATTAATTAAGTCTATCCAAGAACTTTATAAGAACAACATTAGCCAAGTAAAGAAAGGACAAACAGTATCAAAGGGATTCAGCATAAACGAAGGTCTTAAACAGGGCTGCTGTCTGTCCCCGACGCTGTTCAAAATCTATTTGGAACAAGTCCTGAAAACATGGAACAGGAAGTGCGAACAGGTGGGGATACCACTAAACGACTCGATACTTTACACTCTTTGTTTCGCTGATGATCAAATAATACTGGTAATACTGGCTCAAGACTACGAGGACTTGGAATTTATGACCCGCAAACTAATTGAAGAGTACAACCAGTGGGGGCTGGAGGTAAATAAAAAGACGGAATATATTATGTTTATTGGCGACGAACAACAGAACTTAATCCTAGAACAATAACACCAAGAGATAAAACACTGCCAAAATATAAATATCTTGGCATGCACATTACCAACGATGGCAGTGTTGATTAAGAAATTAAGTACAGAAACAACCAATGAAGACAAGCAATTATAGACAACTCAACAGTATTCTATGGGATAAGGTAGTAGAACAAACACAACATTTATAACAGCATAGTTAAAAGCATCATTAGTTATGGTAGTGAAGTATGGCCTTTGAATGAAAAAAAGCTTAATTCATTCGAAGCTACAGAAATGGATTTTTGGAGGAGCGCGACCGGGAAATCAAAACTGGATAGAGTAAGAAATGAGAGATCGAATTCAGAACATCATGGGCGTTAAACATAGAGTAACAGAAGACATCAAAATTAACCAACTCAGGTGGTACGGGCACGTACAAAGAATGGAAGTGAGCAGAATCCCAGAGAAAGTACTCAATTGGACACCGCAAGGTAAAAGAAAGAGAGGAAGACCTAGACGGAGCTGGAGAGAAGGAATAGACGGGGACATCAGAACAAGAGGAATAAACCTTTGGATAGACAGAGACTGGAAATAAGAAGACGGCGAAGAACGTTATGAACTGATTTGTATATATACCTACTGTCTCCTCAGTAGATCGAAACTAAGAATAAAATGGCGAATGCAGATTCTGTGGAGGGAATGGGGAAACACCAGAACACCTCATCACTGAGTGCGCCGAGTCGACAACCATTCGTGCCATAAACGAATGGAGATGAAAAACCAACCTCTGTAAAACAGTCTCAGATACTGGCTTTTCTCAAAGCCCTGAGTCTGTATGATGAGTTATAACTCAAGAAAGGGAGACACAATAGATCTACAAGGTTGCGCTGATTAACTCCCCTCATCTTTTGGTCGGGTTTCTCTTTAAAAAAATGTTAAACAAACAGAATTATTAAACTCGAATTTCTGCAACACTCTCTATAAAATCCCATCATCAGTCATCCGTACAATCTTCTTGTAATTCTTCTAAGAGTAAAAAAAATTGGTCAAAACAAAACTGACCTTGAATCTTGCTCGGTCTGGGATAATTTACACCGGTTTGTTTTTTGTTTGACTGGGTAATTGTCTGATGAAGTCGGAAGATGGCGTGCGCGGCATTGAAGTGGGTCAAACTTCAAAGCTTCAAAGTAAACTTGGCTAGTAGAGAAAAACCATGAACCATCACAGTGTATTATAAAGATCTACATCACAGAAGAGAATAAAATGATCCACATCATAGTCTGTAATAGGTACAATACATCAAAATAATTGATTGTAAGGCGTGCATTTTTAGAAAGAAACTGTTAATGATGTTGGTAATAAAAATGGTAAATAAATATTAGTAAAAGCGGAAAATTTCTTTAACAAAATTATTTAATTTTAAATAAAAGTATTCATAAACAGACGCCAGTATATCACCTATTATAAAGAATTCCAATTAATTAAAAATAAATGAAATAATCCTAATTATCAACAGTGATCTCATTATAGGTATTTACAATACAGCCATAAAACGAATATTCTCGATAATCATGGCATATTTTGAAAAAGTTCGATAATATATTCCTTCAATAATTACCCTTTTTTTGCTCATTATCGAAAGGTTAATTTTTGAAATTATTATTGTTTAATAATTATCGTTTCACGTTAATTTAGATATGGTTAGAAAAATAATAGAAGCTTATCGGTTCAGTTCATTCACAAAAAATGTAATTGTCATAAAATAAGGTTATTGTTGAAATAGTTTTCTATTAGTTGCTATAGTTTTCTATTTAAAAATTGTTGAAATTCGTATTAAAAATAAAAAATAGAGAATCGCGAATAAAAGGCTGAAACCAAAACAACTAAAATACATTCGTGCAACTTCCTATTAATTGATAGGTAGCGGCTAGACCCTATATAGATACTTTTTGAAGTTAAGTATATACAGGGTGTTTCAAAACAAATGCGAAAAACTTCAGGGGGTGATTCCTTGTTCAAAATAAAGGGTAGTTTGCTTCATAAACGTTGGGTTAAAAGTCAACCATTAGGGAGATATCGCGGTACAAAGATGGTGGGAAAATAATGTTCTTATTTTTTTTATCTTCAAAACGAAAAAGAGATAGACTAATGAAATTTTATGGAAGCATTACTGTTGTTGAAAACACACTTTCTGGAATTTTTTCACTTTTTTAAAATGAGTGGAAGGGGCTGAAATAAACTACCCCTATCATTCTTGTTAACGAAATTTAAAGAAAAGTCTTATCAAACACATGCAAAAAAAATAATTTGGATAGTTTAGTTTGTTTAGAAACTTTTTTATCTCTTTTATTTTTTTTTATAAAACTCACCGATTTGAAATTAAAAAATAAAATGTAAAGCATTACATGTCAGGACTAAAAATATTTTTAGATTAAGAATCTAGTGATAATAATGATAATAATAATAATCTAGATAATAACGTATTGCAGTAGGGTAATGGTCAAATAAAACAATATTAGAAACATCCTAAAAAGTGACAGCGGCCGACTAGATTTTTTCCTAAAGAAATTACAGCTGCCCACTAGATTCTTTATCTAAAAATGTTTTTTGTCCTGACATGTAATGCTTTACATTTTATTTTTTAATTTCAAATCGGTGAGTTTTATCAAAAAAACACAAGAGATAAAAAAGTTTCTAAATAAACTAAACTATCCAAATTAATTTTTTTGCATGTGTTTGATAAGATTTTTCTTTAAATTTCGTTAACAATAATGATAGGGGTAGTTTATTTCAACCCCCTTCAACTCATTTTAAAAAAGTGAAGAAATTACCAGAAAGTGTGTTTTCATAACAGTAATGCTTCCGTAAAATTTCATTAGTCTATCTCTTTTCGTTTTCAAGATAAAAAATAAAAACATTTTTTTTCCGCCATCTTTGTACCGCGATATCTCCCTAATGGTTGACTTTTGACCCAACATTTATAAAGCAAACTACCCTTTATTTTAAACAAGGAATCACCGCCTGAAGTTTTTCGCATTTGTTTTGAAACACCCTGTATAGATATGTATAATATATTTTAATTTTGGTGTTTCTGTTTTGTTATCATTTTTAATTTTAAGATGAGTGGGGCATCTTAAACATGGATTCAGTGTTCTTAAAAGTTTTCTTTGTTTCAACTTCAACCAATGCCTCTTAGTGTATGAGTGAATGATTTTTAATGACTTCTTAATTACTCTCATTAGTGAATATTAGAAATTACTAGTAGACATTCACTGATCCAATCCATAATAGTTAACATTTTCTAGTGATTGTCAACATTTACATATAATACATCAAAATAGCCACATGTCACATCCTATTAAAAGAAACAGTTAAAGAATATGAAATGAATTTTAATGTTTCCCAAACTTTTTCCAGTATGCACCATTTTAATGGCCCCCGTATGTATATTTTGCATACAATTCATATTTAAATATAAAAGAATGAAACTAAAAGGTAGCCCAGTGTGTAGAATGTTGAATATCAGATTATGATTAATACTGACTTCCGTTTAGCTTGAAGACAGTGGAGACACCAACGCGCGAACATTCATGACAACCAGTGTCAGCTGAAAGGTTCTTTCCTCAGAACGCAGTAGTAGCCTGTTTAAAAAAATATGCATAAACTAACTAGATAACCAGTAACAATTAGAGCTGAATCGCCGACTATTTACCAGTGTTGAAAATTGCGTTTGTTTACGATACTATTCGAACCACAATCGACCTTAAGGCTAATAGTTTTTTTGCAAGTAAATATTAAATTATTACGTATGCAGATATGCGGCCCGATATAAATTTTAAATGCAAATGTTTGCCGTTTAGAATAACTAGATAAGTCATGTCTGCGTACGAGTGTGTTATGTTGCTTTTGCACTGGCGATAGGGATGTTCAAAAATATCGATAGGGATATTTCAAAATGTCGGTATTATGTATAAAAATAATACTGATCTGCAAAAAAAATGTTTCTTGAGCTCTGGCACTATTTCTGCTGATTATTATGTAAAATGAAGTTCTGAATCCAATTATAGCTCCGGTTTTCTTCTATCACCCACTATTTTATACAGGATGAGTTTCCCTGATGTTCTCTATGGTGTCCACAGGACTACTGAAGATAGAGTCCAATTTAAATGGGGAAAGAATTGCAGTTTGTGGGATCATAAATAATATGCGCCTTTCAGAATTTTGAAAAAGTTCATGGCTAACTAGATATTGAAAAAATTGATGGGGCTGTGCCTAATTCCATTATAATCTGCCTGGAACAAAATATTTTCGATAAAAGTTGGATCATCCATCCATGATTGTGTTGTTTATAGGAGATGATCTATGTGTCCTGGGTTTGTCCGGTGATCCATCAAGTTATTTTCAAATCATTGTGTGTTCAGATATTCCCAGATGATTCCTGATTTGTCCAGTTCCATTGATTTGTTCGTGTTTGTGTTGTGATTCCTGGTCAGTCCTGTCATTTCGTGTTGGGGTCGTTTCATCCATGTGTGGTCAAAGTAATCAATTACAAGGTTAATTATAGTATTATTACAATATTCAATAACTTATTAATTTAAGTACTATTAAATTGTTAGAACTTTAGGATTTAAGAAGATGTTCAAATATTCCTCCATCGACTGCTAGACAATAACCCAGGCGATCATAAAATTCTCTTCTTACATTCGCTAGTTGGTTAACTGAAATTCTATTGCATTCGGCAGAAATAGCATTTTTTAACTCGTCTAGACTTGGGTATTTTTTATCCTGTTTTTTAAATGGCCCCAGAGAAAGAAATCATTTGGCGAAATATCAGGAGACCTTGCTGGCCAATTTACCGTATGATTTAGGCCAATAACGTTTCCGTTAAAACTATTGTATAAATATTCCCGAACAACCAGGGTACTATGTGCCGGGCAGCCATCCATTTGATACCAAACTTCCTGATTTTCCCTAGCGGCATCATGTAAAGCAGGTAAAATATGATTTTCGAGTACATAGTTCCAAATAATATTCTGCATTTAAATTTCGCCTAAGAAATAATGGCCCGATAATATTGTGTCCGAATATCCCTGCCCAAACATTTACTTTCTGTGGATATTGCGTCCTTGTTTCGACAAACCTGTGTTGGTTTTCTTTGTTCCAATATCGATAATTTTGAATATTGGGTTCATTATTTAAGGTAAACGTGCATTCGTTAGGTCCCCATCTCGTAGGTCTTGGTGCTTTTCATATTTAAAGGTATAGTATTTATGTCGTTTCAAAATTCGAAACGCTGTAGTGTGATCTATTCCTATTTCCTCCTCAAGTTTCCTTGTGCTGATCTTTCCATCGTTCTCTTCCACGCACAATAAAACTTCCAAGTCGGTATCATTTCTTGTATCTTCTCTTTGTTCCTGCCTTGCTTCACATCTGCAGTTATTTATTAGGGTACCTTTGGTCTCAAATCCAGTGGTTCTCAAAATTTAAGCAAAAAATATTTTTTTTGGAAAAATTTTAAAGTTAAATAACTCGGTTATTTTGGAGTTATTTGAAAAACGGAAAAGAGAAAATATGTTTCTTTTATCGAGATCTACCAACCCTGAAAATATTTTTACTTATTCAAGACTCGCCCTGTATAATACCCAGAAAATCGACAATTGCTAACTTTCATATGAAATACGAGTAGTTCTAAAACTCTTAAAAATATAGTTCAAATAGTGCATTTGTAACTATAAAGAGTTAAACAATCATTTAAATCAATGCATGAGCGATTCAAGGTGTAACGCGAAAGTACTCGCGGGAAAAAGCTAGTAAAGATTTAAATCACCTAAATCATTTTGAAAAAGACTTAATTTTTAAATCTTAAGTCAGCTTTCGAAAAATGACTTAAAATCGAATGACTTAATTCATTAAGATGTTACAATCTCATTCACCCTTCGTATTTGAGATAAACTACTGCGTATATTTTACTACCTCTTTCATAATTTTTTATATTAAGTCTTCATAGAAAATGTGGTTAACTGTCTTTAGTTTAGGAAAAGTAACAGATTTATCAGTATGCCCCTCACAAACATAATAACATATTTCTGAACACTGAAAATCGTGCCTTGTATACAAATTACGATTAAATCAAGTGCGCGGTCGACCGGACATTTAAAAAAATGAGAAAAAAATTAACACATTCACACATATTTGCCCGAACCGCGCTATTCGACTGGTACTGGTACTGCCGGAGGAACAGGTTCCGAAAATAATCACGAGTTGATATTATGCAAATTTTCCTCGTGGCGAATACCATGGAAATTTTTAACATTGTGATGGTTTGGGGCACAGCCTGTTGCTTAGACAGCCAGTCGACTTATACCATCATCTCATTGCTTTCTTAAAACGGAATTCAAAAACCTGGAAGACTCCATCCGTAACCTGGGATGAGAATCCTCCAACGGTCTAAGACACTCGAAGAAATTTTTCAGGACTTTCCTTCATTCAATTTAGGACAATCTTTATTTACAAATTATCACGGCTTTTTTAACAGGAAACTGTCTTCTCCTGATGTAAAATCGACTAGAGATGGTAGATCCACTTATTGGTCGACCATTTATTTACGCTACCACAGATAACTGAGAAAAAGATGGTAAGAAATCAAGAAATACATCTCCTCTACGTATACCTCAAGAAAGCATATCACAGTGTACCCCAGTCTAAATTGTGGTAAGCTCTCGAGAAAACTAATATCAGCATAACATTAATTAAGTCTATCCAAGAACTTTATAAGAACAACACTAGCCAAGTAAAGAAAGGACAAACAGTATCAAAGGGATTCAGCATAAACGAAGGTCTTAAACAGGGCTGCTGTCTGTCCCCGACGCTGTTCAAAATCGATTTGGAACAAGTCCTGAAAACATGGAACAGGAAGTGCGAACAGATGGGGATACCACTAAACGACTCGATACTTTACACTCTTTGTTTCGCTGATGATCAAATAATACTGGTACAAGACTACGAGGACTTGGAATTAATGATCCGCAAACTAATTAAGAGAACAACATGGAGGTAAACCTTAAGAAGACGGAATATATGTGTATCGGTGGCGAATAACAGAACTTAATACTAGAACAACAATAACAAGAGATAAGACACTGCCTATAAATATGTTAGCATAGCACATTACCAACGATGGTAGCGTTGATGAAGAAATTAAGTACGAAACAACCAGGGAAGACAAGCGATTAGACAACTCAACAGTATTCTATGCGATAAGGCAGTATTAAAATAAAACAAACACAAAATTTATAACAGCATAGTTAAAAGCATCATTAGTTATGGTAGTGAAGTATGGCCTTTGAAAAAAAATAGTTATTTTTTATACAAGACGATAAAATGGTATTTTATCGTCGACCGAAAAGATTAATCTGTTTATCAATATTGTGCTGGGTTGGCGTTGGTTTCTATGTAATTTGACAAATAAATAAAGCTGTCTATTTAGTTGTCAGTTTTGAGTCAATATTTTTTAATTCTCTTTCGTGTTGATTGCTGATTGAATTGGAGCCAGAAATGACTAAAAACGAAATAAGTAAATTACCAACAGATCTTCAGGTTGAGGCGACAAACGCCATATCCAAACTATTTCCATTTAAATCCCGAATAACTTATGAAAAGGAATATAAAAACTTTCTAAAATTGAAGCAATTAAAAACGTGCGAGAAGAAATAAAGTTTTTAACCTATCCTTGCTGTTAAAGTATCATTTAATCTACCCTTGCGTTTAAAGTACTATTTTATCTACTATTTTTGATAGATATAAGGCAATTTTAACAGTTGCTATGGAAAAAAAACCTTAAGTCACTCGAAGCTACAGAAATGGACTTTTGGAGGCGCCCAGTCGGGAAATCGAAACTGGATAAAGTAAGAAATGAGAGAATTTAGAAACCTAACCAACTCAGGTGGTACGGGCACGTACAAAGAATGGAAGAGAGCAGAATCCCAGAGAAAGTACTCAATTGGACACCACAAGGTAAAAGAAAGAGAGGGAGACCTAGACGGAGGAATAGACGAGGACATCAGAACAAGAGGAATAGAAGAAAACCTCTGGACAGGCAATAAAGACTGGAAATCAGAAGACGGCGAAGAATGTTATGAACTGATTTGTATTTATACTGTCTCCTCAATGAACACTTCAGTAGATTGAAACTAAGAAAAAATGGCGAATACAGATTCTGGGGGAAATTGGGAAACACCTCTTCACTGAGTGCACCGAGACGACAACCAAACCAAACCAAGCCATAAACTTTGGTACGACTGATATCGGAGATGAAGAACTATATATACTCCTGGGTTGTCGCAACTAACGTCGCATCCCCACGCCTAACCGCCACCTGTTACGATCAAGAACATCTTCCTCTTCCAAGTTCCGGTCCTCCATTGCCCTTCTGATGGCCTCATTCCAGGATCTTCTAGGCCGTCCTCTTTTCCTTTTTCCAGGAGGTGACCAGCTGTAGATACGGTAGGCACATTTTTGGTGTTCCATGCGTAGCAAGTGTCCAAACCACTTAAGGCCGTCTGTTCGACTCTATCCACTATTGTCTGTGTGGCATCCATTTTGGCTCTGATTTCCACGTTCCTAGCTCTGTCCAGTTTAGATACTCTCGCACTGCGTCTCAAATAGTCCATTTCGAGTGCATTCAAAGCTCGCTTCTGTTCAGCTTAAGGTCCAAACTTTACACCCATAAGTTACTACCGACTCCACTAGGACTCTTCCAATATGTACTTTTGTGTTTGGTCTTATGTTTTGCTCCTATAATCTTCCGCCCTTGTTCTAGCAGATACTTCTGTTTTGTCCAGTCCCTTTCTGATTATATCTGCCCCCAAATGTATAAACCATTCAACCTGTCTGAGCTTTGCATTGTCAGTAATAAAAATGTCAAATTTATCATCTGAATGATAGAGATGAAGAACTAACCTCTGTAAAACCGTCTCAGATACTGGCTCAAGAATACCAACTCGAGAATCACAATAGATCTACAAGGTTGCGGTGTAGTCGGGTTCTCAAATTTTAAACAAACAGAATTATTAAACTCGAATTGCTGTAACGTTGTCTATAAAATCCCATCATCAGTCATCCGTACAATCTTCTTGTAATTCTTCTAAGAGCAAAAAATGTGGTCAAAACAAAACTGACCTTCAATCTTGCTCGGTCGGGGATAATTTGAAGATAATTTGCACCGGTTTGTTTTTGTTTGATTGGGTAATTGTCTGATGAGGACGGAAGATGTCGTGCGCGGCATTGAAGTGGGTCAAACTCCAAAGTAAATCGTCTAGTAAGACGACCATGAACCACCCAGAACAGGAACAGGACCCCATTACAGTATAAAGATCTATACAATACACCAAAATAATTGATAGTAAGGTGTGCATTGTTATGAAGAAACTGTTAATGATGTTATTTAGATGCTATTTTTATTTGGTAAATAAATATTAGTAAAAGCGGAAAATTTCTGTGATTGTAAACAATAAAAGTAGCTTACTAGTACATATGTTAACTCCAAAAAGCAGAAAATCTATATAGGTATATACGTATACTATCAGACAAAAGTAGAGAAACTTTTTAAAACTAGCCAGATTTCAAAAACCTCCAATATTTAAAATAATGTTTGTTTTAAACATATTTCCTTTTAGCAATACCATAATTTTTCGCCAAATTCCAAATTTATCTTATATCAGGTGTTTGTTTATAATACGGACACAAATATTTTTGAAGGGACATAAAAATTCACCATGCTTATTAGTAGTTTTAAAAACCTTTTATTTTAATTTATTAAAATAAAAGTATTCATATACTGGCGCCAGTGTATTCACCTATTATAAGTAATTCCAATAAATGAAATAATCTTATTATCAACAGTGATCTCATTATATTTACAATACAGCCATAAAACGAATATTCTCGATAATGGCATATTTTGAAAAAGTCCGATAATATATTCCTTAAATAATTACACTTTTTTTGTTCATTATTGAAAGGTTAATTTTTGAAATTATTATTGTTTAATAATTATCGTTTCGATAAATTCGAGTTTAGACATGGTCAGAAAAATAATAGAAGCTTATCGGTTCAGTTCATTCACAAAAAAATGTAATTGTCATAAAATAAGCTTATTGTTGAAATAGTTTTCTATTAGTTGCTATAGTTTTCTGTTTAAAAATTGTTGAAATTCGTATTAAAAATAAAAAATATAGAATCGCGAATAAAAGGCTGAAACCAAAACAACCAAAATACATTCCTGCAACTTCCTCTTAATTGATAGGTAGCGGCTATATACCTAGATACTTTTTGAAGTTAAGTATACCGGGTGTTGCATCGCCGGACGGGACATAGGAAATCCCATGTAAATTTTAATGGGGTCAATTATTGGCTTCCCTAATTATTTTAGCGAATGATTCTATTTAGGTTTATCGAAGAGCACTAAAACCCACATTCAAAAGAATAACTTTAGATATTTTTGATTAGCTCGTTTACGAGTTATCGCCGATTTCTTTTTAAATATTTCTTCTTTCTTATGGCCCCCCTGTATTTACTTATGAGCACCAGTCAAGGTAAAATATAACTATCAAATGAAGTTGTCATTTCAGAAATTTACCTATTTAGTGCTTTATTATTATTGAAAACTCATTCCTACATCGGAAATCTTAAAGATGTATTTATAAATACCAATTAATATGAATTAAAGTAAAATAAAGTAATCAATTACAAGGTTAATTATAGTATTATTACAATATTCAATAACTTATTAATTTAGGTACTATTAAATTGTTAGAACTTTAGGATTTAAGAAGATGTTCAAATATTCCTCCATCTACTGCTAGACAATAACCCAGGCGATCATAAAATTCTCTTCTTACATTCGCTAGTTGGTAAACTGAAATTCTATTGCATTCGGCAGAAATAGCATTTTTTAACTCGTCTAGATTTGGGTATTTTTTATCCTTGTGTATCCTGTTTTTTAAATGGCCCCAGAGAAAGAAATCATTTGGCGAAATATCAGGAGATTTTGCTGGCCAATTTACTGTATGATTTAGGCCAATAACGTTTCCGTTAAAACTATGGTCTATATAAATATTCCCGAACAGCCAGGGTACTATGTGCCGGGCAGCCATTTTGGTACCAAACTTCCTGATTATCCCTAGCGGCATCATGTAAAGCAGGTAAAATATGATTTTCGAGTAGTTCCAAATAATATTCTGCATTTAAATTTCGCGTAAGAAATACTGGCCCGATAATATTGTCACATCCCCGCCCAAACATTTACTTTCTGTGGATATTGCGTCCTTGTTTCGACAAACCTGTGTTGGTTTTCTTTGTTCCAATATCGATACTTTTGAACACTGGGTTCATTATTTAAGGTAAACGTGCATTCGTCAGTGAAACATATGTATTTTAAAAATTCCCTATCCGTGTTTGCTCTTTCCATCATATCAAAACAAAACGCCTGCCGCCGTATTTCGTCCCCATCTCGTAGCTCTTGGTGCTTTTCATATTTGAAGGAATTTATGTCGTTTCAAAATTCGAAACGCTGTGGTGTGATCTATTCCTATTTCATCCTCAAGTTTCCTTGTGCTGATCTTTCCATCGTTCTCTTCCACGCACAATAAAACTACCAAGTCGGTATCATTTCTTGCATCTTCTCTTTGTTCCTGCCTTGTTTCACATCTGCAGTTATTTATTAGGGTACCTTTGGTCTCAAATCTCTGGATATTCCTTGCGACTGTAGATTTTCCAGGTATCGGTCTATTCGGATACAGAGCAGCAAACATGTCCGACACCTTTTGATAACTATTTCTTTGATAATACCATTTAATCATCAATACTTTTTCTTTGGTAGTGTAATTCATAGCTAATATTTTCGATGTAGGTATGAGTTTTTAATAATAATAATAAAGAACTAAATAGATAAATTTCTGAAATGACAACTTCATTTGACAGTTATCTTTTACCTTGACTGGTGCTCAAAGTAAATACAGGGCCATAAGAAAGGAGAAATATTTAAAAAGAAATCGGCGATAACTCGTAAACGGGCTAATCAAAAATATCTAAAGTTATTCTTTTGAATGTGGGTTTTAGTGCTCTTCAATAAACTTAAATAGAATTATTCTCTAAAATAATTAGGGAAGCCAATAATTGACCCCATTAAAATTTACATGTGATTTCCTATGTCCCGCTCCCGCTCTACGATGCAACACCAGGTATATAGATACGTATAATATATTTTAATTTTGGTGTTTCTGTTTTGTGTTATCGTTTTTCATTTTAAGATGAGTGGGTCATCTTAAACATGGATTCCGTGTTCTTAAAAGTTTTCTTTGTTTCAACTTCCACCAATGCCTCTTAGTGTATGAGTGAATGATTTTTAATGACTACTTAATGACTACTTTTAGTAAATGTTACTTTCACTACTAAATATTAGAAATTACAAGTAAAAGTCGTCAAATTTCACTGATCCAATGCATAATAGTTAATATATTCTAGTGATTGTCAACATTTACACATAATACATCAAAACAGCCACATGTCACATCCTATTAAGAAACAATTAAAGAATATGAAATGAATTTTAATTTTTCCCGAAATTTTTGCACCATTTCAATGGCCCCCGTATGTATATTTTGCATACAATTAATATTTAAATATAAAAGAACGAAACTAATAGCTAGCCCAGCGCGTAAAATGTTGAATATCAGATTATGATTAATACTTACTTCCGTTTAACTTGAAGACAGTGGAGACATCAACGCGCGAACATTCATGACAACCAATATCAGCTGAAAGGTTCTTTCCTCAAAACGCAGTAGTAGCCTGTTTAAAAAAATATGCATAAACTAACTAGATAACCGGTAACAATTAGAGCTGAATCGCCGACTATTTACCAGTGTTGAAAATTGCGTTTGTTTACGATACTATTCGAACCAGAATCGACCTTAAGGCTAATAGCTTTTTGCAAGTAAATATTAAATTATTACGTACGCAGATATGCGGCCCGATATAAATTTTAAATGCAAATGTTTGCCGTTTAGAATAACTAGATAAGTCGTGTCTGCGTACGAGTGTGTTATGTTGCTTTTGCACTGGCGATAGGGATGTTCAAAAATATCGATAGGGATATTTCAAAATGTCGGTATTAGGTATAAAAATAATACTGAACTGCAAAAAAAATGTTACTTGAGCTCTCCACTATTTCAGCTGATTATTATGTAAAATGACGTTCTGAATCCAATTATAGCTCCGGTTTTCTTCTATCACCCACTATTTTACACAGGATGAGTTTTCTACGATGTTCTCTATGGGTATCACGGAAACTACTGAAGATAGAGAGTCGGTTAAATGGGGAAAGTATTGCAGTTTTGTGGGGCCATAAATATGCGCCTTTCAGATTTTTGAAAAAGTTCATGGCTAACTAGATATTGAAAAAAAAACAAATTATTAGGGGCTATTTTAAGAATTGCCCCTAATTCCATTATAATCTATTTTAGACAAAATATTTTCAAATAAAAGTTGTAGATAATCACATCCTTAATAAGATTGTGTTGTTTATATTATGAAGATGACATGACAGTTTCTATGTTAACTACTGTCTATGGTCTAGTTTTTGTCTAGTTGACAAAATGTTGGTGATCCGTCAAGTTATTTTTAAATCATTATTTAAATAATTATTAATTCAGATATTCCCAGATATTCCTGATTTGTCGGAAAGTTCAGTGATTTGTGTTTATAGTTTGTGTTTTTATTAGTTTGTGCATTCTGATACTTAGAGTCGATCATCATTTTCGTGTTAGATACTAAACTTTTTTATTAAAGTCATTTTGACATTTTAGAAATAATTTATAAACCAAATAAAAAAATAGTTTAATCATAAATAAGTAAGTACATAGTTGGTAATATAAGGGTAATATCTAGTATTTTTAGTAACAGTTAATTAGTAGTCTATAATATTTTTACTATAGCGTAATTTAGTTGTTAAATAAAAAAAATAGGTGCTATGTGATCTATTGTTGGTGTCTAAAATGTATGTATTCATAATTTTAATTTTGCTTTAATTATGTTACACTTCTAATGATCTAATAAAATATAAAATGGCGGTAAAAAAGTCTATATTTATTATTTTATTACAAGGAATAATTTTGCGCTTGAATAACGTTACTATTTTAATTAGCGTTAATAAGTAACGGAACGCCAAAATTGTGTTATGCCAAAACTCTCCATTAGTTTCTTGCGGATCACCAGGTGGCTCTAAATGACGGACCCATTTGTTTTATATGTGTATCCAATCTATCTCTAGTACGTGACATTAGTCTATGACTGTCACATCCAAACTTTGTAAATTAAAATAAACAAAAATTGTAAATATGAATTTTTCAAATGAAGAAAAGCGTGTAGGATTATTGGTTCAATTTTTCTTGACCATACATTTTCGAGGATACGTTTTTTGAATGTCCGAAGTGCGGAAGAGAAATAACATCATCTATCGGGCTTTTCCGTCACAGAAAAGCTCACGAAAGAAAACGCCTTTTTTTAGAATTAGAATTAGAATAAGTGGGAGGGGGGTGAATCTCTGCGACCTTAGAGATCTATTGTGTCCCCCTTTCTTGAGTTATAACTCATCATACAGTCCCAGGACTTCCTACGGAGACCCGTGTCCCTCACAGTCGAGGAGCTACGACCCAGGCCGGGTAGACGAAACGGTAGCTTGTGTCGCCTGTTGGGTTTAGGATAGGAGGTAGGCTCCCGACCCTTGGAGGAGGTGGTAGCTTGTATGCCACTTGCGGAGGATGGTCTCACGCAAGGTCAGCCACCTCTCCTGTAGTTCTCTTTGGGTTTGGCCCCTTGGAACTTTCATTGTTACTGTTCCCAGTGTCGCTAGGGGGTTTCCCCACAGCTTCACCGGTGATGGTTTTATTACTATTATTATCAGATCTCATAGTGTTCCTATGAGTCGCTAGGGACAGTCGGTCCACTTCTACAGAGCCCCGCATGTAGAAGTAAGGGGTAAAATACAATGGGGTGCCCACCGGTGCCCCAAGGTTGAGGCTGTCCGTAGCCCCGCCCGGTATCGTTATATGTCTTGGTGCAATTCCCTGGCCACGACACTACAGTCAGGGACAAGACGATGAGTGAGATGCTTCTTAGACCAAGCCAAGTGCTAGAGGGGATTCCCCCCAGCACCTGACCAGGAGCTTCCCCACCAACGACAAGGTCTTGCATCTCCTAGGGGAAGAAAACGCCTTGCGTAACCATCTTCTGATATCGATATTTTAAAACCGATATGGATATTTAGGATATAATATCTCATCGATATTTTCTGAATATCGATAAGATGCTCATCTCTAACTCGTGGTACTATATGCATGTAGTATCTATGCTTTGGAAGAATTTTATAATGTGGAAAAGGACCTTGAATCGAACGAATATGGCCGGCCACTATAACAAGTCGATGAAAAATCGCGTTTAATTGGTCCGGTGTAACCGTGTTCTGTTAGGAATGACATTCTTTCGCTGTCTCACTTTCACATAGAAGAGATATATGGGTTATGGCGCAAATCGTAGATGAATGAACACTTGGATACGCTTGCTAAAGAGACTTCAGAGCTTTTCGACTATCTTCGATCCCTTGATGGGCTGTCACCCAGAGTAGGAGGAATTTATTTTCTCTGACTAATTTGTTCAGTTCCCCTAGATACTCTTTAACCAATTTAGAATCGACGGGGACGGTTATTGAGTTGATCGCTCTTAAGGCTGCTTTTCCCCCTACTAGATCTATAGAATTTGTCCAACGAACAAGATAACCTGCAAAAATGACAGAGAATACAATCTACTTTTTAATTTAAATTACAGAAAACAACTGTCAGTGTCATTATTCTACTGATAACTTTTAGTGATACCAATTAAAGTTAGGTTTTATATTTAGTGGTTTGAATAAAAATATGAAGGAAGTAAAATTTCGCCAAAATTATCATCGATTGTCATTCCGTCATATTGTGATATTTAACTCTTTATAATTCAGAGAATGACCCTAGATATTATGTAATGAGAATGATAGGTTCGAAGAAACACTACGCTTGTTATAGTTAGTTAAGAATAGGCGCTTGAGAATGTCGGGTGGCTCTTATGTAATCCTGAGCCTTACGATGGAATAAAGAAGTTATAAAAGAAATATACTGTTTTATTTGGAAAATACGAACTCCATTCAGACATCAGAAGTGGGATAGGTCTACTAAAAGTGCCACAAATGTTTTAAAAAGTTCCAATATACCATGGTGTGTGTGAATCCATAAATGCTGGAAAATGCAAAAAAAAGCAATAAGTCTAGCAATGCTAGTGAGTAAAAATGGATGATAGTACCTACCTACAGAAAAATTTGTAAATTGGTTATTACGAAAAAATCCTTTCGTCGAACTGCATGAATCCATTGTTTCTATTGATCAAATCTAAATCTTGATCAATAATTTCGACTTTGAAAACAATTTTAGAATCAAGGCAAGGTTTTAAAATATTTCTTCATGATAATGTTATTTATGCCATATGTCGTGTAAATTCTATAAACGAATCAAATTCTTTGACCCACTATAGTATTATTTATTGATATTAAGATATAAATGTCCCAAACATTCAACTTGAGGTATAATTAAACTTATTTTGTTGCAGATAATTTATTGTAAAATTACATAGTAATAATAACTAAATGATCGTTCAGTTACATAGTTTAAGTGCTTTATAATTCAGTAATTATTAATAACAATCTGACAAACTATGATATTGTTTTATTGAAATTTTATTACATATATCGAGACTAGTTATCGATGTGTTGTAATACTTATTTTAATACTAAGATTAATATTTGATCAGTGGTATTGGTATAAAAAAAAGAAAACACTTGTTAACAGATAGCTTTCAAGTGTGTTTTTTAATTTGCTTAAAACGAGTAGTCATTTTTCTAGGTATATCTATAAAAATATACTTATGTCGGTTTTTATTATGTTTTTTTATTGACATTGTTATAAAAATAGAATGCAGTGTAATTAAATATTTTTAATTAGAGAAATTTGTGTTTAGTATCGCTAACCCTTTTAAAAAAGGAGTTAATGAAAATGTTACCGTCTTTTAAATTAAATAAAAAGTAATAGAAATAGTGTATTAAAAACAGGACAGAAAATAACATAATAAAAATTAATAACAATTTGTAAATTAATACACTGACAGATATAACCACAGATTAGGTATCCTATAAGTATACAGATAAAAATCTTGTCCCTAATTCGTGGTACGAAAATTGTTTTTATGACGATGTGCAAACGAGTAAAATTTCCTGTGCGCAAAAATAAACTCGCGTAAAATAACAATAAACAGCGTAATAGAGAGATATCGCTAAACTGAATAGCGTGCATGGACGTTAATAAGGCCAGGTGTTATTTCCTTTACGTGAGTTGGTATTAACTCTCTTCATTTATAGTTATCGGATCGGAAAGAATTCTGTTCGCGTCGCGTCCGCTATTTAAACTTAACCTAACTTTGAATTTAAAACTTTAAAATTGTTTTCTTTCCTAGGTATTTTAAAACTAAAGGGCTAAAGTGCTTATTTCCAGTGCTTTATTGTTCAACGTCTGCCAGTGGGTTTAGGGCAACAAGCAATAAATTCTCTTAGAAGGGCTAAGGCGTCATCTGCTGTAAACCTAAGCCTCTTTGTAGGTTCTTTAATATTGAAAGAGGTGGAATCCATATTTTGGGCCATATTTATTTAATTAAAACTAATCCCAGCTACTTAAATATCAAATTACCTAATAAAAAAAAACTAAAGTAATAATTAAAAACAATTCAAACATAACCTAAAATAAAAGATCTCGCCGGCCGGCCCCGGTTGTCAAATACCCGCACATGCCCATTTAAGCAATTTTTAAACGTTATTTAGAAATAGCGCTTGGTGTAAGGTGTAATTGATCCGCAAATTACGTCAGGCGGTAACGTTATTAGCGGGTGTTGCGTTAAAAATTGACTCGCGCATATCGTAACCATGATAAGGTACGCGTAAATACTGCATGACGCTACTCCGTTTTCCGATATCTCTCTAATAACTGTGCCGGTCAGGCGCTGTGCACTATTTTAGAGGCCATAAGTGGGCGTGCTATGTGCGCAAACTAGTAACCTAACTAGTGCCCGATTCCGAAAATTGGAACCACGAAAAACAATAATGAAAAACAAAGTTTATAATCTGTATAATCTGTGATATAACTATGAAACGGGTCATTACAATTGGTGCTACATTTTGTGACATTATCATTATATATTTTCATCCGCTAAATGGATTTTCAAACAAATTTCACGGACGGGTAGCCCCACTAATTGTCTACACAGTGGCATAGCAAGTTTAATTTTTCTGTTTATTTAATATAATATATCTACAGGATAAAGTAAGAAGTTGTTATTTATTACATTATTATACAGGGTGCTACAAATTCGAGGTACCAGTATTGGTATCTCGGTAACCGTAATAGATACGAACATGGTTAAATTGGGACAAAGTTGCGCTTTGGGATGTTCACCAAGATGCCGTCAAAAAAGTTTTAAAAATGTCAAGGATTGCTGAGTGTTTTGGTAAAAACGTTTTTTTTTGAAAATTAATTTTATTTTTTCCTGTCGTTACTTTTAAGAAAATCAAAAAACTAATTGCACATTCTCATAGCCACTTTTTAAGGGCTATCTGATATCATTTTTAGATTTTCAAATTAGCTGATAATTTGTGAGATACAAAGGCCAACTTAATTTTTTTAAATGCGGACCTGCATTTTTTATTTCCGGTTTTGAAAAAACTCGGTCTTCTGAATACAATGATATGCCACACTTTATACGTTTTGTTGTTTTGGGTACCTTAACAAAAAAAACTATTTAATTATTATTTAAAATAATTTCAAGTCCGACTCTGTTTTTTTAAATTATTTAATCTGATTATATTCATCGCAATAATATTGATCAGCGCTAATTAACATTGAATAAGTAAAATCGAGCCAATTGGAAGATTCAAATAAATTATATCCAGGTCAGCAATTTAAAGATATTATTTTTTACTTTTTTTATTGTGAATTTGAAATCTCGGTGTGTGATCTAATAATATGCGTAATATTCATCGTAGTTATTATAAATAAATCAACTTCTACAAACTAGTTTCTAATGATCTACATGTTCGAAAGGGTTACCACCCTCCCTTTTGCACAAATTAATTTTTTTATTTATAGCTCTTTGAACTTTCTTCTTATACTTCCGAAAGCATTTTGTACTCTTTATTGTAAATGTTGAGATGTATTGATTTCACTTTTACAAATAATGACTTGAAGAAATGTATTCATTTGTACATTATTTTTTATTATTTTATTGCATTTGATTTTCCATATTCAATGTTTTACCCCACGTCATTATTAAATTTGAAAGCTTATCAATATTGTAACGATGAATAGATTAAATATTTAAAAAAACAGAGCCGGACTTGAAATTAGTTAAGATAAATTGTGTTCAAATATCCGAAACAAAAAAAAAATAGTGTGGTATATCACTGTACTCAGGAGACCGAGTTCTTTCAAAATCTTAAATAAAAAATGCAAGTCCGTATATTATCAGCTAATTTGAAAATCTAAAAATACTGTCAGATAGCCCATACAAAGTGGCTGTGAGAATGTGCAATTAGTTTTTTGATCTTCTTAAAAGTAACGACAGGAAAAAATAAAATTAATTTTCAAAAAAACCGTTTTTCCAAAAAACAGCAATCTTTGAAATTTTTAAAACTTTTTTGATGGCATCTTGGTGAACATCCCAAAGCGCAACTTTGCCCCAATTTAATCATGTTCGTATCTATTACGATTACCGAAATACCAATGCTCGTACCTCGAATTTGTAGCACCCTGTATAGGAGATCTCAGTGACACCCGCATCAATGGAAGCTTCAACGCTGTAAGTAATATAGCTATTAAAACTCGTACTGCATTAATGGCAGAATCAATAATACTAATTTTCATTATATTTGTACATCATCAATGTTATAAGACTATTTTTAGTAAATAAAAATTAAAAATCTTATCAATTTAAACTTTTATCCTTATAATCGGTTCTTATTTATTTCAGGAAAAGCTTGCAACATGTCATAGACATCAGATAACGATCGAAAAATAATAAAACGATCAATAAACGAACGAAATTTGAGACTAATTCGAATCCAAGGATAAAAAACAATGGAGAACAATTTGTTTTCCAGCTCAGCTCTATTCATCTACATTGTTGCCGTTTTGAACGTGGTTTATGGACAAGAAACCCCTTCAACTACCACGCCATCTTGCTATGGCGGTGGTTCGATCGCCACGGCTGTCATTGTGACGTTTTTCCTAACGTTACTGCTGGTAGCTGCGGTGCTGTATTTTTGGCAAAGAAGACAGAAAAACAACAAAGGTGAGTTTAGCCAATATTTTTAAATGTTCCCACCATTATTGATTATTGTTTTTTTTCTGTAAATATTTCTGAGATCACCTTTATACTAAAATTTATGTAGGGGTGGGATTGGTATTCATCCTTCCTGTACTTTTTCTTGATTTTTGCGAAAGTCAAATGTTAGAGCACTTAGCAAAACATAGACACCCAAAATCTCATTCCAATCGGAATAACGAAAAACTTGAAACTTGAAATATCTGAAAAAATGTGTTTATTTTTTTAAAGTTTGATGCCCCCTAGCGGGCGAACGAAGCACTTTTGTATAGGGGTAAATTGTGTTTAATGAACTTATTTTGATCCAAAAATACGTAGTAGTTCTAAAGCTTCATTCAGAATGGAATTCATTAGTGGAATAAATTTGTGGTTACAATTAGCGTAGATGTTTGTTCCTTTATTTCAATGTCAACATTCAGAACGTCAAAATTAGTAGTAGGCATTTTCAGTTAGTAGAAAAAGTTATCAAACTTTTTCTACTAGAAAGTAGAAGAATTTTCAGTTAGTAGAAAAAGTTATCAAACTTTTCCACTAATTATCCTTTAAAACTTGCGTGAAATGTCATTTTGGCCTTTGATTATCTTCCGCCAAGAGAAATTGTTCTAAAAATATACTTATATCGGTTTTATGATGTTTGGTTTTTAAGTTGATTTTTTTATAAGCTAAATATTAAGCTTTCTCTATTGATACAACGACTGGATATTTTATTAATTTTAATTGTGTTTTTAGGGTTCCGTACCCAAAGGGTAAAAACGGGAACCCTATTACTAAGACTTCGCTGTCCGTCCGTCCGTCCGTCTGTCTGTCACAAAGGTCTATCTTATGAACCGTTATAGCTATAGACAATTGAAATTTTTACAGATAATGTATCTATGTTGCCGCTATAAGAACAAATACTAAAAACAGAATTAAATAAATGTTTATAAATAAAAAAGTACTTTCACTAAACATTATCTTTTAAGTAAGAATTTTAATCTTTCAAGTCCTCGGTGGCCGCGTGGTTAAAGGCGTTAGGACTTTACGCTGCTATGACGTTGGAGCCGTAGTAAGGCAGGTTCGAATCCTAGTCAAGGCGACTTTTTTTTAATCGTTTTTTTTTAATTTTCACATATTTTTACATATTTATTTTTACTTTTTACATATTTATTATTGATTAATACAATTTTTAGTAATGTGTTTCTTCATTTTTTTTTAAATTACTTATACGCGCATTCAAAATTTCAGCTGAGTCGGAAAAAAGTTTATAATAATATTGTGTCTAATGTTCTACAGGGTGTCCCACTAAGAATAGCTCTTGGCTGTATCTCGGAAAGTATTAGCCGTAGGGGCTGCGGAAAACTAAAGAGGCTCTGGGAAATTGCTGGAAATTATTTTAAAGTTTGTAGAACAACCGCTAGGGGGCACAACTGTACCAAAAAATAAGAAAATGGAGTTTTTACACAATTTTGCCTAGATAAGGTGTACTATATGTAATAGCTTCATAATCTTCAGTAAATTTTGAATATTTTTTGTTAAAGCCATTTTCCCCTATCTACCAAAATAAAGTGGTGGGGGAAGGTTAGATCTGTTTTTATTTAAATATAAATAACTCTGGACTGGATGATCGGAATCCAACAAGCTTTTAAAAGAGCTTTTCTTACTCTATATTGTACCATATAAACAATAATAATAAGCTTTTGAACGTAGACGCTAGGGGACGTTGTCTTACAATTTAACAAACATTGCGCGTTTTTTCAAAAAAATTAAATGCAATAGTATATGTAATTTTATCTGATAGTAAAGAGTAGTAAAAGTTTAAAAAGTCAGCGAAAACCGCATCTTAATATCTTCTTTAAACCGAAGATATTAGCAAAATTATAATAAATACCAAAAATAAGCCCTTAATTACCTTATTTTTACAACACGGTATCAGTAGCCCTCTTAATTATGCCCATTCTAACAAAAAAATATGATAGAAACAGTTTATTTTAAAATCGACGAAATACCAGAATACCATAATACCAGAGGTATTAATATCTAATAATTAAGATATTAATAACAGTGAACAAGAAACGATGATTCAGTGAAGTGATGGTAGGCTTTGGAAAAAAGTTGCTTTTGACGTAATAGTATAAACGTCAAATTGTTATTAGATCAACATTTTGATAGTCTTATCAGCGTTTTTTATCTTTTAATTGCTTTTTCAAAATGCCAACATCAACTATTTCAAATAATAAAGGCATTTAAAGGTACAATATAGAGTAAGAAACGCTCTTTTGAACGAGCCCTCGCTTGTTGGATTCCGATTATCCAGTCCATAGTTATTAACCCAAGTAGCAAAAGAAGTTCTAAAAGGATTGAATTATTTTATAACAGTCGAATAGCGTTGTCTTAAGTACTGCTTGATTTTATTAAGCGTTTGGTTTCCACCATTCTGTTTTTTATAAAAGTTGTCATATTAAACTATTGTCTAGTGGTTTTTACAACGTATCCTATAACGCATTAAACGATAATTTCTTTTAGTATGATATAACACTTAATAAGACAATGCTATATGATAACAAACATATTATTTTATTAGACTCTTATACCCACCATGTAAGAGTTCTATAATATTCTATAACTAGTAGTCACAAGATCATATAATAGTTACTTAAACTTGTCTTATTAAAGTTGTATTACGTTGTATGATAGATATTTTATTGCGTTAAACTACGGTGCTGTATACAACACTAGTTATATAGCCTGCATTATAAAACTGGTTAAAAAATAAATATGTAACCTCATTATAAATTAAATAATATAACCTCATAGTTAAATGGTATACCTAGTTATTTATTTTGTTATTGTTGTTGTTGCAAAAGTAATATCTACGTACGAGTATAATCAATCACAGCTATTATGAATTCTGGACAAAGTTGGAAAAAAAGTTGACAAACGCAGTGGTAGTTATAAAGAGCATGTAAGAAAAACTCATCGAAATTACGACAAATAATCCCGAGAATTCCCTGGGTTCCCAAAAGCCAAAATCTCTCAGGTTGTCTGGCTTCTTCAAAGCATTGTTGCCACGTTGATGTAAAAGTTTTACTGTAGTAATGTTTGTATTGTTTTATTGTTGTTTTTCCAAGCCCTTAGGTTGCCGCTCACTCGTCGGGCATGCATGAAATGCATTGCGTGCATGAATCCATGAAAACCTGATCATGTTTGTTAGTTTAAATACTAATCAAATGAGATTGGGCAACATCTATTTGTCACAAATCTCAATATGCCAAAAATAGTTCTATAGTGCCTGGAAATTCTGCGTAATGATAGATATTTATCCAATACCGTTTTATTTTACAACAAAGATTTTATTTAAGGGATTCATTTATAATAAAATGGTTGTATTATAATTCGCCATGTTTAAGGCAAAATTTTTGTATGGCTTATGGCCGCCATTATATGAAGCAAAATTAAAAACATCAAAATAAATTGTAAAATGTTATTTTTGAGAACTATTTTGTGATAAGATTCCCACATACAGTAATAAACTGTTTAATTAAATTAAAAACAAGAATTTTTGAAAATGTTATTTTATTTTATTGTTTAAATTTATACGTAAACCTTAATCGAAATTAAAGCGCTTTAATTTTTGCCAAATACATACCTATAATCTACCAGTAAAATTTTCGGCGCAACAAAAATTGTCCCTACTTTTCAAACCCTATTAATGATTTTTTATATTACATATTTGTTGTACCTTCTGGCTCTACCCGCCATTTTCATTGTCGAGTAAAGTCTCCTTTTTAACAATCCACATCCTCTAGATTCATTTTACGACACGCTTAAAATATAATTTGCTCCTAATATTCTTCGGTAAAAATAAAATACTTTTTTACCTCGCTAAATGATCCAATGTTTTTATTGTTCTGTTTCTTAGATGTGATCACGTAATACACAATAAAACTAGTTTTATAATAGTTATATAACGCTGTGTAAAATAGTTGCATAAGAGTTGTATACCCTTTTTATAGAACTTCTATACTACTAAACGGTTGTATAAAAATGGGCCTTTTTTGGTTGTAAAGCTGTCATATTACGGTCTTATAGCACGTTATATGAATTGAGGTATCCTATAAAAATGATCACATAGCTGTTTATACAGCCTTTATAAAATAAAATTTGCCACTTGGGTAATATTTAAATAAAAACAGATCTAACCTTCCCCCACCACTTTATTTTGGTAGATAGGGGAAAATGGCTCTAACAAATAATATTCAAAATTTACTGAGGATTATGAAGCTATTATTTATAGTACACCTTATCTAGGCAAAATTGTGTAAAAATTCCATTTCCATATTTTTTTGTTGCAGTTGCGCCCCCTAGCGGTCGTTCTACAAACTTAAAAATAATTTCCAGCAATTTCTCATAGCCCCTTTAGTTACAAATATTTTTTTCCGTAAACCCTACGGCTAATACTTTCCGAAATACAGCCAAGAGCTATCCTTAGTGGGACACCCGGTATAGATAATGAATGGTACGGAACACTTCGTGCGCGAGTCCGACTCGCACTTGACCAATTTTTTAAATATTGTGAATGATCGTAAACTAAAAAGTATAAAGTGTAATTGAAATTTTACTAATTTATTCCACTAATTGCGGGGTTCTAAATGAAACTTCAGATGAAAATTAGAACACCCTGTATACTAATACCTATTTATAGCAATATGACTTTTAAAATAACAATGATTAAGTAATTGCCTAGGCAAGTAATTATTCACAGGAATTTTGCGGTTTAAAAATTATGTTAGTAGGTATACACTAATTCCAACATTCATATTTAATATTTATTTATGAAAATAGATATATGTACTCTCTTATCTACTGTAAAGGCACAGTTTATTGAGTACCATTTGGTCGTCTTTGTTTGTTTTTAAGTACCCGAGTGTCACTTGTTGCCCCTATTTCGGACACATGCTAGCAATTGACCAGTACCAATCTGGTACCATTACCGTAGATACGCAGACTTTTATGCGAATAATGGCTATAATATCTCTATTTACTAGTGGAGCTAATAAAAATTTATAAATTATATTGATTTGACGTCATGCAGTATAATGTCTTTTTACTTTAGAAAGCTTAAGTACCCTGTGCTTTTGGGAATTGTAAAATAATGATGAATACTTTCGGCGAATATCCATTAGGTGGAATTGCTTGGGTATAGAAAGTTGGCCAGGTAACAGAATTCTCGGTGAACTCATCATCGTACCGATATTGAACAAATAAAAGGAAAACATGCATATATACTTTCATTTGATGTCGATGTCCTAGTAATTATTTTAAAGAATTAATTATATCTTTTGTTTAAACTCGTAAATTATACAGGAACAGGAATCTTGGAAAGATGCTTAAAAATAGTTAAAAAAACAAATAGTCAATAACATTGTTAATATTCCCCTTCCTTGGTCATTCTGGTCAGTGGTTCTTATCAAATAAATTAAACAAAGATATTTGAACAAACCAATTTGAAAAAATAAATTACTTCATGTGCAATGACTATGTTGTGACCGTGCATCAACTACCTACGCGATGTTGGATGCAATCACATCGTCTGCGCAGCACAGTCTGCTTCTATTATATGTGTGAATTAAAAATAGTATTTCAAATACAACTTGAATGGAAAAAATCAGATGACCGGTTTAGTTCAAATTGACACAGTCTGCGCAGAGTCGATGCACAGTATTGTTTGAGGGAAACCACCTTAATGTGACTATAATACTAGTAAGTAGAATAATGCAAAATGTATTATCTATGTATAGGAATTAAATTATTCATAAGAAGCAAAATGTTTTCGTTCCTTTGGTTTTTTTTCTTTAAAAAAAAACACAATATTTAAGTAGTGAAAACTATTGTAGACGCTGTTGAGAACCATTGGTTTGTAATTAAATAGATTTTCTCGTTAGAAAACGTCGAGAAAAGTGCATTCTTTTAGAAGAAAACGTTACGTTTTTCCACGCGTTCGTTCCACTTAATCTCCGTCTAGATCTTCTGTCTTGTCTTACCGTTTCACTATCTATATTTGTATTATTATTTACATACGTGGTTAACAACGAGTTCAGAACGCCTAGCACAGATTTAAAATTATTTAAACTAGGTATATGTATTCACGGATTTTTTTACTATCTATTCTAACTTATAAGTTGTCGTGTATACAATTCTTAAACTTACTATAGCCCGGAAGTTAGCGGCGATCATTTATATAGTCTGTCCAACGACAAGATCCTTGACAATGAAAGATGTGTCTGTCATTTTAATTTCAAAGTAGTTTATTTTATTTTAAAAATAAATAAGTTGGCACAATTGGAACACATAGCAGGAAATTAATATATTTAAAATTTGAATGACAAGTGATTACTTCAAAATATTATGAAAAAAAAACTTTATAAAACTGAAAAAATGTAATCGAGTTATTTTATTCAAAAAAAACGGTATGTTTAATACAAAACAAACAAGAACAAAACACCACATACCAAAAAAATATAAAAAAGAACTATTTCTTACTTTCAAGCTTCAAGAAACTTATATACAAATTTGTAATATTAATAAAACAACATAAATAACACAAACTATTTTATTAATAATATAATAATAACACTTTCTAACCTAACCAAATTTTATACCTTAAAGGTTGATTAATTAACTTTAATCTTAATTTTTTTAACCAGTACCTTTTGACATTATTTTTCTGCAGTACTAAAATCCATTATTTTCCTATCGTGTGATATCGATATTTTATAGCTACTCCAGTTTTTAGAATATGTTTAGTACGATCCTTGTACCATATATGAGATGCACCATGTACCGAGTATTAACTATAAACTCTGCTCTGGGTCTACAGTTAATTCTCCCTCAATTTTTCAGCTACTTGACTTCAAAAGACACAAAATACACGTAATAACACGAATCAAAATTCATCATCTTCCAAAACGCAGGGTATTTGACATAAGTTGACACAAAATTATAACCTATAACTTGGCAAGACTTTGACAAGCCTCAAAAATCTAAAGGCGAGTTCATACGCATCGGCGTCCGTTTGTCGTTCATCGTTCCGTCAAACCAATGAAATTGAAATATGATCTGTAATTTTTGAAATAAACCAATAAAACTGATTAAAAACAACAAGAGACGACGTATGACGGATTTATATTTAAACCCATCCATAGTTAAGTTAATCATCATCTGTCATCGTCTGTCAAAATCTTACCTGATATAAAAACCAGAGAATAGATAGAGTCTGTTCAACGAGAGCAATTAGAATACTTGACAGTTTACAGTAGATAGTTGTTGTTAAAATAAAATGTCAACAAATACGAACTATTATTGTTTTTTTTTTCAGTTCAGTATAACATTCACATAAAAAGGAAAAAAAACTGTAAAATTATTTATTAAAGAAACATTCCCGTCATCAAATATCAGTAAATCAATCAGAATTCTTCCAAACTCGTGTCAGCTTCGAAAGTTTCTTCTGCTAAAGAATAAATAATCTTCACCATATATTCACTCTCTCTTTACAAATAACTACGTGCATGTCTGAAATTATTCAGATTTCAGATATGATAATTTGATTCAACCATTGTTTTACCTCACGTATTTTTACATCAGATTTTAGTTATTATAAATTAAAATCATATGGGTTTTCGATTTACTCTAAAATTATTCAAGTATTTGAGGCAATGAATACGTTTTGTTATTGATGGTAACTTGTTATCAAGAAATCCTTGAATTGAAAACATCAATAATTTGTCACAGTTGTATGCTCCACGATTTCTTTATAATTATTGTTTATTATTATATATTAACAAGTTTGTGTTTTTTTGGAAGGTCGTTCAAAAGCATTTTTATATTAGAACTAAAAGATTGTAATCAATTTTATATAATATCTTGCTGATACCTACCCACATTGCTACGCACTACGCAGATACCATTTTAAAAGATATATTTATAGTTCATATCAAATAAACTTTTAGTCACGTGATTAAGCTTGACCGGCACAGCGTTGCCCACTTTTACATATTTTCTTTTAATCAAAATATTTTAGGAAACATAAATAAATTAATTATAAATATATAAACAGTTATTATTCAACAAAACTCACCTTTTTAACAGCACTTAAGAGACATAAATATCCGTTACTACCGCTTTTCCGTTCAAAATATTTTAATAAAGTTGCGATAAGTTTTTTACGGCTATTAAGCTAAAAAGAACAATGTTCGACTGGAAGGTCTGCTAGTAAATATTTTTAAGCTTAAAGTATCATAACACTATTTATATAAACCAAAAACTCGTAATATACAAAACTAAAGTGTCAAAACTAATGACAATGTCAGGAAATAAATAAATAAATGCGGCAATTTGACATTTTTTACAGCAGAGCTACCACCTGAATCCCCGGCGCGAAATTTAAATTCCAGTTGGTCACCACGGCGCCGGCGCCGAATATGTCCATGGTTGGCAACAATGAATTTAAAAATCGCGCCCTCGATTACGTAACTAAAAGTTTAATTTATATCAAATATATGTAATTACATTCTACAGGGTGACTTTCTAACTTGGGGCACGTTCAGTAAATCAAAGATATCTGCCAGTGAAACATCTGACCGCAATGTTGTGTAAGTTAAATAAATAAAGACTATTTATATTTTGCTTTTTGTATTAGATTCATTAAAAATCATTTCGAAGTGTATACTGACAATTCTGACATTGGTTACTGGAATATCAGTATATACAATCTATACTAATATATAAAATCCTTAAGTGACTGACATACTGATTAATCACGATCCTGCTCAAACTACTCAACGTAAGAAGCTGAATTTTGGCATACAGGTTGATTCTAGGGTGTAGAGGTTCGATAAGAAGGGATTTTTCAAAATTCCAGTTCCAAGAGGGTGAAACTACCCCTCAAATATTACAATATTTTTCATTTAAAAAACGATCAAGTTTCCGAAAAAACGCTTAAACACGTATATTTTATTTTGTTTTTTTTTACATATTTCAAGATTTTTTAAAAATGTATACATGTGTTTCGAAAAATCCGGTCATTGATTAATCACGATCCTGCTTAAAGCGCTTGACGTAAAAAGCTGATTTTTGGAAAACAGATTGACTTTAGGGTGTAGAGGTTCGATAAGAAGGGATTTTTCGAAACTCGAATTCTAAGGGGGTAAAACTATTCCTCAAATATTAAAATATTTTTATTTAAAAACCGGTGAGTTTTTCGGAAAAACTCTTAAACACGTATATTTTATTTTGTTGTTTTACATATTTTAAGATTTTTTATAAATTTATACAGGGTGTTTTATAAAATATGACCATTGAGTAATCACGATTCTGCTTAAACTGCTTGACGTTTAAAGCTGATTTTTGGTAAACGGATTGACTGTGGGGTGTAGAGGTTCGATAAGGAGTGGTTTCTCGAATCTCAAATTCCAAGAGGGTGAAAACGCCCCTCAAATATTACAATATTTGTTATTTAAAGAACGGTTAGTCTTTCGGGAAAATGCTTGGACAAGCATAATTTATTTACTTAATTTGAAATTTTTTAAAAAAATCATACAGGATGTTCCAAAAAGTTGGGTAATTTCTTAACCGCGATTCTGCTTAAACTGCTTGACGTAAAAAGCTTATTTTTGGCAAACGGATTTTTCGAAAGTCAAATTCCAACGAGATGAAACTACCCATCAAAGATTACCAAGTTATATAATAATATCGCTATATTATTTTTTCTCATGCTGACATAAATGTGAGAAAATTTTATCCAGTTTGTATGTTAATGGAAATTCTTGCTTTGCTTTATCCTCACCATTACAAATGATTAATTCGACGCGAACGAAATCGCTGGTACACGCTAGTATCAGTATATATCAGTTCAATATTATATATAATATTGAACTTAGTTTTTAAGCATACGTTCAAATCGTCAATCCTTTAAGTAGTGTTTATAATTTATTAGTAATTAACTTTAGTTAGTCCAGTCAAATTCTTCCTCTAGGTTTAAATCGTGTGAACCTTGTGTGAAAGAAATACTAGAGAAGCTATTAAATCTCTATAAAATAAAGTAGTAAAAACTCTAAGTCCTAAAATGTTAATTTGCCCCAGGTTTAAATGTATATTTTTCAAGTTTTTAGATTTATACTCCTTTAAAAATACGACTGTGTGCTTCTTTCTTCGATATAAGTAGGTAATTATTTATGCATTCTGTCCTTTTATTTTTATAGTAGTTTTATGTGTTTTGTGAATTACTAATGAGCCACATTAACCGATTTATCAGATGTTAATTTTTTATGTTTAGTCTTCAAAAAAATAATAGAAACTAGAAATTATACACTGATAGAAATAGAAATTATTTTGATTTTGCTTTCTATCTAATAGATTTGAAATTTAGTTTCAAAATATTGTTTTAGGCGGTCTATACAGGATGAGTCTTAAATAATTGCAAATATTTTTAGGGGTAGTATATCTAGACACTAGAAACACATATACGAGGTTTCTTTCGCAAATCAAAATTTGAAAATTTGGAATTTTTGAAAAAAAAAATTGGAAACTTGAAAAAAGTTTTAGTTAAAAAAGCATAATATCTTCATAATATGGCAACGTATGTAGTAGATTAAGTTTACAAGAAAGAAAACCCAGAAAAGATCCAGTGGTTCTCAAAATTTAAGCGAAAAATTATTATTACACTTAGTTTTACATGAGGAATCTCCCTACGAGAGAAGGCACATTTTTTGAAACACCCTATATAAAAATATTAATCAAATTAAGGATTAGTTAAATAACGTTTTATATCATTTTTTTCCTACAGATATTTATTATAGTTATTTTTTAATCCCAGTTACAGTTATATTATCTACGTTTTATAATTTTGCCATCTCATCTTCATCTCATGCCGTCGACTTTGTGATGATTCCAGGTGACATTTAACGGTTAATCTTGATGGTCTAAAGATAATATTTAATATGTGTCCGCATAATAATTATAGGTATTAGGATTTTGCCCGTATCAATATTAATAATTTGTAATCGTAGGTTTGCTGCTATTTTTCATAAAGATATAATTAAGGTACTGAAAGTGTAGTTAGTTATTTTCTAACGAAGTAGTTGGTAAACCTAATTAAAGTAATATTTTAATTACAATAAGATAAAGTTGAATTGGTTTCTTAGTGGAATTGTCTCGACATAATATAAAACTAGGAAATTGTTGAGTCTATACAGGGTGTTTCAAACTTCAAAAAAATAAACATATTTTTTAAGATATTTTAAGAACAGCTATTCCGATTTAAATGAGATTTGGGGTGACTATGTTTTGCTAAGCGCTTTAACAAAAAAAACAGTAAAAGTACGGGAAGGGTGAAAACTACCCCCACCCCTACATAAATTTTAGTAGTAATATTTTCCAACTCCACGGACGATTTTTTTTATATAGAGGTCCTTCTAGTATTTACTATATTTTTTGTCTCTTGTAAAAAAAAACACCAGAGAACAAGTGTCACTATCGTCACTATCATCCTTCTATCATGTATTCTGTCTAGTATTTAATTTTTATTAATCTGTCTGTAGTTTGTATACATCAATAATTAAAATATAAATTACGTTATCATCTAACCCTTCTTCTTACAGTGCCATACTCTATATAGAGCGTCGGCTACCTCTCGCATGTACTTGTGATGTGTGTCATCAGTGTTTCACAAGTACACGGGACCTACAGTTTATTGCCGAATCCGAACGGCATATTTGAGAGGCTGTACAAGGCAAATATACTCAAGGTGGTTTGCCATTGCCTTCCTTGAGGTGGCGGCTCGTTGGTCGCTCTATTTAGATAAATAAATATTTTTATTTAAATAAATAAAGCGACCGTACTGGCTGGGGATCGAACCCAGTACCTTCCGCTCCGCAGATCGACACACTAACGCTGGAGCTACGGCCGGCCACCGTTCATTATATATCTTCATTACCTTCATTGCATTATTTACGACTACCTAAATAAAGCATTAAACGATAAGTAGGTAGGGGAAGTTGGAGCACAAGTGTCCATTAGAACTAAAGATGTATTTCTATGTAGGTGTTACGGTTAAGGTCCGATATTCGGTTAATATCGACATTACCTGGTTAATCTCGAGAATAACACACAACAAAACAACCAAAAACCTAACCAAACCCAAATATTAACCTGTTAATGTCGACATTAACCGGACATCGGACTTTAACCGTAACAGAGGCACCGTTTAATAATTATGTCGTCAAATTTTCTAAATAGAACCTAAAAAAATTATGAAAATCTAAATATATTATATATAAATAAACCATATAAATAATATATTATACAGACCGGACCACCGTAGTAGTAACATAAGCAGAACCGGACGAATTAGCGTATACCCGTCCGCCGGATAAAAAGCAGGCGAAAAAATGTGATAAAATAAAAATAGGTCGATATGTGATAAGAATGTTTCAGAATTTGTATTTATTCGTGTTTTAATAGCCAAAACGAATACATAGATTCTCGCGACAGTTCTCGTGTAAAATTTATTTTTTAAGTAAAATAATGGATGTTTACGAAGTTCGTGAGAAAATTCAAATTGTAAAATAGTATTTCCAAAATAGGTCTTATCGGAATATACAAACAATTTTTCCACAAACTTTTGTAAACAGGCCAATTCCATCATTACCTACTGTATCAAGAGTTATTAATAATTTTGAAACACATGGGTGCGTGTTCCCACAAAAACACACAAAGCCTGATGTGTTGATTAATGAAGAACAGGAGTTAAAGCAAGTGTTCATTTGTGCTACCGCGGATCAAAATCCCACGTTTTCAACTAATCAAATTGCTGAGGTGGTTGCCCTGCCCACAATGCCCGTATTGTTCAAGAATATTTGAACAATACTTTTCCCAACCGTTTAATTAGTGGACATGGAACTATTTTGTGACCCGCTAGATCACCAGATCTTTCTCCCAATGACTGATTTTTGTGGGGTTATATAAAATCCAAAGTGTATGGTCATAATAGGGCTAATAATCTGGATGAGCTTCAAGTAAAAACACGAGAGGCTTTCCAAACTATTAGCCCTAATATGTTAGCCAATGTCAGACGGGGATTTTACGACCGCCTAGGCTTCTGTCTAGCACAGAAGATGGTCTTTTGAACACTTGTTATATTTTTTTTCTTATTTAGAGTAATATTTTAGTTTTTTTTTTGGGTTTAGAGAATTTATTTATTTTTAGTTTTGGCTTGTAAACACACTCAAATAATAAATATTTAAGTATTTTCATTTTAAATGTTACCTTCAGTGAAGGTAAACACTTAAAATGAAAATAATAAATACTCGGCACTCCTCGCGTCGTATTCCTAGTCTGTCACGACCGACCCGTCCAAGCACAACTGCAACTGCGTACTGCCTGACCAGCCGACTAGCCGGCTGAATCTCGAGTACGAACGCAAAACGGGTAAACGTAAATTCGTCCGGCAACTTGCTATGTTACTAGTAGCCTGGTCTTCTCTGTATATATTAACCAACAGTACGTCGGGGTATCAATAAAACCTGTAACAAAGAACTTAGGGAATTAGAATTTTTATTAAGTACAACAGATCTAAACAAGTGTACTAGGATGTATTTCATGAATATTTGTGCACTTGTCCAAGATGTCTGAAAAAAGTACGAGTAAGTGCGGGTCATTTTTTTAAATTGAACACCCTGTAGATTATTGCCATTTTTGGGTTTTTTCCTGATCTCTTTACACAATACTAGGTTATTATTAAATATGTTTGGATAGTTCTGAGAAAAATAATTAAATAAAAATATGTATTTTGCAGAACTTTTTTTAAAAATTACCATAAACTGGGGTATCTTTGTGACTGCAACATTCCTCATATTTTCACATTGTGTAAGTTCGTCATTTTCAAAAATAAAGTTATCTCTACTACATGCTATTAAAGGGTACCTAAAATATGACTAAATAACCCAATCTGACCATTCTCCATTGAACATAGCATGTTTATGAACATTTCAAAAAGTCAACTACAAATAGGTGTATTTTATGAATTCTGTAACTTTCTACGCTACAAACAGAACTGTAAAGTTCTATGAAAAACTAGTTAGTATATCTTAAAATACCGTTATTTCACTCATATTTTACACAAAAAACGTTTTTTTAAATGACACTGGGAGAAAAATATATTTGCTTCTAGACAAAATTTTATCTTTGGGGGCCAATTTTGGTACTGTTTCAAAGTTACCATACGAATTGTTTAGTATGTATCCTAGCCTGAATATAATTTTGTACTAAAGTTGGACATGGTAATTGAAGTGTTCTTTTTAAAGCAGTTATTTATTCTTTATTGCATGTGTGAATTTTAATTATTAATGCTAGTTCTAAGCAAAAGTACACCTAATGTCAGTAACAGGATCTTGGGCATATTTTAACCGGCCAGAACAAGACACGAAAAACATTAGGCGATCAAATCTATTTTTCAAGGCTTCTTGATTAAAAATTAGTGTTTTAAACACAGCCATGGCTCTAGATTGAAATTTAAAATGCGATTTTTTTAAGCGAGAGTGTCAAAAGTTAACATATGATATGCCATTCTGTTCATTAGTGTCATTTTCTATCGAATAAAGTAAAAAAATACCGAGGGTGCCATTTAAAAATCAAAAGTTGTAGTCATTTTCGGTGAAACAGGAAGTGGCCGAAAACAATTGAATACGTCAATCAATCCTAATTTATGTCATATACCAACATAATAAATCTCGCGTTTTTATCTGGAAAAATAAAAAAGTTATATGGGTGAGCCTCTTTTGCGACGCACCCAGTATATGGATTTGTAAATTTGATGAGTAGCGGTTGTTTTCATATTTTTACTTTTTAATTTATTTGAGTATAAAGATGTGGGTTGGTGCTGAAAAGAGGATAACTATTTATTACAGACATATTTTTGTATCTTTCTTGTCTTTAATGACCCACTCTCCCCTCTTTATTTTACGATCCATCTTTATTGACTTTCCTTTATTTTAGGCTATTAAATCGTATGTTAATTCCATGTGTATATTATTACTTTTCCTAAAGGTGTATATTCCATCTTGTCTTTTATAGGTTATCATTAATTTAGAATAACCTACATTACGTTTTATTGATTCTTAAGTATCCGAAAAATAATAGTCTTAAATAAAATGAGAAAAAAACTATTAATATACAGAAAACAAGTTAATTTATTCTAGAATTGACCAAAAACTTCATTATGTTTCTATTTCTACGTATAAATTAATATTATGATTTATTATAATACTTTTCAATAAACAACATTTTCTCTTTTTTATATACTTTTACTTACATACCAGTGACATAAAAATATTAAGGGGAAATAAATAAAAATGTTAACACTTATTAATAATATTTGTTCTTTAATATAACTAATCATATAACTATATAACTATATATAAAGGGAGAAGCTGTTTACAGCAACACTAGACGAAACATTCCGTCAACTGGACTGGACCAACAAAGGATTGAAAATAGATGGAGAATATCTCAACCATCTAAGATTCGCTGATGACATAGTCCTAATTTCCAATAGTCTTGAAGAACTACAACGAACTATTGACGAACTAAATACAGCCAGGTATAAAGTAGGGCTCAAAATGAATTTAGCAAAAACTAAAGTAATGTCCAATGATCTATTAGACAGAAAAGACATTCTAAAAAATATACCCATCGTAAAATGTGATTAAGAAATAGTATGTACGCCCGTGAATTGTCCGAGAGAGCATGCTGATACAAACACGGTCATAACAGAGACCGGGAACATTCCAATAAATGCTTTCATAGACATAAGATTTCTGAATTTTTGTTCCATAAATTTGATATTTTGTATTAATAATTTAAAATTAAAAAATAATGACCGATCAGTAAAAGTGATTAATTATAAAAAATAAATAAAATTCCCAACACAAGTGGTAGCAGTAAAAATACAAAAGTGGTGGTACGAGTCCTCAAATCACAATAAGATGACAACGGTGGTTCAACAGAGAATCACTATATTGATAGTAGACGGTTACTACATTTGGTGACAGCTGTGGGATCTTAACAACCAGAAGAATTAATTATTGTCAGGGGAAAAATGGGCCCAATTATAGGGAAAATATTGAATTAGCTGAAAGTGATGATAACTAATGATAACTACTCGTATATGAAAATTTCATTAAATGTTCTTCTAGTATATCACTTACATACTTGTTTCCAATTTTATTTTATTACCAGAAGCAAAACAAACACACATCTTCACTACCACAATAAACAAGGAACAGTAATCATTACCATCATCATTTCAGAATAAAATCAAACCCATTTTATGTTCTGTCATGTTAATCTATAATTATATCAGAAGATAGACATTTATGCATTCTAGCGAACTGCGTCTGTGATTAGTTACCTTAAATAGATATCAAAACATTAAAAGCTAGTATAACATAAACGTATACATTTCCTGTCATAGGAAATAGGTAATAAATTGCCAAGAATATATAACCTGCATAGTGAAATAACATTAACAACAGTATTTTTCTGATATTTACTTATCTCTAGTTGTTAAAATTTTAGAGCTACAGATGTTTGCAACAACTCATGTAGTAAAATCAATTGCTGGTGAATAAAATAGGCAGTAAGTAATGTAAATAAATTAGTATTTTATTGAGATGCAATAGATACGTAAACTGAAATATTGATGAAACAATTAAAAGAAGTCATTGTATAAAAAGATTAAGTTGGAGTAATAATACAAGGTGAGTTTCCTACGATGATCTCTATGGGTATCTCGGAAACTACTGAAGATAGAGAGTCGGTTAAATGGGGAAAGAATTGCAGTTTTGTGGGGTCATAAATATAAGCCTTTCAGATTTTTGAAAAGTTCATCGCTTACTAGATATTTCGAAAAAAAAATTAGCTATTTGACAAATTGTCCCTAATTCCATTATATTTATTTATTTAGCGTATGGCGTACATGGATTTAATTACCAACATCAAATGTATATATTCAAACACAATATAACATGTAAACAGATTGTCACAAATTGTAAAAATAAAACTAGATATTTAAAAAGTTATACACAAAACATATTACAAAAAGTACACTTAAATTTTAAAATCTAGGCTATTGATCCAGTTCAACACGGTGTCTGTGGCTTCAAAGAAATCACTCGCTTCTCCTCCATATGCTGTAAGAGGGCATTCAGTTACAATGTGATGAACAGTTTGACGTGGTTCTCCGCAGTCACAAGTCGGTGATCCGGTCAGTCCCCATTTATAAAAAGAATCACAACATATGCCATGAAACGTTCTTACCCTGTTGAGAACCTTCCACTCGTGGCGGGGCAGCTCCATCCCTGGTAGAGCTGCTGTAGGGTCGATGACATAAGCTGCTTGATCTGGTTTCAAAGAGTTCCAGTACTCCCTCCATTTATCATTTATACTGAAGTTTTCTCCCAAAAGTTGTTCTGCTAATAGTAGTGGGGGGATCTACACTTCAGTCTTCGCAGACGGGCATCTGGCAAGTCGTTGTGGACTGGAAGGTGGGGATTTGATAATATTTTCTGATATTCCTTAACGAGTCTTTCCTGTCTTCGAATACTGGGAGGTGCAATATGACTCAGAGTGGGCAGCCAAGGTAGAGGTGTGCTTGTTAAACAGCCGCTGACTATTCTCATAGTCTCATTAAGTTTGGTGTCAATTATCTTTACGTGGCAGCTGTTTAGCCAAACTGGAGCGCAATATTCAGCAACTGAGTAAACTAGGCTGAGAGCTGATGTTTTAAGAGTGGATGCGTTTGCGCCCCAAGAGTACCGCAAAGTTTGTGTATTATATTATTTCTAGTAGTTATTTTAGCTGCAGTATTCTCTAGATGCCTTTTGTACGAGAGTGTTCGGTCCATTGTTACTCCTAGATATTTTGGATAAGGGTTATAACGTAGCAAGTTGTTATTGAAGTATACTTGGGGGCTCCAGGCGTGCTTGTTTATTATTGAGATGAAAGCACGACAGTTCAGTTTTATTCATATTTGGGATTAGTCTCCAGTTTGCGAAATATTTTCCCAGTACAGATAGGTCTTCTGATAGTAGGCCATTAGCTTCCTCTATAGTTTTACTGCCGATAGCAAGAGCTAAATCGTCGGCATACCCAAATTTTGTTGACGTTGTATGTGGAATGTCGGAGATATATAGATTAAACAGTACCGGTGCGAGTACAGAGCCTTGAGGGAGCCCATTATTAAGGTGTCTTATTTTACTCCTTCTTTTTCCTGTTATTATTTGGAAGGGCCTGTCGCCCTTCATCCAGCATGTTGTTTAATAGAGATGCTATTCTACTGCATGGTACTACGAGGAATTTGTATAGAAGACCTTCTCTCCAGACCGTGTCATACGCCGCAGTCAAGTCAACATACACCACAGTGGCTTCAGCTGTTTTGGAATCCTGCTTCAATGTGTGTTGTTAGGCTGAGTACCTGGTCCACACAGCTACGATGCGGTCTGAATCCAGCCTGTTCAACAGGAGTATGTTCCAATATCAATGGGCCTATTCGGTTTAATAGCATACGTTCTAGAAGTTTGTAGCATGAACTTAATAAGGCTATTGGGCGGTAGCTTTCAGGCAAGTTCTTAGGTTTTTTTGGCTTTAGAACTGCAACTATTTTGGATTTCTTGAGCTCTATTCCATTATAATCTATTTTAGACAAAAAGTTTTCAGATGAAAGTTGTAGATAATCACATCCCTGATGAGTTGGTGTTCTCCGATTTATTCTAAAGCCTGTCATTTTTGACATATTACAAACATATGTTTTTTTTAAATGGAAACCATAGTAAGCCATGACTTCATAAAAAGCGCCATTTTTTAAGCTTTTCAGCGATATAAGCTATAATATGTTTTTTTTTCACAAAATTACTGAGTTATACCCAATTCTTATCTTTCTCGACTAATTTCACTTAGTTAGCCATGGAAACAAGTTCAATCGTCATTGCTCTCAGAAACGCAAAACTGTCGTATCCAAACTTTTTAAATTAAAATAAACCAAAATTGTAAATATGCATTTTTCAAATGAAGAAGCATGTAGGATTATTGGTTCAACTTTTCTTGGCCATACAGTTTCGAGGATACGTTGACCGGTGAACGTTACTTACGTTTTTTACAGAACGGTTTTAAAGACATGTTAGAAAAGCTAAATTTAGATACTCGCGCATTAATAGAGTGGTTCCAACATGACTTTTATTATGACACAACAAAGAAAAAAAAGTCAGTTTTGTCAAAGCCGTAAGACAGGGGGGGGGGCACAATTGATCTATAAGGTCGCGATGATTCGCGTGTGGTACCTTCTTGAACAGCTGTACAATATTTTTCATATTTTTTGTCTGAGAACGATCAGACACTGCTTAACTACTTTTTCTGAAGATTCACAATAATCTCACTATAATCAAGTCCTATGACAAATAAAATGAACCAGAAATAATATAAAATATACGCAAAAAAGCGCACAAAACTCGCAAAAAAATTGAAATTAGTCAAGACATATTAACAGAAAATTGAAACAAAACTTACTAAGAAGTTGTTTCAAAATGGTTTCTATGACGTAGCTTCCGTCTTTAATGCATGTATATAAAAATGGTATTTGACACCTTTCTTAATTTATTTTTATTCAATTAGATTAATGTTGCTAATATTTTTTAGGTTTAGATATAAGTAAGAGACACAATAATTTTACTGTTGTTCTGGTGAGAAGTTTCATAAATAATATTTTCATGATTTTTAATGCTGTTTTTAATGGTAGAGGTTGTCAAGAATTTATTACCATTCATTATTTCTACGATTAATTATAGAATAGTAAACAGTTGAGTCAGGTGAAAGACACGTAGAGGATGGTACGGAATAAATACATAAGTACTATTTGTTACTGTTGATATAACCTCTAGAAAACTTAACATTTTCTAGACGGCCGTTATACTGACAATTTTGTCTTTCTGTTTATTTTATTTTAAAAAAAATATTAAGTGGACAATAACGATTTATAATTGAAAATTTTATATTTGTCTTGTACAGGGTGAGGCAACGATAAAGTCCATTATCTCATTTGTTTCGAGGTTTACAAAAACATGTTAAATATAAAAGTTATAGAAAAGGTTAAAATACACATTTTAAAATTATTATAGAGTATACAGAGTGCTTCGTCTTTTTTTTTAATGAAACACCCTATTCTTATTTTATTTTTGATTCTGCGTAAATTACTATAATTCTTTTATATACAGGGTGTTTCAAAAACGTGTACCATCTCTCGTGGGGAAATTCCTCACGTAAAAAAAAAGATTTATTTTTCATATCAACATAGGTCCGATTCTGCTTTGTTTCGTAACTACACGGTGTTTAAATCTTAATATATTTTAGATTTATTATATTTTTTTTCCAAGTACTTTTAACGATTCGAATGAAATTTTGAGGGTAAAAGTTACTATAAGCGCTACATATTTTAATACTAAGATAGTGTCGATTAGGTTGTGTCATCAGGGAAGTGCATAAGGGTTATCACTGGAATAATTTTCAAAAAAAACGTGCGCCACTGACTTTTTTCTTTTGATACTAGAATTGTGTAGTCCCTTTAATGCCCAATTAAATGTTATTTCTTGGTATTTTGACGAATTCGGCCTCCTTAATGAGATAAACGTAATTTTATTAATCACAATTAATAAAATTAAAATAAAAATAAAATTAATTAATTATATATTTTATCTCATTTAATATTAAATATTATTACTATTAATTATTATTACTATTAGTCTTAACATAGCCCGAGTCAAAGGATTAATCGTACACTTGCCAAGTGTACTTGGCCAGCCTTGTTTACACTTGCCGAGACGCAAGAAAAACGACTGCGCAAATAATTGTACTGTTATAGCGTATGTCCGATTTATTTCTGGATCGTAGTGTTTTTCGAGTTAATTGCGGATAATTTGAAACGTTAAAACAATAATAGATTATGTAATATATAATTTACATTAATAACTTCAATATTGGTGGCATCTAAATCGTTCCCACAGCAATAAATGGAATGGACAAATAAAGACTACACGGGAAAAACCAGATATGTCACATTTTCATAGAAATTAAGATAGCGACGTTGAGCGATACAACTTTATGGACAAATGTTAACCTTATTCGAGAAAAAATAAAGCAATAATACGCGTAGTCCCAGACATATTACAGCTTGGTTATTTTGTCGTACAAAGGAAAAACCAGAGTAGTCCACGCGTAAATGGCAAAAACCAGAGATGTACTGATGCATGGGCGACAAGCATGCATCTTGCAATTAGTATTATATGTTACAAATTTATGTATTGTAATAAAAACCTACTTAAATATTAATTTTCTCCCTACAACAAAAAAATAATAGTTTAGATTCAGGTTTTATACAACCTTTAATTGGATATCCCTGGTTTTCTCCTGTTTTGTTTTGCATTTTGACATTTTTATTTCGGAATTTCAGAATATGGCGATAATTAGCAATATTAATAATTCAGAATTGGTAGTAATATATATTTTTGTAATTATTCAACCGAAAATAACATATTTCTTTAAAAACACTAAATTGCATTTTTCTCGGCTCCAATTAAAATGAACAAAACCGGGTTTTCCCGTGTAGTCTTCAAATGATGTTTTGGAATTTATGGGTTTATACGAAAATGAGCTCTTCATATGGATGGCCAAACATATAGAATATAGAAATCGTATTGCAGTGTACAGTAAATGAACTTAAAAAGACAAAAGAATCACTAGCAACGACAATTTCGGGACGACCGGTATCCATCGATGCGTCTATACCATATGTCTATACTGTTTACTTGCCAAGGATTTAAACAATGTTTGTGCTGGCGTACTTGTTGAAATGGACACGTCGTGTGAGCGCCACACTTGCCGATGTTATTTACAAAGTGGGGACTGGTGGGGATACTTGCCAAGTACGCAAATATTGGCGTACTTGCCAAGTAGACCAGTCGGGAGAGTGCGTCTTTAGAGGTCATAGTCCATCCAAAAAAATTTCACAGGTATTGATTTTTTCTCCATCTCTAGAACAAGCAAAATGTGGAAGCTACATCGAAATCTCTCCCGCCTGAAATGCAAACTGGCCTCGGGCCCATCATCACACCGTCTCTTAATTCTTTTAATATCGGCCTCTCTCCATCTCGGTCTCAGATGCCAAACGGGTTTGGAGAAAATAAAAGCCCGAATAGTTGGCAGAGAATTTTTCGGGGTCGACCGAACGACCAATTCCGGAGTGCGTGTAACTGTAAAAGATGCGCGAACGTCCGTCCATTTGGCTGAATTTGCCCGTAGCTCGCATTTTTTCTCTCTCCGTGTATGTGTGTCGATTATTGTGGGAAAATGGCTTTCGGAGAGTTGAGGTTCGTTTAGTATCGGTAATAAATTATTGTGAAGATTAGGCGATACTTATTCGTGAAGTATTTAGATACAGTTTTTTATGATATTCTTTCAAAATTATAATTAAGTTAATATAATTGGTTAAAAATTACGAAATTTGTAAACTTGTGGAGTTAAGAAAATAGTTTTTTTTAGCCATTTTATTTATATAAATGTCAAATTGACAGATAAAAGTGAATAATGTCCAAATGACAGATAACTATCCCAGGACCAATGATTTTCTAGGCAACAAGTCCACAAATGACGCTATGTTTTCCCTCCATTTGTGCCTCCATAAGACTTGTAAAGTTCGACTGTGTAAATCATAAGATCCTAATTAATAAACTGCAGCATTATGGATTCAGGGGAACATCTCTCGAGTGGTTTAAGTCGTATCTGAGCAACAGAAGTCAACGTGTGAAGGTAGATACCACGTTGTCTTCTAGCAAGCCAATAAAATGTGGTATTCCTTAAGACTCAGTACTAGGTCCTATTTTGTTTCTTCTTTCTATTAACGACATTGCTAACATAAACATCAGTGGTAAAATATGTCTTTTTGCGGACGACACTAGCTTCATTTGGAGCAACAAGGACGTCACGGCACTTCATAGGATTATATCAAATGACTTAATCGCCATTAAATCTTGGTGCGATTCGAACCTCCCGAGTCTCAACATTTTTCAAACTAAAGTTTTGTCTTATAAAAACTCGCTGCAGCCTTTTGTACTTAACAACACCACCATTGACGTCGTAAAATCTGTAAAATTCTTAGGGCTTGTTGTAGACAATTCTCTGAAATGGGACATGCATATCGACGCTTGGTCGAAAAAATTAAGCTCTGCCTGTTTTGCATTAAGATCTGAACTTTTTGAGTCGCACCTCAGATATGCTCTTCCATTCTGCGGTACGTGTTGTGCGACTGAATTTGACCGCATTTTCAAGCTCCAGAAGAGAGCTGCTCGATATTCACTGGGACTAAACAGCAGAACTCATTGCCAGGACTTTTTAAAAAAATTAAAAATATTATCTCTTCCTATCTTATTTATATATGAATCCGTTTGCCTAATACGTAAGCATGTATCAGCTTCTTAAGAAAGGCCATCTCACACTTATCCACTCAGGAACGCGGAGCAAGATCTTTATCTACCTACGCCACGCCAAGAGTTAGTTAAAAGTTTAATACTATACAACTCGAAAAAAATCACCTGCCATTTGTAATCAAATCCATAACATCATTTTCTTCATTTCGCAAAGCACTGAAATCTTATTTACTAGATAAGACTTTCTACGCCGTAAATGACTTATATTTTGATAATCGAATTTGATCTTGTAAACACTGGTCTAATATTTGCTATTACTATATTTACTATAAACTTACTAAATATTTTTGAACCTTATTTTTATTTTTTTATTCTTTGACATTGTAAACATTTATAAATGTTTATTTTAAACAATAAGAGTGACAATGTAATTTGTATACTTGTTTTGTATTATCTTTTGTTTACTTTACCTTCGCTACAAATTGTAATTTTTTTTCACAATAAAGGCCATTTATTTATTATTTATTTATTTATTAAAGAATTCAAGGACGCATAACGCGCATGTACGAGCTGGAGCAAAATTTGTGGTATTAGACTCGGTATTAGACGCTATTTTTTTTAGAGACAAAGGATGTCTCAACAGCGAGAATTTTACCGATTCTTAATAGTTTGTTGTGTGTACCTTGTAGTGAACTTTGTATAAACTATTACAATGGTGATTTGTCCAGCTTTCAAGTGTAAAAAATAAGAAAGAGCCAGGAATTACGTTTCTTCTTCTTCAAGTACTGTATCCTAACGGAGGTTGGCTAGCATCATGACTATTTTGATTTTATTTGCGGCTGCTCTAAATAATCTACTCGACGTCATTCCATACCATTCTCTGAGGTTGTAGCCAGGATGTTCGTCTTCTGCCCCGACTACGTCCTCCTTGGATTTTTCCTTCCATAATATTCTGGAATAATTGGACCTCTTATAACATGTGCAAATTATTCTAATTTTTTCCTTTTAAGGGTTTTATGTATTTCTCCTTCTTTGTTCATACGGCCGCGGCGTAACACCTTGTTTTAAGGGTCCACGCTTCGGCACCATACAATAAGGTCGAAAACACTTGGCATCGGAGCATTCTTATTCTTAAATCTAAGTTTATATCTCTACTGCAAAGAAATTTCTTTAGATTTAGAAAAGAATTTCTGGCTATCAATCCTCGACTTTATTTCTTGCAATTGTCCGGCAGTTTCATTTATTATTGTGCCCGGGCCCAAGTATTTGTAGTGTGTATTTGTGTACTTTTTCTATTGGCGTGCTGTCTATTGATATTGAAGTATTTACATTTTGGTCTTTTGTAATAATCATTAATTTTGTTTTCTTCAAATTCATATTCAGCCCATATTGTTTGCAGGATACATTTATTCTTTGAAGTAGGTTCTGCAGAACTTCACTATTGTTTGTCATTATTACTGCAACGCCAGCGTATCTGATATTGTTGATTCATTGACCATTCACTTTGATTCCCTTATCTCCCTCTTCCAAAGCTTCTTGAAATATGGCCTCACTATACAGGGTGGTCCGAACTGTATTCCGGAAACTTCGGCAGCATATTCTGCAAATAAAAATAAATAAAAAAGTTCGCATAAATATATGTCCTAAAATGCTTAGTTTCGGAGATACATGGTGTAGAAGTTTCATTTTTATTTCGATTTTTTCCAAATAATTCATGAAGTAACGTCAATATTTGGATGAAAATTGGTGTGTGGAAGTTTTTTGACATGAGAAATTTGATTTTGATGTCAATAATATGACTCCTACTAGTAGAGGGCGCCACCTACATATTTTTTAACTGGTTTGAAGAATAATAACTTTTCGTCCGTATCTGTATAAAACTACTGAGTAAAAAAATATACATTTACAACATTTTTTACGTGAAAAAGGTCTCTTGGTAAAAATCGCTACGAGTAATGGTTTTCGAGATATTTGGAATCGAAATTATCAATACCTGTCATCATTGTCATAAATTAGACATGTTGACCAAATGGTTATTAGACTGAAATCATAAATTTGAAATATTTTTGTGTTAAAAGTTCAACAGAAACTGTTTTATCATCAGTTTTTGCAGAAAAATTTATGATTAATTTAAAAAAATTAAAATTTCCCAAATTTATCAATACAGTGAAATGACTATCTACTCAACGTGTTTATTTTTTGTCAATAATGACATGTGTTGTCTATTTCCATTCTAAAAACCTTAAGAACGGTTGCTCGTAGCGATTTTTACCAAGAGATATTTTTTACGTAAAAAGTCACAAAGATGTATATTTTTTCACTCGGTAGTTTTATACAGGTACGGACAAAAAGGTAATATGCTTCAAAACAGTTAAAACACATGTAGGTGGCGCCCTCTACTAGTAGGAGTCATATTGACACGAAAATCAAATTTGTCGTGTTAAAAAACTCTCAAACACCAATTTTCATCCAAATATTGACGTTACTTCAGAAATTATTTAGAAAAAATCGAAATAAAAATGAAACTTCTACACCCTGTATCTCTGAAAGTAAGCATTTTAGGACATACATTTATACGAACTTTTTACTTATTTTTATCTGCAAAATATGGTGCCTAAGTTTCCGGAATACAGTTTGGACCACCCTGTATATATTGAAAAGGAGGAGAGACAAGATGCATCCCTGACGCACACTTCGTTATATTTTTTTTATGTTTTCATCATCTAATCTGATCTTAGCGGTCTGTCCCCTGTACAGGTTCGCTATCAATCTTATATCTCGACTATCAATATTAATTCTTCAATTTTTCATTTATTCAAAAATAATTAGGATACGTCAATTTGACTCAGGTGTTTCAGTAGCGTATCTGATATTTTTGTTATTAAATAATTATTATGACTTATCTATTTTTTAAAAAGTAAAATAAAACACTAAATCACCACAATACACCAAAACACTTTTACACTGGACGCGCGTTTCGCTAACCATGTTAGCATCATCAGCAGGTGATTATAAACTGATAGTTTATAGTGGTGATTTAGTGTTTTATTTCACTGTGTAACACCAAAGGTTCCAACCCTCAACTGTAATTATCTATTTTTTATAAGAAATATATTTTTTTAACAATTTTAATAAGTAATAACATTTATTGGCAATATAAAACGAAACCAACAAATTATTGAGTCTATCCTGCATTATACCTATTCCTGAAACAGTTGAAGATAGCTGTTAGGACGCAGTACATAAAAATGTAAAGAATTTTCTAAATAATCGAAAAATTGAATAACATACACAACGTTGCCGAATCGTTGGACGAATTGATTGTATACAACCGTTACATATAAACTACTTTTTAGGGCTTAAATGCATTTATTAAATAAGTTCTAACAGTTCTTTAGCTAACACTATAAGGTCTACAAATAATCTCAATATGTGTTTGGTTAACAATAGCCTTCCTAACAACAAATTTATATAATCTAGATACCTACGAATCGCATTACATTAACCGTACATAATACACATAGTGAATATGTAATCTTCTGTATCCGGATATAATAAACTTTTTTGGGACACTCCTTAATATGGAACAAAAGGGTTCCTTTCCACTAACCCACTTGAACGGGGGACAGTTAGATAAGTACTACTATCGTTAACAAATAAGGAGCACCCATTGTGGCCGGTAGAGCTAACAGTACTACTACTTATATGGTACCGTTCTAGGACATTTAGTTTTTATAGGTCCTGTGCATAATCATTTTCTTTCCTTTGATTTAATATATTATGCCAAACAATAAAAGTACCGGTTAAAAGTGCATAGGTACGTATTATAATATTCGTCAAAATATTCAAGTACAGGAACTATAAGACTACATTACTTTTATATACAGGGTGAGTTTCCTACTATGTTCTCTATGAGTATCGCGGAAACTACTGGAGCTAGAGAGTCGGTTAAATGGGGAAAGAATTGCAGTTTTGTTAGCCCAAATATATGCGCCTTTCGGATTTTTGAAAAAAATATGGCTTACTAAATATTTCGAAAAAAACAAAATTCGGTTATTTTAAAAATGCTCCCTAATCTATACTAATATATAAAATCCTTAAGTGACTGACATACTGATTAATCAAGATCCTGCTCAAACCACTCAACTTAAGAAGCTCAATTTTGGCATACAGGTTGATTCTAGGCTGTAGAAGTTCGATAAGAAGGGATTTTTTGAAATTCCAGTTCCAAGAGGGTGAAACCATTCCTCAAATATTACAATATTTTTTATTTAAAAAACGGTCAAGTTTCCGAAAAAACGCTTAAACACGTATATTTTATTTTGTTTTTTTACATATTTTAAGATTTTTTAAAAATGTATACAGGGTGTTTCGAAAAATCTGGTCATTGATTAATCACGATCCTGCTTAAAGAGCTAGATGTAAAAAGCTGATTTTTGGAAAACAGATTGACTTTAGGGTGTAGAGGTTCGATAAGAAGGGATTTTTCGAAACTCGAATTCTAAGGGGGTAAAACTATCCCTCAAATATTAAAATATTTTTTATTTAAAAACCGGTGAGTTTTTCGGAAAAACTCTTAAACACGTATATTTTTTTGTTGTTTTATATATTTTAAGAAATTTTATAAATTTATACAGGGTGTTTCAGAAAATATGGCCATTGAGACGATTCTGCTTAAACTGCTTGACGTTTAAAGCTGATTTTTGGCAAACGGATTGACTGTGGGGTGTAGAGGTTCGATAAGGAGGGATTTCTCGAATCTCAAATTCTAGGAGGGTGAAAACGCACCTCAAATATTACAATATTTCTTATTTAAAAGACGGTTAGCCTTTCGGGAAAACGCTTGGACACGCATAATTTATTTTGTTTTTTACATATTTTGAAAGGTTTAAAAAAATCATACAGGGTGTTCCAAAAAGTTGGGTAATTTCTTAACCACGATTCTGCTTAAACTGCTTGACGTAAAAAGCTTATTTTTGGCAAACGGATCCAACGAGATGAAACTACCCCTCAAATATTACCAAGTTATATAATAATATCGCCATATTTTTTTTATCATGCTGATATAAATGTGAGAAAATTTTATCCAGTTTGTATGTTAATGGAAAGTCTTGCTTTGCTTTATCATCACCATTACAAATGATTAATTCGACGCGAACGAAGTCGCTGTTACACGCTATTTCTATTATATTCTATTTCAGACAAAAAGTTTTCAGATAAAAGTTGTAGATAATCAAATCCTGTAATGAGATTGTGTATTCACAGTTGTATCTGTTGTATCAAAGTAGACAAACACTGACAAAATTTAGAATGTCAAAAAGTATAAGATGATCTATTGCAGTATCGATATTGTTACTATTGCTTGTTTTTAATGTCTAACCCTTTATTTTGTTATAACAAACCATTGAATTTACTTGGTTCTTTAAATTATGCTGTTAGAAGAACCAAATTTTATAAAAATTCTAATTGTTTGTAGTTTTGTATACTTGAAAATACCTACAGTATTGCTTCAAACCTATGAAATAAAGACAAAAATAGAATAAATAAAAGTTCTGTAGATTCATTATTTGATATCGATGCTTTGAAAACAATCAATTTATGTTATAGACATTCCTTACGCAATTCTCGTTTAGATTTAAATCTACGTAACACAGATAAATAACTACATTAATAGAAAACGTTATGATTAATGATAATTTAACGGTGGTTAAATTATATGGAATTGTTTTAATTTAAATATTTGGAATAGTATTTGGGGTTTGTATTTCATTTAGTGTTTTGTCAATAAAATATGGTGGATAGTCGTTTTTTATTAATGTACTTTTTATGTGGTTTATATCTCTGATCTTAAGTGATGGTTGGTGTACGTGCGTTGTTGTATTATACGTCTAGGATATTTTCTAATAAAAAAACAATAGCAATCATGATTATCTCAGTTTATTTACACTACTTTATGGCAAAATCGAGGCCGTCTTGGCTTTACATAAGCACACACCTTGAACTTTATTATAGTGGGTGGAATATTTGTTAACCCGGTTTTACAGTGTTGAGTGTTGATAATTTTCGGTGATATGTCGCACAATTTTGGACATTTTCCCGTAAAAATGCTATAAACGTAGGCTTAAATATTTGACGTTTGACTCACTGGTTTCCTAATATGGAGCGACTCATTACATATTAATCACTTTATAGCCCGTTATGTTATGCATATTAAAAAAATATTAATGAATACTGATACCGATCGTGCCAGTTTTAAATTTATATTTAATATATACCGTAAAATTTAAAAGTATTTCGATTTAAGTATACAGGGTGGCCCATCGAAAACGTTCCGCAAGGCATAACGGCCAAGGTATTTTTTTTTTCAAAAAATCCAAAAACACGTCAATTTTGTTTGTGAGGGGGACAACTTTTGCCCCAAAAATGATTGCGAAATCTTCAACCCTATGAGCGGGGATGACACCCCCGCTTAGAGGGTTGAAGACTTTGCAATCATTTTTGGAGCAAAAGTTGTCCCCCTCACAAACAAAATTGAGGTGTTTTTGAATTTTCTGAAAAAAAATTACCCTGGCCGTTATCCCTTGCGGAACGTTTTCGATGGGCCACCCTGTACATGGTTCGGCAATAGTACGTCGGGCATCTGTAGCTCCTAGAATAAAAAACTTGGGAATATGGGAAAGACAAAAATGCAATAATATACAGGGTGTTCCATTTAAAAAAAAATCATCCCAATCCACACACACTTTTTGAGCCACCCTATAGAAGTTAAAATATTTTCCTGACATACATCCTAGTACATACGTACTTTAGGTCTGCAACTTAACCAAAACGCACTTGTTGCCGAACCCTGTATAGTAATTTGTATCACTCAAAAAATACAGTGATTAACTTAACTAAAATGTAATTGTTAATCAAGTTTATATTTATTATTTATTTTAACCTAACAACTGGAATAGAAGGCATGAAAGATGCCTACATCTTATTTTATATTCTGCAATTGTTGACATTTGTTTTATTGTTTCTGTAAACGTGTTTAGGCGGATCAGCACAAGGAAAATCAGAGATGTGATGAAATTTTTAATGAACTATGTAGAATGACATAAGAGTTAAGAAAATAAATACAACCAGAAAATTCTCTTTGTTTATAGTCAGTCGCTTATATTTAATTTGTTTTTATTTTTAACCATCTGAAATGTTTTTCCAAGCTACACGTCTTTATACTGTTTGTTTCTCAAAAGTGGCGCACCCCTCCAACTTTTTTATTTTTTCAGATAGAGAAATGAGATTTGGCACGTTAGTATTTGACATAAATCAAGATTGATAGACGTATTCAACTGATTTGTAGTCAATCCTGTTTCACCGTAAATAACTACAATTTTTTTATTTTTTAATGATATTGTCGGTGTTTTTTTTACTTTATTCGATAGAAAATGACACTCGGATAATAGAATGACATATACAGGGTGGTCTGAACTGTATTCCGGAAACTTCGGCAGTATATTCTGCAGATAAAAATAAGTAAAAAAGTTCGTATAAATGTTTGTCCTAAAATGCTTAGTTTCTGAGATACAGACGTAGAATTTTGAGGTATATACATTTACGACGTTTTTTACGTAAAAAAGGTCTCTTGGTAAAAGTCGCTACGAGTAATGGTTCTCGAGATATTTGGAATCGAAATTATCAATTGTCATAATCATTAACATAAATTAAACATGTTGACTAAATAGGTATTAGACTGAAATCATAAATTTGAAATGTTCTTGTGCCAAAAGTTCAACAGAAACCGTTTTATCATCATTTTTTCGAAGAAAAATTTATGATGAATTTAAAAAAAATAACTCTGTACTCAACATGTTTATTTTTTGTCAATAATGACATGTATTGACTATTTACTTTCTAGATATCTTGAGAACGATTTTTACCAAGAGACATTTCTTACGTAAAAAATCACAAATAGGAATTATATTCACATCCAAATCAAATTACTCATGTCAAAAAACTCCCAGACACTAATTTCCATCCAAATATTGACGTTACTGCAGAAATTATTTAGAAGAAATCGAAATAAAAATGAAACTTCTACACCCTGAATCTCCTGAACTAAGCATTTTAGGACATACATTTATACGAACTTTTTTTACTTAATATTTATCTGCAGAATACGCTGCCGAAGTTTCCGGAATACAGTTCGGACCACCCTGTTTATCAACTTTTGACATTTTCGCATATGGTTTATTTCATTTTCATTTTCTATCGAATAAAGTAAAAATACCAAGGGTGGCCTTTAAAAATAAGAAGTTGTACTAATCATTTCCGGTGACACAGGAAGTGACTGAAAACAATTGAATACGTCAATCAATCATAATTTATGTCATTTACTAACATACCAAGTCTCATTTTTTTATCTGAAAAAATAAAAAAGTTATAGGTGTGAGCCACTTTTGAGACGCACCCGGTATAGGAGTTTCATTATAAAAAACAAAACTTTGATTCGTAACTTTTGCTTTAAATTAACTTACATAAGCTCACAAAAATTTTCACTTCAATACAAAGTGTTGTTCTCCTTGCAAAAACCGCGTCTTATATGACGCGCCACCCTGTATAATTCGATTTCAATCAAAATTTTAATGATTAGAATATAAGCAGAATAGGTATAGCTTATGCATTTGGATTCATTTATTTCAATAAATTTATTTAGAAAAAAAAATTAAAAAAAAATAAATTAATTAAGATGGAAATAACTAAGAATTTACTTAAATTACTAAAATAAAAAATTGGCGACGGGAGGCACGTATAGCCGCCCATACTAAAATATGTTAATAAAAAGTTGGTAGGCAGTTCTTTTAGTTTCAAAGTAAAGGAATTTTTCCAATTTTGGTCCGCGGTTATTTCCCCTATCCGCCACCTGGGGTCGCGTCCGATGGGAGTTTGGAGTTCTCCACACGGATTTTCTTAAAAACGGACTACGGAAACACGGAATATCTCAAAAACTACGACTTTGACTGACTTTGATGTTATTACAAATTTTGTTGCAAATATTATTCCTAATCTTAAATTGAAAACCGCGTTTCGCTAGCTACTGTAATTTTGGAGTTGGAGAGATTTTTAAAAATTTTTAGCCCCCTCCCATACACCCTTACCAACCCCCCACCCCTCAAAAACTAATGGCCAAATTCTCGGGTGCCACAGTATTTTTGTGCCAAATTTGGTTAAAATCGGTTTAGCGGCTTTTGAGTTATCGTGTTACAGACACACAGACACCATGAAAATAATCCGTTTTCCAAAAATCAGCTTTTTACGTCAAGATCTTTAAGCAGGATCGTGATTAATCAATGACCAGATTTTTCAAAATACCCTGTATACATTTTTAAAAAATCTTAAAATATTATTCTGAAAATTTTTCAGAATAAATAAATACCTAAATATTGAAACTTAATAACGTACTGAAACATACAGCGCCATAATATCTCGACCTCCGCCCGTTATGCTCGTAACAGGTTGAAAAACAATATATCTAAAACAACTGAATTTCAATTCAGAAACAATTTCTAACCTGAAAATCAATTAATTTTCAAGCAAGAAAAACACAAAACAACTCATTAACGCCTCTCGATGGATCGTCGTAGGCAGCTGTGATTCATTTCGATTTAAATTATTCAAATTATTCAAATGGTGGAAATAATAAAAAGGATGGGCTCGCGCGCAACGCGTATGTCCCTCTTATACCATATGGTAATTTTACTTCGGTCGCTGGGAGTGGGTAATAAGTACAGACTTCGACGTCTGGCCAAGCTACAATTTCCATACATTATTTATTGAGACCGTATACTCGTTCATTCATACTTGAAATTATGCCGTTCTTCCTTTTTTTTTCCTGCTTGTTGTTCATTCGGAAATATTTTCTTTTCCTTGGATATAAGTGGCAATATAACTGACAACATAACATTATTCAATATATACCATATCAATTAAACTTTTAGTTACATGCATAATCGAGGACATATTCGGAGGATATATTCGGCGCACAGTGATGCTCAAGTTCCCAATAGCGACAAAAAATCAAAATATCAGAAGTATTTTTTTTTAATTATAATTTCACTCGTATACTTTCAAATAGTCTGTATTTTCAGAATCGTGAAGATTTTTGAATAAAAACGGGCCCATTATTAATCTCTGATAAGAAATGTGCGAGCTTAATTATAAGATTATTAGCTGAAGCTAAAATATTTTGATTAAATTTTGATAAAATAAAATTAGTGCGTTTAACGTTGGTGATAAATTAGCTAAAAACTGATGGTACTCTGAGAAAGTACAATATTTTCAACTGTTTTCCTTCATAGTAATTCTAGTTTTGACTTTACTGGTACCATAAAAAATTCAATAAAAACCTTGATGTAATCAAGAACTGCTTAATCTAAAATCACATTTGGGGTAAGCTAATACAAAATGCTCCAAATTGCTCCAAAAAAATATAATGTATGTTACAATTATTAGCCTTCATTCTTCATAACTACGAAGTTTCATGACCAACTTTAACCCACAAATACCCTTTAGGTTGCCTAACTCTCCCGAAAACTATGTAGTTCAGTCATTGGGGATTTTTGCTTGGAAAAAAGTCCGGAAGTTTTGCAACTTTGCAGGTTTATAGGTTTTGGGGTCCCTAAGTAAAATCCATAAAATGCACATTTTCAGACTTGCCGCCGGCGCCGCCATCTTGCCAAGATGGCGCCCAAAATCGGTATTTTGTCAATATCTCGAAAACTATGCGTTTTTCGCGAAAATTTGAGGAGAGCAAAATTAAAGAGAACAAAATTTCCTATAAAAAATGTTATGTGAAAATTTTCGCTAAAGTCAACCGTTTAGGCACAAAATCCCTGGAAATTTTACAATTTTGCGTAAACTATGATATATTATGTATAGTCGATTTTCCGAAATCAAATGTCGATTAGGGTTCACTAAAACTAGTTTTAGTTTAGTTTCTTCAATTTTGGCGATGCACAGTGATGCGCCGAAAATGCGAAAAGTGGCAAAAAATAATTTCTCAACTTGCTACTACATTTTTTTAAATTATTTTTGTTATAAAATGAAATATATTGGTGACCGATGTGGAAAAACGACACACGCAGTAGTAGAATATTAGGAATATGTAGGTATTTGAATATAAAATGAAAGAAACGCTTAGTTAAGATATGCGTTACATAAACTTGAATAAACCGAACATTTGTTATTAATATGACTAAACATTAATCGGAATTTTAACTGTCATTTCTTTAATAGAACAGGTATTTGAGTTGTGGTAGAAAATCTTTTTCCCAACAACGCCGATTTACATAAAATCACCTTTAATGTTGTTTATTTCTTATTTAACATTTGCATACCAATTACTCAGGATAGTGACCATAAATAATTGTTTCATTAACAATGCGGCACTTAACAACTGAAATAATAGCTGTAATTAAATTCCAGTTGTTAGGAACACTAGTGCAAGAAAATATAGGTATATACGACACCAGAAGTATCTTATTTCTCTACTAGATTCAAAAGTGGTTTAAAAATTGTGTTATAGTATTTAATTATCAACATATTTTAATATATAAACATTATACAGGGTGAGTTTTAAATAAATGCTAATAGTTTTAGGTGTAGTATATTTCGACCCCAGAAACAACGATTATGAGTTTTTTGAAAAAGTTTTTAGAAATTTTTTTGGTGTTAAAAACATAATTTCTTGATAATAATGTATGGAAACACAGGTAGTAGATTCAATTTACAAGATAGAAAACCCCCATTCTCAAAATTTAAGCAAAAAATCTTTTTTTTCAAAATTTTCAAAAAAATCTAAAAATCCGCAATTGGACTCTCCTACTACTAATTATTAATCCTTTACTATTAAAATAACTAATCTTTATAAAGCGGTTACTACATATTATTTACTTTTCCGTATAATAGGAAAAGGCAAGTATGGAGAACAGACTGTTCTAAAACATTCACTTGATATTTTTATACGGTACTTTTAACAGAAGGGAATTACATAACAGTCGAAGTAACATATTGTATGGAATGTGTTCTTACTTAACGATAGAAAAAATAATAAAGGTATTTAATGTTAAAAATAAATTTTGCTTATAAAATAAAAACCTTTTACTTTAAAGGAAATACATTATTTGGTAAATTGTTATAAGACAAAAAACATTAAAATTATAACATATAGAATTTCATGCAACTTAAATGATAAGTGTATGCACATATGTTTGAAGAGAAAAAATAGAAGATTGTGTAGGATGTAATAGATATATAATAAAGGATGTAATAGATATATCGGTAGACATGAAGGTACCATCGAGCGGAGGAAAGTAACCCCATCATCAGATTTCCTATAACACCATTTCTATTTTAGTTCTTTTAATATCTACAGGAGATATAAACAAAATAGTTATATCCAAAATCTATCGTTTTCCCTAAAGGGTTTTAATGTTTGGATTTGGAAAACTATATAGCCTAAGAGCTGACGACATATTTAGAGAACATATTTTAGGCAAGTTAGAATAACAAAAAAAATAAAGTTTAATAACTTTTGAACCCAGAATCCTAAGTCTGGCTGGGGGGTTGGGGGTATTTCGCTACTGCGCAACTCATAACATTTGCAAAAAAATAAATCCAAAAAACATTCTTTAGGCAACTTGAAATTTGTTTATTCTTAATTTTTAGCATCTATTTAACCTAGAAATAAGTGTGCCAGACTTTTTTTTCGGGTTTAAAATGTAACCAGACCATTCCAAATATGTTTAATTATTATACCTGGAAAATATACTTTAGGCATTCTAAAATTTTTACAGCGTGTTTATTAGATGATATTAAAAAATAAGTGTTAATTGCCAGACGAATTCAATGGGATTTAATACTTGCCAGACGCAAATAAAGACTTTAAATGAGCGCGACAAAAAAGTCTTATGAGTATCTATAAGCGCGAGAAAGATAGTTTATTGAGACCAGTCGGCAGCCGATGCGACTGACGTAACAGTATTTTGGAGTATGTACTTCAAATTTTCATAAAAGCAATTTTTTTCGGTTTCATTTAAATTATTTGCAGGCTTTTAATTCAGAGATTATTTTGTTGGAATTAAGTTACCATGTACAAATATGTATTTATAAATTAAATATTGACGTGCATAGTGTAAATAGTTTAGAATAATTACTGCAAATAAATATTTTAGTAACTACTAATTTCGCTACTAACTACTAAATCACAATGGATAAAAAACATTTAAGTTGTGTAGTTTGTAAAAAAGTTACTAGTGACAAAGTTATTGTTTTTGATGAAGACAGACTACAAAAATGCAAAGAATTTTTAAAAGTGCGCCAACAACATGGTTTAAAATTTAAAGAAGTGGTTTTACCAGAAAACGTAGTCCCGACAAAAGGGTACCATGTACAGTGCTAAAAAAATAAGTATTCTGGAATTTTATTAAAGTACCTACCATTGTTAATCTTTCTAAATAGATTCAAAAGTAAGTAAAAGTGCTTTACTTTTATGCTTAGGCGTTAAAATGACTTTTTATATTGTCAATCAGGTCGCAAAAATTAATAATAATATAATATGTCACACAAAAGTATAATAATAATTATACCTTTGTGACGTTTGAAAAAAATATATTTTATATTATGCTAATTTTTAAATAATTATTCGTCTTTTTATTCTTTCAGATACAAAAGTCTTCTTATTGAAAGGATTTCAATCATACATTTTACATTTTTATTAAAAAATGTTTCTTTTTATTTATTCAATATTAGTTAGTTTTTTTTTTAGTTTTTACGACTCCAAAATGCTGTTACGTCAGCCGCATCGGCTGCCGACCGGGTCTCAATAAACTATCTTTCTAGCGCTTATAGATACTCATAAGACTTTCTTATCGCGCTCATTTAAAATCTTTATTCGCGTCTGGCAAGTATTAAATCCCATTGAATTCGTCTGGCAATTAACACATATTTTTTAATATCATCTAATAAACACGCTGTAAAAATTTTAGAATACCTAAAGTATGTTTTCCAGGTATAATAATTAAACATATTTGGAATGGTCTGGTTACACTTTAAACCCGAAAAAAAGTCTGGCATACTTATTTCTAGGTTAAATAGATGCTAAAATTTAAGAATAAACAAATTTCAAGTTGGCTGAAGAATGTTTTTTGGATTTATTTTTTTGCAAATGTTATGGGTTGCGCAGTAGCGAAATACCCCCAACCCCCCAGCCAGACTTAGGATTCTGGGTTCACCAGTTAATAAACTATACATTTTTAGTTATTCTAGCTTGCCTAAAATATGTTCTCTAAATATGTCGTCAGCTCGTAGGCTAATAGCTTTGATTACAGCCTATTCACAACTTATAACGTTGACAAATATACATAAAACAACTAGCAGACCTTGCAGTCGAAGATTGTTCTTTTTAGAACCTCTTTTAGTGCGAAGTGTACAAGATAACCAATGCAAAAAGTCATTGCAAACTTATTAGAATATTTTGAACAGAAAAGCGATAGTAAATACTTTTTATGTCCCTTAAGTGCTGTTAAGGGGGTGACTTGAACTGTATTGATCTATTAAAATGTAAAATTTAATTGATATGAACTATAGTTCTTCTACGTAATTGTGGTTTATTTTACGTTTGTTATTGGCTGATTCCTTTTTCAGAAATGACCATGACATTAGTTACCAGATTCTAGTTTCATTTTTTGGAGTTTTATGAATTCAAAAACCATATTTTCTTTTTCCCTAATATTCCTGACACTTTTTAAAATTCTCAACCGACCCCGAAAGTCTCTTAAATGTATATTCCTGCGTCTGGTTCAACAAGACCAAAACTAATCGCTGGAATTAATCTTAGTTCAAGATAAATCGCTTGAGGAAATCGAATTTCTTAATCACCTTAGCCTTCAACTTGTTCTGTTTACAGAAGCGAACGAGGCACAACAAAATGGAAACCGGGTTTTTAAGTTATGTTTTTAGATTCTTCGAGCACGTAATAAGTTCAGTTATAGGAAGGAAACATAAATCAGTAAACGGTAGTTATAGTTCCTGTAAAGTACACCTTACACGTGATCAAAATTGTTTTTTTTCTTTATCAGTTCTGACTATACAGGGTGCTACAAATTCGGGGTACGAGCATTGGTATCTCAGTAAACGTAATAGATACAAACATTGTTAAATTGGGACAAAGTTGCGCTTTGGGATGTTCTCCAAGATGCCATCAAACAAGTTTTAAAAATTTCAAGGATTGCTGAGTTTTTTTGGAAAAAACTGATTTTTTGGAAAATCAATTTTATTTTTTCCTGCCATTACTTTTTAGAAAATCAAAAAAATAATTGCACATTCTCATAGCCACTTTATTAGGGCTATCTGGTAGTATTTTTAGATTTTCAAATTAGCTGATAATTTGTGAGATACAGAGGCCAACTTAATTTTTTTAAATACGGACCTGCATTTTTTATTTCAGGTTTTGAAAGAACTCGGTCTCCTGAGTACAACGATATGCCACACAATATTTTTTTTGTTTCAGACATTTGAACACAATTTATTTAAAATAATTTCAAGTTCAGCTCTGTTTTTTTTTTAAATATTTAACAGATAGCGCTAAATCGAAACATTTTGAAAACAAGGTTTCCATTTATTGTCGATTCGTCTTCGAAACACGAGTTTCTCTCTTTTTAGACACAAATGATATAAGGTAGATGATTTGTGTTTCACTCCATGTCAATTCTATAAAATAATGAATTAAAAATTCCGCCATGTTGGCTAGTGATAGCGTTTTTAACTAAACATATATGTTTTTATTGGTTGTTGAGCTTTTTAACTCATAAGAACGCGTTCTACTTACATTGATTTATATATTTTTTTTCAGATACAACATGATATAGAAATAAAAATAAAAATCTATATTTCAAACGTATTTTGTAGCAACAAATAATGATATACAGAAGGGGCATTAAAAATAAGAAAGTACATTATTAAGTTAAACGATGAATTTGCTTTTGGCAGACATTTTTTGTGCGAGAAACAAAGCAACCTAAAAACAAAGATCTTAAGACAAAAAAAATATGGCGGGGGTCGACATTGTTGATGGTTGTTTTCATTTTGAAATTCACACACAGACATAGACTATTTTAGTTTGGTATTTTGTTTCTTCTCATTTAAAAACAGTAGCTGCTGAAAACGGGAACATCTTGGACACAAATTGCAGAAAATCTTTCGAAACATTTCCTCTAAAAGTTTTGATTTCGCATCGAAACATCTCAGGAAACGGCTAGTGCCACCACAATGAAAACATGCGTAATAAAGCCATATAAAATATATAGGTTTCGAAAATGTTTCCTATTTGTGGCATACTGTTTCCATTTTGTGTCAAGAAACAGCCACAATTTTTAAAAACACTACCTAAAATGTGTCCAAAAATGCTACTTGGGCCATAAAATCAATTATAGTATAAACTAGAAATAAGTGGATACCTACCCTATGTACTATGAATTCTCAATAAAAAATCTTCAGAAACAAATTCTTGCATAATATAAAATGTATTTTTTGTAAATTATTATAAGTTGATATCTACAAAACAAGATCTTAACGATCAAGACCTTGCAGAACGTACAAAGGTTGTTATGAACATTCCGGCAACCGTCTCATTACAAGTTCGTGCCCTTTGGCATTACGTTTCTTACGGAGCGGAAAAAATGCGGTTTTTACGGTGGATTCTCTCGTCTCACATCTGAAATGGGCGCGTCTTATTCCAATTCATGCTCGGCGCTCATTTAAATCACTTCAAGGTCTGCGTTGTTATTGCAGGACGCTATTAGGCAGTTAGCGAGGCGTTTCTTTACTCCTTTAACGGTATACGGTATTTCCTATTTAGCTTCTTTTTAAATTTTGAAAATTTTATTTATATAAAATTATAATATTTTTACATTATTTTATTGTTTCGTATTTTAAGCATCTTAACAAGTGTCTAAATTTATTTAAGATTATTCGATATTATCCGATTTTCAACCACCCTCAAGAGCAATAAACTCAGTAACCATCAGTTGATCATTTCATTGAACCTAAGAAACAATGGCAAATGCAGATTCTGTAGGGAAGATGGGATAACACTAGAACACCTCGTACGATTGATATCGGAGATGGAGAACTAACTTCTATAAAACCGTCTCAGATACTGGCTTTTGTCAAAGCCCTGAGACTGTATGATAAGTTATAGCTCATGAGAATGGGACACAATATCTACAATCTACTAGATTGTCAAAGCGATTCACTTCTAGGCCCGTATTTATATTCGAGTCTCAAAACGCGACTCCACTCTCGAGATGCAAAAGACCGACAAAAATAACAGGCTTACTAACAGGCTTACGTTTCGTTGCCCGTATAAACGCGCCTAGTAAACCTGTTATTTTTGTCGCGACTCTAAATACGGGCCCTAGACATATAAACAACGAGCCTTTGACTTCGCTTGCCGTTAGGGGAACACAAAACATCAAAACTATAACATGTGTATCACAGACAGTCAAATTATGAAAAAATTACCAAAATTTGTCATAATTTCATTGTACATGGTTCACAGATTATAGTTTTTATGTTCTACATAACCATCTAAATACTGGAATTATAATACGTTTAAATGTTTTCAAAATTGGAATAATGTCCGCACACATAAAATTAATATTAATAATTTTTCTGTTTCTTTTTGAAATTGCCCTACGTAGAAAATTAGGCATCTATATTAGTTTTGTAATTCGTATGTGGACATCGAGTATAGCAATTGTTTTAATAAAATGGTATTTTAACGTTAACAAAGCTCTCTATTCTCGCGGCAGGGAACAAATATACCAGTTTACAGGCTCATTTAGCTTTGAATGACTTTTTCAGCTTTTCACGCGCAATTTTCTTAATCGGAATATTTTTCACTTGCAGCGATATTAGAAAGCAATTCGATCGACACGTTGAATGCTGTTAACCGCAGGTTAGCTTCCATTTTGTATTTATTATTCTAGATTAATATTCTAATACATATTTGGCTATTAAACATTTAACATTTTGAAAACGGTATATAAGATTGTTCTTATTTTTTTTCAAACGTAGGACAACATCAACAAAGGTACATATAGATATATTACTTATTAATTAATAAATTATTCTAATTATAAGTTTTACTAATGAAAATATTATGCATATTATTAGACATATTATTGCCCTGCAGAGAAACTATGAAAATATACTTTATACTTTTTGTAGAGACCAGTTAGACCTACTATAATATTTGTAAAATCTTAAAATCAATAAATTGGCACTTATCAATATTTTTCCTTGGACCCTTCAGTTGGGATCATCCTGTATATCAACTGATAAAATTTGTTTTGTACAGTAAGGTTTGTTTGTTTGTATTATTTGTCTGAGCTTTAAAATAATAAAATTATTTTGACATTATTAATTTACAGCCAAATATAAACCGATGAAAAAACAATTACTTAATTGGTACCATATTAAAAACAATCACCCAAATCAATTAAAATTCTGTTTCGTGATTGGTAGACATTAAAATGGAATTTCCAATGATCCACATAGGGGCAATAACATGACGCGTCTAATCACGAATCGGTGTGTTTGTTCATGCACATTTAGATATACCCTTCACTTTTAATTTCTCATTTATAATTAACTAGTTTTTGTTAATTGCATATTAACCTAAAAATGTTTAATAATAATGTAAGAAAATACATAAAACTAGTATTAGATTAGTTTCAGAAACCAATTAGATTTACACAACTGATGATATTTAAAAAAACTTTCATATTTATGAGAATCTCATCTCTATAAGTATGTATTTATATTTATTACAGGAAACTACAAATAAACTAACTAATTTTGTATACGAGGGAGATTAAAAATATAAAACTCGCTCTAAAATAAAGTGTCTCCATGATTTAAATGATTATAAAACCTAAATAAAAAAGTTGTTGAAGAATAGATAGCTTGTTTCGTGTCATCCCAAGAAGCATTTTTGTTTTATAAGTGTGTTAGGAAACTACCCAACACCATATTATACAACCTAAACGCATTTAGAATGGTTGTCGTGAGTTATTGGTAACCATTATATAACACTTATATGCCCTAAACGGTCCATTTTATAACTGTTCCTATGGTAACCCTTAACACTCAAGGTGTGCAACCGAAGTTCTGAAAACTTTCTCAACACCTTTATATATCCTATCGAGTTACCGCTATAAAACTGAAAAAGGGTATATATTAGTTATATAGTGGTGTTGAGAAGGTTCCCAGAGACTACCTCCATAGAAATATCGCGCATGCGCGTTTTTTGAAAATATACTTGTTTCTTTCTGACTAACTACTTTAATATAGTAAACGCCACGAATGTTTGGGAGTGATTCATCGGTCACTACCATGTGAACTAATCTGTTTAAGGTCACATAAAACTTAATTCCAGTGCCGTGATCTTTAAAGTCATATAATAATCAATATATAATCTGTTGTAATTTGTTGTTTTAACTGTCAAAGTCTTGTCAAAACATATATTTGGTTATAAATATAAAATGGAATGCCCAATTGGTCGCAATGCAAGCACACCAATGGACTGACGCACAAAAACGAATCAATCAAAGAAACGCGATATAGTATTGTCTTTGTCAATCACGCTAACATTTTAGAATAAGAGAGCGCAGGCAGATGATTAGACCGGGCCTTTAAAAACCTACGTCTGCGGTAAAAATTTACGTTTTTAATGTAAAAATGATAGCGCGCGTGTCGATTCTAACATCATCAAGCGATGAATCACTCCCAAACATTCGTGGCGTTTACTCTATTTGCCTATTTTTTAACATAAAAAGCAGATATGATCTTATTGCTCCAAGTTGTCCTACGCAGATAATCCAGACCAGAAACAAAAGAGACAAAATGACGCCATCCCTGTCATAGCCTACAAAAGCGTTTGCGTTATGCAAACGACTTTATAGAAATTACTGGCTTAATAAAGTCTATTGTGCCTAGCCAGAGTACTAAATACATATGCGATATTAAATTTACTGTGTGAAAATCAATTTTACCTCCAAAAAACACATGCGCCCCCAAAAGCAGAATTATTTAATAGATTTTTTCATAAACAAAAAAAATATGGTAAAGTTTTTGTAATGAAAGTCAAATTTATTAATACAAATAATAGAACATACGACTTTTTTAATACATAGAAATAACTGGCAACTGGCCAAAATATAGTTTTGTACCAGTTTTCAACGTTATCTAAGAAATACTCATTGTAGCCAAAAATGAAGACATCAATAATAATGGCGTCCATTATATTTAAAGTGCTATATATTACTTTAGGTGCTATAACATACTCATCAACCATTTTATAAATTTGGTTACTTAAGGTTGCGTAAATGAGTTTGGGTTATTTAAAACACCAATTTTAGTGTTTTATACAACTAAAGGTGATACAAATCACCATTATAAATGCCGGGGTGTTTATGGCTAATTTTAGTCACCCAGAAAACCTTTATGTAACCCGAACGTCAACGGTTTCTTGTAGACGTATCTGTTTTAAAAAAGTAAAGTGTTCTCGAATAGTTGAATCTAAATATTTTAAATAGTTTTTTTCTTTATTCTTTGTATTTTTTTGCTTTCGACGACGGAAAGAGGTAAACTTTCCGAAACGTTAAGCATTTTTTTCTTTGTTAGGCAAATTTGTATAACTGTAAACATATCTTCTGACAAGCAGTGTCCGTTTAGGTTTGACGCAGAAGTGTTTACAAAAAATAACTATTTTATTTTGTAGATTTTCTTGCAGTGCAGTAGCGAAATACCCATAAAGGATTATTTTGGAGAAATGAATCCACCACATAGGTATAGACATTTTTCTCAATCTTTATTATGTTTGTTATTATTGTTTATGTTCTTTATTTTTGTGCTTTATAGGTCCCTCAATATAAAGTATTTTAAAAACTATCAAATTTTAACATCATCACAATATGTACTCCAGAAAACAAAATGCCCAAAGCCTGCTTTGGATTTTCTCGGCACAAATATAACTGCTTTTCTCAACTTATGTAGTACCTATTATTATTTCTGATGCGTTGGTAACATAATAACACGCATCTCAACCTAAAATAGATTGTTTTAACCATAATCACAAAACGCAAGTCCAATTATCAATCTCGAGCAGACTTAATGAGTATAAAATTACCTACTTCTGTTCCAGCTAAAGGAGAAGTGATTTCTTCATAATTTATCGTGATGTTTTATAAATAAAAAACACAACTGATGAGATATTAATTGAAGGATTAACAACTTTGTTATAAATGAGGGTTATTTAACATATTTATTGTTGTTTCTTATTGTGTTAGTATATAAAATGATGGTTTAATAATTACTTGTTAATTGGGATAATAAGTTAAAGTTACGCCTAAGTTAGGACAGTTTCTAACAAATTACTAAGAGGTAGGTAAAAATATATGATTAAACTGATTAAACTAAGTGGAAAATTAAATTTCTAATTACACATTCATATGAAATACTAATATTAATTATAATTAATTTTTTATCCAGAATAAAATATTTGACAAAATAGAAACGTCGTCACAGTAGACGTAGGACAGTTTGAGCTTTACTAAATCTATTCTTGAAGTTCATGATAGTTTCATTAACTGTTGATTGTGATAAGAGAAATATAAATAATTTGCAAATAAAACAAGTTTTTTAAATTATATTTATTAGCTACTATTATAACAAGACGTCAATTATACCTAGCAATAATATTTGGCCCTTGTCATAATCAAGAATTACAGCGAAAGCGTAATATACAGGGTGGTCCGAACTGTATTCCGGAAACTGCGGCGTCACATTCTACAGACAAAAATAAGTAAAAAAGTTCCTATAAATGTATATCCAAAAATGCTTAGCTTCGGAGATACAGTGCGTAGAAATTTTTTTTCCGAATAATTTCTGAAGTAACGTCAATATTTAGATGAAAATTGGTGTCTGGGAGTTTTTTGACATGAGGAATTTGATTTTGATGTCAATATTACTTCTATTTGTAGGAGGCGCCATCTACATGTGTTTTAACTGTTTTTAAGAGTAATAACTTTTCGTCCGTACCTGTATAAAACTACTGGGTGAAAAAATATACATTTCCGTGATTTTTTACGTAAAAAATATCTCTTAGTAAAAATGGCTATGAGCAACCGTTTTCGATATATTTAGAATGGAAATAGTCAATACATGTCATTATTGACAAAAAATAATCATGTTGAGTTATTTGACTGAAATTCTAAAATAGTAAGTTTGGGAACTATGGGGAATAAATTTTTCTTTGAATAAATTATGATAAAAAAGTTTCTGTTGAACTTTTGACACAAAACATTTCAAATTTATGATTTCAGTTTACTATTGTGTCAACATGTTTAATTTATGTCAATGATGACAGGTATTGATGATTTCGATTCCAAATATTTCGAGAACCATTACTCGTAGCGATTTTTACCAAGAGATCTTTTTTACGTAAAAAACATCGTAAATGTGTACTTTTTCACCCAGTAGCTTTATAGAGGTACGGACGAAAAGTTATTACTTTTCAAACCAGTTAAAAATTACGTAGGTGGCGCCCTCTACAAGTAGGAGTCATATTGACATCAAAATCAAATTTCTCATGTCAAAAAACTCCCAGACACCATTTTTCATCCAAATATTGACGTTACTTTAGAAATTGTTTGGAAAAGATGTGAAAATAAAAATGAAACTCCTACACCCTGTATCTCCGAAACTAAGCATTTTAAGACATACATTTACACGAACTTTTTTACTTGTTTTTAGCTGCAAAATATGCTGCCGAAGTTTCCGGAATACAGTTCGGACCACCCTGTATATAAAACTCAATCTAAATATACATATATTTCTACGGCTACTATGATATCATTTTTAATTGGTCACATTTATACCTTGTATTGCATTGATGATCTTTTCATAGAAAATCTCACATAAATTTTAAATGGCGTTTAAAAAGTTCCTATTTTATTTTAGAAAATACTGGTATGAAACTTTCTACAGACCCAAAATTCTTCATTTTGATTAGTTATATGGAAGATATGAAATAGAAAGAAATTAAATGTAGCCGAGTCGAATGATTATCTTTCTTCATTAGACGATAATATAATTAATAATTATAAAATTGTATGTATATGTTTAAATTTTATGTGAAAACAATCAAAGCTAATTGTGAAAATAGATATCGTTTGGTAATAATCATTAAATATCTTTAAATAATTTTATAAAATCACATTATTTTCTGAAACTATGCGAAAATATTAGATTTTTGAAAGTCGCTCAGATTTTGTAATATATCAAGAGTATTTTGTGGTAAATTTATTTATATTTTTGTCAGTGTAGATAAAATGAGAGTTTTGTTATACAGGGTCGCTGTTATGTATGGAAACGGTCGATTATTAGGTAAAATATAGGTAAAGGTATATAATATAGAGGTAACGCAAAATGTTAAATATAAAAGTTATAGGGTTTATAAATATCCATTAGCGGGTAATAAATTTAAATATACAGGGTCGGTCACATCACACACAGTCGTGGCACATCAGAGTTTTATTTTTTTAAATGGAACCCCTGTATATTATTGCATATTTCGTTTATTACTTCAATTCTAAGCAAAAATCGAAATACACACAATGTACCTCAAACCAACCGTTTCCGAGTTATTGACTTTTGAAAATCAATGAAATATCTAATCAATAATTAATTTCAATATGTTTCATTTAACGATGCCATTCTGCCGAAACTGTGATACTAAATATTTGACATTAGTTCTCAAGTTAGCATTTATACCGTGCTGGCAACTGTTACTTTTGGGTCGGCATTTACATGTGTGAAGTAAATCGCATAGGGATCTTATTAAGTTGGAGTGAGAGAAATGCGACCGAACGACGCGACGCGACGCGCGATGGTGTGCTGTTGCTGCGTTGCCGATACGCCTTTCCCTATCAAGTAAAGTAAAATCAGGATCGCAAACCACTTATTTTTAAAATACTTTTTTTCTAGAGATAACTAGATAAAATCATTAGACATGTTTCTGAGCATCTGAAATGGAATTATAAGGATATCGTTAGGGTTATAAGGATATCATCGTGTCATTTTTTTTATAACGAGAAAACGTCAGTAATCGCGATAATTTAAAAACTCAACTTTTTAACACATAACAGGCCATAACTCAAGAACCACTTTAGATATTGAAACTTTTTTTTATTTTCAGGATCGGATATTTTACAATATGTTTACATAAGAAAAATTCGATAAGGTTGTTTTTTCCATTCAAAAATTGTAAACAATCCATCCATTTACTTTTAGAGCATAGCAATTTTCAGCAATCATGTAATTTTTTTATTGATAAAGATTTTCACATACTGTCTACAAAGAAAATACAGCAGAAATATTAACAAAGTTCTTCAAAAAACTACAATCTCTTATTTCTAATAGATTTCGAGGTATCGATTTTTGAATTCATAGTTCTAATAGCGCGACCACTATCGAACACCCACTCAATTCCACATATTTTTACCAAAATTGCAAGTGTTTCTAGCTTGCACTTAAAAAAATTCAAGCTATAGGGAAAATTACAACGACTCGTTAATAAATAAACAAATTAAGTATCACGAGACGTAATTAAATCGTTGAACGCATGACGTACACCTTTCCCTAGAACTTTAAGTACTGACAGAGGTATTGATTGGGTCGACCGGTCAACTGCGACAAATCTGCTATATCCCCTTCCACGTCTCTTAGCGATGTGCACAGTTTCTCGGTTTATTTCATACGTTTGGCAACGTGTTAACTGTCCTCTCCTTGTTCAGTACATTATAAACGCATTGTACTCTTCTTACATACGGAAATCTCGACCCAAGACTAACCTTTGCCAGCCCTTAGTATATGTATATAATGAGATTCAGAAAATTTTGATAAATATTTTATAATAATTATTTAATATGTGAATGATTAAAAGTTTGTTTAAATAGGAGTATGGCTTACTTAGGCACTGAAGCATTTAATAATAAAGATGATGAAGCTAAATTAAAGGATCTGGTAATTAAGCCTGATCGTTTAAGTATTTAATTAATTTGTAATAAGTAGATTAATTTTAATTCAAGTAATTGAACTATGGACGTTAATCAAAGAAATATCATTAATTTTAATTAACTTTCGAGTAATAATATAAGCACATCGACATTAACTTTCTCCAACTGTAAAATTTCAAAAGCAAATAATGCTGTTAATTTCAGTAGCAATCAGTTTTAATTTCAAGCAAAAATACTTTTTTTTACTTCAGTTTTCATTTCTTATTTCCCTCGCACAAAATATGTTTTTTTTCCATAGCAACTGTTAAAATTGCCTTATATCTATCAAAAATAGTAGATAAAATAATACTTTAATCGCATGGGTAGGTTAAATGATACTTTAACAGCGAGGATAGGTTAAAAACTTTATTTATTCTCGCACGTTTTTTAATTGCTTCCATTTTTGAAAATTTTTGTATTTCTTTTCATAAGTTATTCGGGATTTAAATGGAAGTAGTTTGGATATGGCGTTTTCGCCTATGCCTGAATATCTGTTGCATGGTAATTTACTTATTTCGTTTTGAGCCATTTCTGGCTCCAATTCAATCAACAATCGACACGAAAGAGAACACAAAACATCCCCCTTTAGAACTTTTTCTTTGATGGCCATAAGCGGGAGTAAAAGACCAACCGCCTGAACAAACACTAGAGACGCCACCGGTCAAATGGTGTAAAAATTGCGAAAATTTAATCATCTAATTTTGACACAAGGGGTCGCGCTTAACTTTTTCAATTTTAATTCAATACTCATTGTTTTCAAACTATATTATTAGACTTTGTTGTATTTTGTGAATGTATAAATGTTTTCTTAGTATAAAGTTGCATTATAGTAATTTAAATTATATTACATTCATATTTAAGATTCAAATATTATGACATATATGTCAGTTGCCGTCTAACATGTCATCTTGATAACAAAAAGTTTGTTATTGTCAGAAGTAGTTAAAATCATGTTAAAATATTAAAATTTACAAGTTATAATTAGATATTTTCAAATAACGGCCGGGCTGAAGTTTGTGATCGAGGCGATAGCCGAGGATCATAAGCAGCCAAGGCCGTTATTTGTTATCGGCTTCGTGTTGCGTTCTAGATTTTTCGTCATACTGCAGATTTTTAGAGCAATAAACACTACTATTTAATAACAAATTTTATTGAACAATAACACAAGTAAGGATAAAAAATACATAATGTCTTATACTAAAATTCATTTTTCATGATAATGAACATGGAAATTAAAAGTGCACTTGTTGTTCTTAGAAATCTGTAATCCTTCCCAGGGATTTACAGATTTTATAGAAAGAAGATGATGCTACTGAAGAATGGCAAATATTTGTATCCCACTAAAGACACATTATTTTTGGAGCTATCATGAAAAAAGTTGATTTGTTATTTTTCATTCTTTTGGAAACTGATTTTTCTATGTAAGTTTCTGCCACTGTTGAAGACTCCCATCCTCCTAGCTCCTTTAGCGATAGTAAATCACCACCATTTTCGGCGAGCATGGTTGCTGATGATCTACGAAATGAATGCCCTGTATAACGTTCTGGATTCTCCAAGTTCAAAAATTTTGCAATTTTCTGCGGTACGCTCCCGATGGTATAATATACCGACGATTTGCTTAACACACTTGCCTTTCTTGTAACCAATGAAAAATTTTGGATTGTCAAAGTTACGAGGACGCAGGTTGATGTATTTTTGTATAAACCATAGGCATCAAACGGAAGGCCCGTTTTTGGAATAAGAAATTTCCTATCTTTCTTATTTTCAGTATTTCTTAATGAGACAAGAATATTTTTCTCCGAATCTTCGAAATCATCAACTGTGAGTGACCAAAGCTCGCTGCGCCTACAAGCTCAAGAATACCAAGCACCAATACAATTTTTCGAGTAACCAGGTGTAATCATCGGCATCCAGTAGAAAATTATTTATGTCATTCTCCGACAGAACTTTGGCTTTTTTGGTGAATAACCTTCGTTTTTGCGCCTCAGAAACATGAACAGTTTACCAAATCTATGAAGAAATATAATTTAGATGAGTATGATTAAATATCGAAGAATATAATGGCTTTTTACCTTGATATGTCGATGTTTTCATATACTCTCAACGCAAGCTTCAGCATGGATATCTTTGTCCACAGTGATGTAGGAGAATACATTTCAGACATTCTTTTAGCATAAGCCAGCAATACCGCTTCATTTACGCTGTTTATACTTCTATCCTGCCGCCACTTCAAAAAATTGTCATATTCCTGCTGATATCTCTCTCTGGTTATAGTCGGAAGTATAATTTTGAGTAGCCGCAGCCGCTTCCTCCTGTATTTCCAACGGAATTTCTCGCGACATCTCGCTATGGTCTATTTTCCCAATTTTTGAAAAGTCCAACTGACAATAAATAGTCATTGTTGCAGGTGACACACGTTACGATTACCTTAGAAACTTAACGGCCGCCGGCCGTTATGATAACGTCCGGCGGACGTTATATGCATCTTTTCCATTCTGATTTTGCTTATGTTATAATAATATAACAATATAGTATGACGAAAAAATATTAAAATTTACAAGTTATAATTAGATATTTTATATTATTTCAACAACAAACACATAATAGTACAGCGTGATGTTGATATGCAGCCTATATATATTTTTCAGTTTTCGTTGTCAGCCGCGGAAGTTTCAGTGATTTTAGTGTTGTCGGATATTTTTATTTGTGAAATAGAAATATTGCGTTTGGATTGCAAAACTAAAAGTGGAAATTTTATTGCAATGTAAGTAAGCGTTTGTCCGTTTTATATTTTACTTTTTTCATACCTACGACAAATATACATATATTGAAATTTTATAATTCGTTTTATTTAAAAAATGTTAGAAAACAAGCTTGCAATCCTGTAATTGACATAATTGTTATGTAATATATTCCATTTAAATGTAATATATTACTTATATTGCAATTAAAAAAATGTAAATTTAAAAAATATATTAAAAATATTTTGAGTGCGCACAAACACGAGAGGCGCTTTATTATTTACTTTCATTTCTTAATATGATAGATGCAATTCAATCAGCAATCGATACGAAAGAGTATTAAAAAATATTAACTCAAAACTGACAACTAAAGAGACAGCTTTATTTATTTGTCAAATTACATAGAAACCAACGCCAACCCAGCACAATATTTTTTCTACTCGTAAAGCCCAAATTACATTTACGAGTAAACCGTATACGGGTACTCGTATAGGAGTACGAGTTTTATTTACATTTAAATTTAGAATCATATGCCATTAAACTGTGTAAATATGGCGCCTAGTAAAAGAAAGCATGCTGCTATAGCCGGAATTCTAATGTTAATAATGAAAAAAAAATAGAATGTCAACAGATTGTTAGAAAAAAAGGCGAGTGTGGGTTAAAGCCACTTTACAATCAAGAAGTGTTTTGGGAATTGAACAAAAATTATTAACCGAGTTATTAACTCTATATTCTTTGCTTCTTACATCCCATAAACACTTCATATTGTGGTAAAGATCTATAAATCCATCAATATCCTCCGGCGATAACTTATTTGCCGCCATTTTTGTCAATAACAAAACCGGTACTCGTAATGAAATCGGATCTCACTCAACTTTGAAAAAACACGTATACGATTTACGAGTTCCTATTTACATATGCGAAATCGTATACGATTCGCTTACTCGTATACGACTTACTCGTAAATGTAATTTCGGCTTAATAAATTCCCTGAAATAATAATTTCTGAATATTTTTTAAAACGTAACTCCCTATGGAAAAAAATATTGTTTTATACACGACGATGAAATTGCATTATCGTCTGCCGAAACTAATTTATTAATCTTTTCGGTCGACGATAAAATACTGTATAAAAAATTACTATTTACCAATATAAAATTTCTCATATTCGCATGGTAAAATATATGTCATTATTGTCACAGAGTGGCATACCAATGAACTCAAATCGTTACCATCTTTAAATTTTATGTTGGTGTTTCATTAATTCAGTCCATATATAATATATGTTACAATTCGTTCTCGATTTGCATAAGTATGCGAGATCGATACGCTTCAAGCGAGGTCCAGATGAGAAAGCATTTCAGTTTGTGTATCTTTGCAATGGCGAAGGATATTTGGTCAATAACCTCGGCTGTCCATTTGGCGTCCACTTTTGAACGGTGCACCGGCAATTTAGGTGGCCGTTTCGATAGTAAAAGTACCGACGATTTATGGTAAGCGTATGTGTAGAAGGTACTTGGTACTTAGCTTAAAACGGATAAGTAATATATGTTGAAAAGAGCGTAGGTGTTTGTGTGTGAAATGAAAATGAATATGGTAGTATTGCTTAAAGCTATTTTACACATTGTTAAACAAAGTATACATCATAAAATGGACTCAGTATCTCAGAGGAATTTTCTATCTGTACCTAGCCATTATTTGGTTTACTTACTTACTGCCATTACTCGCTGACGAGTATTTGACACTTATCAGAAGATAGTTCCGCAAGGCGTTTTCTTTCATGAGCTTTTCTGTCACTGAAAAGCCCGACTCTCTTCCGCACTCCGGACATTCAAGAATATCATTGCTCTGTTGCCGCTTTACTTTTTGGTTGTTAACTGAGTTTACAGTTCTTCTCCATTGCGTAGTATTGTGCGCTGCTTTCTCCCACTGATTTTGCATGCTTATTCCCTTTAAGTTTTCATGGAAAATATCCTTGTACCTTTCGAGTTGTCCACCCGGTTTCCTCTTACCGTCTACAAGCTCACCATAAGAGATTTCGGTAGGCGGTTTTCTTGCATCCTGCATACGTGACCAGCCCATCTTAAGCGGAATTTAGTAATCGTGACTTCAGCGCTCTCGCAGATTTTTCAAGGACCGATACGTTTGAGACGCGGTGGTATCATTTGATTCTTAACAGTTGTCTAAGGTGTCTCTGTTGCAACTTGTTTAATGTGTTCGTATGTGTAAACATTGAAATAACTGGAAGCTAAACTTTCTACCTGCTTATATTTAGAGCCATAATCTGACGATCTTTTTTTACGATGACCCTAATATGTTTACTTCTAAAGTCGATAAAGGCGCCATATCAGTAAAAAAAAACAGAATATCTCCCTTTTTGTCGGTCGCGCGTACACAATGCTTTTTGTTTGTTGTGAATAGCAACTTCGCTTTTTAGTTAACTCGGATATTTTAACATTTCTGAAACAATATTTTCTAATTGGTAAAACGTAAAAAATCGTTAGATTTGACAACTCTGTTGAAATTGGTAGTTCATGTGGCCGCAGCTAAAAACGCAATGCATCCGGCCAGCCGACGCCGCGACGGCCAGGTCGTTGCGACCTGCTCGTCAGCAAGTCAGTGAGTTTGAGCCCTAAGGCTCATGGCCTCGAATACCCAGGTATATGTGTTGAGCGTTTCTTATAATAAAATTGTTGTAACGTTTTTGCAACTAGAGCGCAGACCTTACATATCTATTGTGTTCCCCTTTCTTGAGTTGTAACGAGCTATAACTCATCATACAGTCTCAGAGCTTTAACAAAAGCCAGTATCTGAGACGGCTCTACAGAGGCCTGCTCTCCATCCTCGACATCAGCCGTACCAAAGTTCATGGCACGAACGGTTGTCGTGTCGGCGCACTCAGTGTTAAGGTGTTCTGGTGTTTTCCCCATTTTAGCATACTGAGGTGTTTGTTGAGGAGACAGTGTCCTGTTAGAAACCCCGTAACAATTCGAAAATTGTTTTTACTTAAATCAAGGAAAATCTTTGATTTTTCTCGGTCGCAAGTTCTAAGGAACTTTTTCGAGTGTCTTAGACCGTTGGAGGACACCCATCTTTCCAGGTTACGAATGCAGTCTTCCAGGTTCTTCAGTTCCGCTTTCAGTTGGTTCCCGCTTGGAAAACAGAACGGTTTTGGTTCAGTTAGTGGAATGTTTGCTTCCTTTCTAGCTAGATCTAGATCATTTGCTTTTTCATTGCGTTCTATCCCTTGGTGAGCAAGCACCCAGAGTAGGAGGACTTTATTTTCTTTGCCTAATTTGTTCAGCTTCTCTAGGCATTCTTTGACCAACTTAGAATTGATGGTTCCTGACTTGATCGTGTTTAGTGCTGCTTGACTATCGCATAAGATGTATCTAACGCCATCTGTATCTAACTCCCATTCCTCTTTTCTACAGTTTGCTGTCCACTATATAATATAGAAAGCGCTGCCATGGATATGTTGAATAATTGGTTAAATAGGTGAGGCGCTAAGACACATCCCTGCCTAACTACACATCTCTGCCTAACTAAATTTGATTTAAAATGGCATTGACGAGACATCTTGTGTTTATTTAGTAAGCTCTACCAGACGTCCAATCACACTTGAGATCATTTTTAAGTTTGCACGATGCTTGAAGAAATAACACATATCAAAGATTCTTTGTATATTCTCTAATATTTTGATGACATATGGTAAGTGATTTTGTATGGCTTGAAGGAATGGTAATTGAAGGTATTTAGTTTCAGTATTTTTTTTCTCAAACTAGAGAATACTCTACGAATATTTTCTGCTCGAAAAAAAAACGTATTTATATATGGACAGAAAAATAATATGACCATTGTTGGCCACTACACTCAATTAGTGTGGGCATCAACCCATGAAGTTGGATGTGGATTGGCAAAAGGCTATCAAAAAATTTACAATAAAGAACAGAAGGAAGCACCAGAAAAGAAAAGAATATTTTATAATTACATATTCAACTATTGTCCTATGTAGGTAAGTCATACGCTACATTAAATGATTGTCCTTTCAAAAGATCTTTTTATTTTAAAAGGCATATGTGGAGTTCTACTTCGAAAAGCAGCTACAATCATTTCTCTCATGTTGTCGACAATAGTTGATGGAGTTTTGTCAACACTGTCTTTAACATATCTACATAAAAAAGCCGAGACTAGATAAAATCAGAAGCATTTATGTATTCTATTAATTGGTATCAGTTCTCTGTGATGTAGGATAAGTTTGCATTTTCGGCAAATTTCTGACAATTTTTTAGTTGTTAAAGTTGGACTAATTAGACAGTTATGTTCAAGTAACATCAGACGTGTCACAGCTACCTAGATTTTATCAAATAATAAAGATCAACTGATCATATAAATGAAACGAATATACTCTACGTATTTTTATGCTCTGTGAAAAACAAAACAATTAAACATTTCTTGTGGTACTGTAAGCTGTACTAAATGCTTCCCAATCATCAAGGTTATTCACACTTTTCGCGAGTTATGCGAGGAACGCGCTCCGATGATAATTCATGCGATCAAGTGCGGAATGCATAAAAAGATATCGAAACAGTAGGTACCAATAGCGTCGGGTACGTCGCAGATACGTACCCGGCCGGACATGGATATAGCTTAGGCGATCGGCGCGGCGGTACGTACCGGCGACGTGAGCCGGTACACGGGCACGATTTTTCCTTTTTCCTTTTCGGAGTTTCCTTCTACGGTACGGTATGCGAGGGCAGAGAACAGTAGTACCCGGGACGCGTGCGGCGATATTCATGAATATTTTGCATTAATAATAAAGTTGGGGAATTCCTAATTTCTTTTCTGAATTTTTTTTTAAATATAAGAGGAAAAAATCAGAAATATCCATACATTAGACAGTTTGATTTTCATGCGTCCGTTATCCGTTGATACGATGCGGATGGTCCGACGGCGCGGCCGCGGCGCTCTGATTGGTCATAGAGTTTTCGCGCCACTTTTCATCCGTAAATGTTTTAGGTACTCCAGCCCGTCAACGGAGAAAGATCGTACGATAACGGACCTTTTGACACTTTTTTGACAAATTTAATTTAACCTTAATAAAAATATAATAGTACAACGCTAGCACCGTCCCCGCGTCGGGAAAACGAAAATTTTAAGAAAGCTGGTTCTTTAATATATCTGTTGCTAGGCTCTCCTCCTTGCTTTTGCTATGCCTCCGCAAAGTGCGGGCTGTCTGACTGCCTGTAGACTACTGCGGTTTACTACTGCGCATCACATCTGTACAGGGTATCCCATTTTTATGTGTGTTTATGGAATTTGTCGTTTATGAGTAGAGATACAATGATGCGATTTTCACATTACTTTGCTACATTTTGATGAAACTAACTAGGCTACACATAGGTTTATCCTAGCCTCCTTAGTTCCTGAAATACAGGGCGAATTTGTGACGCGCAGTAGTGAACGCAACATCTACCGACAGCCATCGGTCCGACGGTCCGCACTCTGTTCAGGAGAGCATAGCAAAAGATTTATTAAAGAACCAGCTTTCTTAAAATTCTGTCTTGAAAACGTTGCTAGCTCTTAGACTATAAGTAAAACAGCGAAATCGTTATGGAAATGGAAATATAAAATGACACCAGTCACAAGCAAATCGTATATCCGATGAACGGACTTAATAATTTAAATATCATAAATACATCATAAATTTAAAAACTGCGTAATTTTCTAACCAATCGAAGTTTTTAAATTCAACCAATAAAATTAATATCGTAACATTGTATCGTCAGACAACGGATTCATGAAAATCAAGGTTTACTCGTAGTCCAGGAGACTAGAAGTCGTAGACTAGTCGTAGACCCAGGCAGCAAACACCGATAGAATTATTCGGTATTCGATCTTTGGCTAATCTGTGAAAATGGAGGTGTAAAATGGACAAAAATGAGATTGAAACCATTGTTCTTATTTTCGCCAAAAGCTTTGCCAGACTCGTCTAACTTTCGTAAGGCGCGCTAAATTCATACGCACGTGCCACTTCCTTTCCTCATTTCACTCAACTATACCTGACTTGTGACTTGTGAGTCAGGAGGGGCTTTCGTAATTGTGAATGACAGCCAGATGAAATTATAGTATTATTTATCATGTGACAAAGTTTCAAATCTGGGAAAATAAAAGCAAAAATTTTGTAATTTCGAAATGTTTGAGAAGCCACCAGACTCATTTGCTAATTTCGAAAATCAATCAGAATTGCTTTAGGCTATAGTTTTTATGATGTATGCTCTTTTATATTTTCACTAGCTTCACTACTGATGGGGAGGGCGTGTACAGATTTTCAAAAATGTAAAAAAAGTCACAAAGAAATACTGTGTTATTAAAGCTATACCTTGTAAGTGTTGCATCTAGAGGCATTCTCAATAGCTTGTCTGCTTTTAGCTCTTCTATTAGCTTCTGGTTATCAGGTTGGCTTATGGGCTGCTGACCATGAATTAACCTATGGAATGGACAATACGGCTTCGCCTTGTATAAAAATGTGTAGGTAATGGTATTAATAATATCTCTCACGATTAATTTTTACTAACAAAGCTAGAAGAATAAAGCCAGCTAATAAAATAGAACTAGAAAATCAAGAAACTGCTATAGTAGAATTTGTGGTAGAATACTTTGATAATCACTATTTAAAACGATCATAGTAGAACATCTTTTTTACTTAACGATTAATTTCCTGTCGTAACAGATATAATATTAACATAATTTAACAAGCTCTTTTTAATTTTAACGAATAATTTACTCGATCTTACTTTACAATATACTTACAGTTATATTAAAGTATAATTATATTTTTTTGTTAAAATTACGTATATATTAGTGTAAGAGGTAAGAAGTTTCATATTATCACGTCTTGGAAATCTAAAAAAGAACTTGATAATTTTCTTTAATATAAGTAGATATCCTCTCGTGAATGTCGACACACCTTGCCAAACTCCAGCTGACGCTTCTGACTAGTATTAACTGTTAAGTTGAAATTCTTGACATAATCTCGCGTATAATCTTGATATGCCTCATCTAACTTTTCATCCTATTTTATATAGTAATAATAATAATAGTACTACGTGTGTCTAAATATTGTCAAATCAGCAAGTTTGTAAGATGTCTGTTTTGTAACAAACGTCTTGCATTTTTCTAATATTTGGGAGACTTTCCATAACAGAGGATAGTTTGATTTCTAGCTAGATCATGGTGGGATTAACAGAGGAAGCTGAATTCAGATTTTATCAATCAGAACACATTCAATATCGGGGCAATATTTGACAAATGTACATCTCTTTATACTAGGCGATGAAACCATTGTGAAAAAGCGAATGGATCGGTCTCCAAGTTACAAGAATTTGTAAAAAGGATACGACTTCGGTGTGTCACATAGAGACCAGAGTCAATAATCATCTGTTGTACAACAAGTTGGACGATTTGGTTTGATCCAACTGTTTGAACGATAATCGTAACGTCTGTGGGCTTGTCGTCCAACTTGTCGTTAAGACGCGGTTGGGTCGTTTGGTGGTTCACCATCTTTAAAAATCTGTCGTACACCTTGGTTGGATCAACGACAAGTTTGAACGTCTGTGGCTTTTTCACCAACTTGTTGCTATTATGTTAATACAGAAATACATCGTGTAGTGAGATTGTGGTGTTTCATCATGGAGGAAAATAGGCAGTTTTGGACAGAATTTATTGAAATTTATAGAGACCATTCGTGCTTATGGAATGTTAAAAGTGAGGAATATTCCAATAAACACAAACGGAACTCCAGCTACGAATTGTTGCTGAGAAAAATGAAAGAAATAAATCCAGATGCAACATTAAAACTTCGAAAATTAGTTTTTTTTGACATGGTTTGTGGCATAGTCAAACATACACTGAGTCACTGAACTAATTTGTTTAAAACTTTGTAGCCAAAAGTATCTACGGTCTGTCTGAACGATTTTTCAGTTGTACAACCGATTGTATCGTCTGTGGGCCCCTTTAAGGTGTCATCAAATCGATATGTTTCTCGTTTGTAAGTCGATATGTCGTTTTCGTTGGTAACTTTTTAAGATTTATTAACATTGAGCCTTTTTTTCAAGATTTCTTGATCAGTTCGCCATATTTAAGCGATACAGAAAGTTACAAAGTATTTCAATAATTCTACTCATATGTAGACGAGCCCTCAGCCTATTATGGGAGACTATACAGGGTGAGTTTTAAATAAGTGCAAATATTTTTATGGCTGGTAGATCTCGATAAAAGAAAACTAATATTTTCTTTTTACCGTTTTTCAAATAAGTCCGAACATTTCTAAAAAAATGATTTTTTGCTTAAATTTTGAGAACCACTGGATCTTTTCTGGATTTTCTTTCTTGTAAATTTAATCTACTTTCTATGTTGCCATATTATCAAGAAATTATGTTTTTAACTAAAAACTAAAAAAAAATTCAAAAAATTCAAAATTTAAAAAAAATCGCAAAAAAACCTCATAGTCGTGTTTCTGGAGTCAAATATATTACCTCTAAAAATATTTGCACTTATTTAAGACTCACCCTGTAGATAAAAGTTTTAACTAAAATTTAAAACTCTGCTAGTAGCAATAACTAAAGAATATAAGGGACATGTAACGGCCCTATACGGGCTGCAGCAGAATTTGTGACCTTTGACGCCTTTTTTTTTGGTGGCAAACAATGAGTCAGCAGTTGGTCACCAGCGACAATTTTAGCAATTTTTAATAGTTCGTGTGTAGTGAACTTTGTATAAACTTTATTACAATGCTGATTAGTTGTTCAGCTTTCAAATGTAAAAGCAGCAGTGACAAGAAAGAGCCAGGAGTTACGTTTCATAGGTAAATAAACAGTCCGCTCTACTTTTTTAGCGTTTTCTTAAGTTTTCTTATTGAATTCGATAATTATTTTTCTGATATTATATGTACTTGATGTGTTGCTATACGTCGCTACTAGTTTTGTACCTTTTGTTAACATTTTAATACGTTTTTTTCGTAATTAATTAGTATGATGCCACCGCCTACACCATAGGCGTAGTCAAAACATTTATCAAAAATATAAATATCCCTTCAACTAGCTAAGTTAAGAAAAAAATATGGCCACGGTACTGTTTGGTGCCATGGTAACAATTTGCTCTCGGGTGTTATTTGTCCTTGAATTCTTTAGTCATTGGCTAGTAGTGACCTGAAAATAAAATACACTGAATACCATCACCTTAAATCTGATATTTTGTCCCATATTTCACCATACAGCTATCATGTACACCTAAACCTAACCTAGGAATGCCATCGACCGTGTTCACAGCCATCGTATGTTTATGCAATGAAGTGTGATATATCGTTCTACTATATCGCATTTGAAATTGCATTGTTGTTCTCTACTTACTTGTTCTCTTTGCCGATAAATAGTACCACAACCACATCTGTTTAAGTTAACTGCTTAAGACTACTTAGGTATGTAGATGGTATGATAAAAGTTTATTCATGTCCCGTAGAGACAAATGTTATATACCGTAGGATCGAAAAAAAATGGCGTCAAATTATCCTCGAAATACCAATGGATTATAGTTTTGTTTCTATAATAATACAATTTATGGCGTCGATCCACATTTCTGCTGTAACTTGATGGTTTTATCGATCATACTGTAGAATATAATAAGGTCGAGAAACATAAGGCCTATACTTAAGACCTGTGGATAAGACTATCCACAGGTCCTAAGACAATAAAGTCATTCCATTGAGCAATACCATAAAAATTGAGAAGTCATTATTGTTTAAGTTATCAATATTATCTAACCGTGATAGGTTCTAATAAACTCTTATTATATTATGTGGTACTACTCATAGTTAATAATTAGTAACTTTATAAATAAATTTGAGCATTTAAAAAGAACTTTTTAATTTATTTTGCTTCTACAGGGGCCATCGGATCTCTAGCGTAGCACTGTTAGACGGTGCTGTTAGTATTATATATTTCATCCAGATGTATATGAAGTAACTATACATTCAAAATGTGGAAGTATGTTGTGTTTCAATATACCAAAGCGAAACCTGGGTACCGTACCGGCGACACATGAACGCATTAAACAAGTTGCAACAGAGAAGTCTTAAGAACCAGATAGTTAAGTTTCACCATGTCTCAAACGTATCGGTCCTTGAAAAACTAGCTGCGAGAGCGTTGAAATCATGATTACTAAATCCCGTTTAAGATGGACTGGTCACGTAAGCATCAGGATGCAAGACAACCGCCTACCATAATCTCTTCTTTACGGTGAGCTTGTAGACGCTAAGAGGAAACCGGGTGGATAACCTAAAATGTACAAGGATATTTTCCACGAAAACTTAAAGGGGATGAGTATCAGTGGGAAAAAGCAGCCCTTAATAGAACTCAATGGAGAAGAATTGGGAACTCAGTTAACAGCGACAACCAAAAAATAAAGAGGCAACAAAGCACTGAGATTCTTGAATGTCCGGAGTGCGGAAGGGAGATAAATAGATAGATTGCTTTATTTGACCACATTTTGTACAAACAAGATACAATTGTAGCATGTTATAAAACAGTTAAATATATACAAACTAAAATAAAAATACAAAATACAGTGTATAAACGATGAATACGACATTTAAGTTAGGTCGGTGGTTAAGTTCATAATATTAAAATATTCCGCCACCGAGTAGAACGTATGGACTATCAGAAAATTCTTCAGAACCTGAATTTACAAATATTATAACTTTTGACGGAGGTAGGAATTACATTATACAATTCAATATTTAAAGAGTTTCTTGAAGATTTGGTGAGCCTAAATTTATTTGCTCTTATAAGATGAGCGGATCTTGTGCCATAGTTATATATATCAGAGTTATACAAGAGACTATCTTTGTTCTTGTGAATTTCTAACAATTGACATAAAATGTATAAAGATGGTAGAGTCAATATCTGCAAATTAACAAAGTGTGGTTTACAGTGATCAAGGGTAACCCACTCCTGCGAGGATTCGCACTGCTTTCATATGATAACATCACGTATCGGGCTTTTCAGTCACAGAAAAGCTCATGAAAGAAACGCGTTTCATACCATCTTCTGATGCGTGTCAAATACTCGTCAGCGAGTAATGGCAGTAGTAGTACTAGTAGGTACTTCCCTAATAATCGCAGATTTCTAATATTCAATCAAACTTTTGGTATTAACTAATAATTTTTTAAACAAAATCATCACTTTCAAATCTTTCTCGATTATAAACAGTTTTAATCATATGCCTATTTGGAAAGTACGCTTACTTTATCTATTTTTAGGTTAATTTAACCGTAATTGATTAAATAATTAGTCTGCTTCTACAAGAATAGTCAATTAGTAACCCAAATTCTTTGATTCAATTAGGCTCATTGCCCAAGCCATTGCGCACCGCCATTGTTATGTACGCAATATTCGATTGAAAATAAATACGTTTTCTATGTTGTACGTAATAATGTGTACGTATGGTTAAACAAATTAAGGTTGAGGTACATAGAAAATGCATATGGTATGTGGGAATTAGTATTCGTAACACTGTGTATGATTTAATTTTACATCATCGTTGAGTTATCACTTGCAATATTCTGCAAAATGTTTGGACAAAAAGGAACTAAAATTTTGATAGGTTTTTAGTTCTTTTTCAGTTTCACTAATCGATAAAAAAATATCGTTATTTGGAGAATATATTCATTCCAATAAATGATCTTTATATTTTTTGTTACTGGAAATATTGTACAGGGTGTCCCATTTTGGTTGAAATCATACGATATCTCCGTTATTAGTGAAGATAGAAGCATGCGGTTTGCACAAACCTGCCCCACTTTTCTGTCAAACGGAAGATGCTGTAAACAAAATTTTCATAGCCCTCTTCGTTTCTGAGCTACAGGGTCTTTTCGAAAATTTTGCAATTTGGATCAGCCACCGTATCTCCGTTATTATGGATGATATTGAGAAGGTAAAAACTGATTCTTGTAGAACTTTTTATGCAGAATACAGTGGCGTAGTTTGTTTCTCTACCAAAAAAAAATATTTTTAAGTCGTGAGGAGGAATTAGCTAGAGGAATATTTAAAAGTCCCGATACGATAGCTTCCAAGATTTAGAAATAGCGGTAGAGAGTTAAGTTTCCCTAATGGTCAAAGAAGCCACTAATAAATGGTTCTAAAAATAAAACAAGAGACAGATAATAGTATACTTTTAATAATTTCTTTAGTTTTCTTTATTATCAATCATGGCCTACTAATAAATTTGATCTTTTAATTTTTTTTTAAATATTGCATTAAATAGTGAAAACAAATATAGAGTGATATATATTTTTCAGAAGCTTATGGCAGGCCAGATCATATAATTTATAATAAATATACAGGGTGTTCCATTTAAGAAAGCATAAGTTTAGTTCATATCTTTAAAAATATTCTTTTCCTATAGAATAACAGACTACGCTACTGTATTCTACGTAGAAAGTTCTACAATAAACAGTTTTGACCTTCTCGATACCTTTAACAATAACAGAGATACAGGGGGTGTCCCAAATTGCAAAATTTTCAAAAAGACCCTGTAGCTCAGAAACGAAGAGGGCTATGAAAATTTTGTTTACAGCATCTTTCGTTTGACAAAAAAGTGGCACAGGTTTGTGGAAACCGCACCCTTACATCTTCACGAATAACGGAGGTACCGTACGATTTCAACCTAAATGGGACACCCTGTACATTGTTGCCACTATGCATTTTTGTATTATTTGTCTGTACATCTCTTAAGCTCTATATGACATTGATTCTAATATATTGATTCTTAATATTTGTTTTTATATGTAATTTATTTTATACACTGACAGTAGGGATTTCCTAACTTCCAAATTTAATTAAGTTATATAGTTAGATTAAATTTTCTAAATTTACTATTATTAGCTGCCAATGACATTCAGATATAATAATTTATTTTAATTAATAGAATTTTATCTAATTTTTTTAATTATTTTTGTTTTCTTGTTGCAGAGAACCACTTAATTTTGGAATCTGATCCAGAGCGCGGTGGAAAGGCAGAGTATGCTTTTGACAATCCAGGATTCAAAGGTTAGTACCATTGCCGCATATATATTTAGTTATTGTAATAAATCAATTATATCTCTTTATTTGGCACCAAAGACATCCGTTGTGTTCATACAATATAAATTGGATATATAGGGTGAGTCTTAAATAAGTGCAAATATTTTCAGGGCTGGTTCATCTCGATAAAAGAAACATATTTTCTCGTTACCGTTTTTCAAATAAGTCCAAAATAACCGAGATATTTTACTTTCAAAATTAAAAAAAAAGATTTTTCGCTTAAATTTTGAGAACCACTGGATCTTTTCTAGGTTTTCTTACTTGTAAAATCTACTACATATATGTTGCCATATTATGAAGATATGATTTTTAACTAAAAATAAAAAATGTTTCAAAAAATTAATTTTCGAATTTCAAAAAAAATGCGAAAAAAAAACTCATAGACTATACCTACCCCTAAAATATTTGCACTTACTTGGGATCCGGTATATTGTCCAATTTTAAGAGACATATATAGGTAACAAGGACACTGACATTTTTGTCTCTTTTTAACATGCCTGATGCCCCTCTAGTATTTTTCCATTATTTTCCATATCTACACATCGTCAAAATCCAGAACCCATGATACATGAAGGTGTGCAAGTGAGACTATAACACAGTTTTTTTTATAATAATAAAATCCAACGAATACGTTTTAATATAGAAATAGTTTATTGAAAAACATCTAAGAAAATGTAATTTCCATTTAATGATAGTAATTTTCATTTCAATTGCGTTTAATGCTACCGTGTAACCACTAACCTTGACTTGTGTAAGCAAAAACAATGAACAGAAAAAGAACTGAATAAGAAAAAGCATAAAATAGCTTTTCTGGCTTTTAAACGTAAATTAAGCTCGGTGTTAAGGTTAATTTGATTATATTTTATGTGGACAAAGAAGTGTTAAAGTAATATAAATAATATTATTGATATGTTTTTGTTTTTAATAGTTTGACCTATAACTAGTTTATTAATATCCTTCCTAGTAAAATAAATTACTTTTGTTATATTTTCATTTCATTTATTCTAATAATGATAATATACCAGAATACCATAATGCCAGATGTATTAACATCTAATATACAGTTCATACCAAATAAATTTTTAGTCACGTGATTAGTGTCACTTGACCGGCACAGCGTTGTCCACTTTTATACAGGGTGTCCCAGAAATAAGTGCACGTATTTTAAGGGGTGGTAGATCTCGATAAAAGAAACATATTTTCTCTTCATCGTTTTTCAAATAAGTCCAAAATAACGGAGTTATTTTACTTTGAAAATTTCCAAAAAAAATGATTTGCTAAAAATTTTGAGAATCAGTAGATCTTTTTTGGATTTTCTTTCTTGTAAATTTAATCTAATACCTATGTTGACTTATTATCAAGAAATTATGTTTTTTAACTAAAAAAAAATTTGAAAACATTTCGAATTTTGATTTTTTTTTCGCGAAAAAAAATCTCATAGGCGTGTTTCTGGCGTTGAACTATATACTACCAATTAAAATTCTTGCACTTATTTCTGAGATACCCTGTATATGTTCTTTTAATCAAAATATTTTAGGAAAAAAATTAATTAATTACAAATCGTTTAAACAGTTATTTACATCGAGAAAACTCACCTTAACAGCACTAAGGGACATAAAGGGCCATTACTACCGCTTTCTCCTTCAAAATATTCTAATAAAGTTGCGATTAGTTTTTTACGGCTATTAATCTTGTATACTTCGCACTAAAGGTTCTAAAAAGAACAATGTTCGACTGCAAGGTCTGCATTTATAAGCTTAAAGTGTCATAACACTGTTTATTTAAACCAAGAACTAGTAATACAAAGCTAAAATGCAGAAACGGATGAAAATGTCAGGAAATAAATAAATAAACGGGACAACTTGGCATTTTTTACAGCAGAGCTACCACCTGAATCCCCAGCGCGAAATTTAAATTCCAGTTAGTCAGCCCGGCGCCGAATATATCCATGGTTGGCAACAATGAATTTAAAAACCGCGCTCTCGATTACGTAACTAAAAGTTTAATTAATGTCAAATATAATTGAAATGCCAATGGCAGTGAACAAGAAACGACGCCTCAGTGAAGTCATGGTAAGCTTTTGAAAAAAGATATTTTTGAAGTCATAGTTTAAACGTCAAATTGTTGCTAGATCCACATTTTGATAGCCTCAGTAGCTTTTTTACCATTTGATTACTTTTTCACAATTCCTCTGTTACTTGAAGAAGCAGTTGAAAGAAATTGTTTCAAGGCTTTATATTATCAAAGGCGCTATTATGATAGTAGAATGTTTAGTCCATTTCACTACCACCATTTCCGAAAAAGTAGGAAAATAAGCGGTAATGGCTAGGTATTCTCAACTTAAGAGTATTTCCGAACAATAGTGTATTGTTTTATTAGGAGTAAAAATTATACATTTTTTGATGATACTGTACCTTTGAAGGACCATCGTATATTCCGACGTTACAAGGAAGCACAAAAAGTATATTTTTACTCTTAATAGAACATACATACTATTTTTTTAAAACATTACAAACATTGGAAATAATATAAACAGCAATCGAGCAACAATTTGTATGCTCGTTGAATTTGACACTTAATATTTTTTTTGTTTAATAATATATTTTTGTACTTTTGTGCTTAGGCGTAACAGTGCTTTACTTTTATACCTAGGCGTTAAAATGACAAAAATTAATACTTTTGAGACGTTTGAAAAAAAAATCCTTTTGATCTGAAGCGAGCGACTTTTTTGCGAAATATATTGGTGACCGATGTGGAAAAATGACAAAACGCACCCTAGAATTATTAATGTTATCGATAACGGGCAGAGTTATAAAGATTTAGCCATTTAGGATAGGACTTTAATTGGAAATAAGTCCTAGTCATTTGAAAATCCAATTTAAATATTGTTTTGAATTAAAATAAAAAAAATCTGATTTAAATCAAATAAATCTGATTTTTTTGATTTTTTTTTAAATCAAGATTTTTTCCAACCCTGAGCGTAATAGACTCTTAATCGCTTGATTAAACGTAAATAGCGCCTTTGAGGATATAAAGCCTTGCAGAAATTTCTATTAACTGCTTCTTCAAGTAACAGAGGAATTTTGAAAATGTAATCAAATGCAGTGGCGTGCCGTATAGGTGGCACGGGGGGCGATTGCCCCCTCCGCTCTTAGCTCTGACAGAGTGACGCGCCCTAATGAAATCGCAACCTGAACATAGTATAGCTCGCCCACCCCGCCCTTTTACCCACGGCACGCTACTGATCAAATGATAAAAAAGTTACTGAGCATAAATAATAACTATTGAATAAAATGTTGATCTAACAACACTTTGACGTTTACACTCTTACTTCAAAAATATTTTTTTTTTCTAAAACTTACCATAACTTTACTGCAAAGCAAATGATAAAAAGAGGAAAATAACACTTTTTAATTTCTTTTTCATCCTGTATAAAAGTAATTTTAAATACTCAACCTGATTGGTTGCGCGTAATGGCATAATTAACTTATGGGTACTCTATTATACCTACATAGTTTCCGAATGAATCTATAGCAAACTTTCTGTGCCCATTCCAAACCTGTTTAGGTTAAATATTTTGCGTCATACTGCGAAAAATATAGAGGCGGATATAGGTAGTACGACAAGTACCATCATTACGAGCTACCTGTTTGTTTTGGGATTGGTCATATTTGCATACGTTTATAATTAGAGGTACATAGAAAATACGATAAATATAAATGGGTATAATCTTTGAAATCAAATCGTGTAGATTTCAAAATATCCCATTTTGTGTTTTTTATCGAATATTGAAATACTGATAAAAGTTATACCAGGTGCGTCTCGAAAGTCGCTCACCCATTTTTTTCAAATAAAAAAACGAAATTTGGTATGTTAATATTTGACATAAATTAGGATTGATTGACGTATTCGATTATTTTCTGTCACTTCCTATTTCACCGAAAATGATTACAACTTTTGATTTTTAAATGGCACCCTCTGTATATTTTTGCTTTATTCGATTGAAAATGACACTGAATAGAATGAAATATCACATGTCAACTTTAAAGAAAAATCGTATTTTAAATTTCAATCTAGAGTGGCTGTGTTCAAAACATTAATTTTTAATCAAGGAGGCTTGGAAAAATAGATTTGATCGTCTAATGTTCTTCGTGTCTTGTCTTGGTCGGTTAAAAAATGGCCAAATCGTGTATTTTTAATCATATCTCAATTTTTCAAATGGAACAAGGGTGGCTCATTAGCATAGTTGGAAAAAGCATTTTTTACGAATAATTTGGTACAACACACTTGGTATTTCGAGTCATATTATCGTTATAAGTCGTATTTAATATCATATACTAACATAACAAATCTCGTTTTTTTTATCTAAAAAATAAAAAAGTTATAGAGGTGAGCCACTTTTGAGACGCACCCGGTATATGAAAATATGATATTAATTTATTAGATGTTTTTCTATATTTATAGATACGACTATATTGGCGACGACTGAAAAAAGTTCAAAGTTAGACAGTGGCAACAAGGCAAAATGGACACACTGGGCTCCATTGTCCGGTCTTCACTTAAAGTCATCAGAAAAGAAGAGGGCGTTGGATGACTCAAATATTGAGGTAACAGAAACTCTAAAAGCTATTACATATACATAAAATATAACGAATTAGTACATATAACACAAATAATTTCTTGTTTGAAAATTTATTTGATCATATATAGATAGATAGATAGATAATTGTTTATTAGTTCTAAGTATAATAACAAATGTTACATACAAATATCCCGAATGGTGTAGAACATGTCAAAAATGTTCACTATTACTGTGAATAATAAAAGATAATTAAATTAACAGAGAAGTAAGAAAAATATATAATCATATACGTGATATATGATTAGTAGTTAACAAACAAAAAACACAGAAAAAGCAGAAAAAAATATATAGGTATATACAAAATTCCAAATTTATATTAATAACAAATTAATCCTGTCATTGTCGTCCACTGAATCGCTTTACTTATCAAGTACTTTTTAACTGCTGTTTTTAATCAGTTTATAGGAAGCAAGCGAACAGTTTCAGGAAGACTGTTATATACAGATATTGAGGAGTTCTTAACATTTTTCTGAATATAACTAAAGTTACACCTCTTACCCATTAATATTAGCTTATTACTTGTAAATATCATAATCATGCTCTAGCTTATTATGATTAAAAAGGTCTTTATTTTCATGAACAAACAGTATTGCATTCAATATGTAAAGGCAGACTACAGTTAAAATGTTGTTTTTAATAAATGTTTTCTTACAACTTTCTCGATATTGAAGCTTGAGAATATTTCTGATGCATCGCTTCTGTATCACCAAAACTCTCGAAATGTCAGTTGAATTTCCCCAAAAAATGATCCCGTATTTTAATGTAGACTGTACATAAGCATGATATGCAGTTATAGCTGCTTCCGTTCCAACACTTCCCGCAATTATTTTGAGGGCATAACTATATCTGGCAATCCCCGCCGAGACATTGGATACCTGAACCTTCCAATCCAATTTTTTGTCCACAAGCACACCCAAAAAAGTTACCGTGTCTGTAGAAACAATTTTATGTCCATTGTACATCATCTACATACAAATGAACTGCTACCTCGTTTTTCTAAAAGCATCAACTGCGTTTTTGCAACATTTAATGATAAATCATTTGCCACAAAGTACTCTTGCATGTAGCGAATCTGTAGCTTTACTCAACAATAATTCATCATCGTCCTCACTAAAAACTATAGAGGTGTCATCGGCAAATAGGACGGTACGCTCTTTTGTAACAAGAGGAATTTCATTGGTGTATGTGTATAGGACCTATAACAATATTAAAGTATTTACTTTTTATGTTTCTTACAGAGTCAAGTCAAAGTGGTGGCATTAAAAAGCCAGGACTTTACAGGATTGGGCTTTAACATATGCGGCAACATGAGGGAAGGGATCTATATTAAGGATATCTTACACAGGGGTCCAGCTTTTGAATCCAAAAAACTCAGTTCAGGTGAGCAATCAATTTTTTGTTTTTAATCATCTCCAATCAAAATATCCAACTAAAAGAATATCTTTTCATTATAGTTATAAGTTTAACAAACCCTGATATAAGATAAAAGATATATCTGTTACGCTTCAATAGTCGAATTCGGGCAATGCCCGAAAAAAATACGCAAATCTAGTTTTGAGCAAAGGAATATTTCCCCAACCCGAAAAACCAACTAACCAATGAATTAACACCCTCCAAATAACCACGCTAACCAACTTGCCAAATAACTAAACCAATCCAACCAAAAAGAGTGAAACCAATGCAATCAAATCACACTATAAGCAAAAAAAAATAATGGAATAAAATTAATTTTTGGGGTTGGGAAATATTCTTTGCTCAAAACTAGATTTGCGTATTTTTCTCGAGCATTGCCCGAATTCGACTATTGAGCGTAATATATCCATCAACTAGACTAATTTAAAATTTAAAAAAACTAAAAAAAATATATTTTTTTCAAGGTGATAGAATAAACAGTGTGACTATCAGTTTTGAACACATGGTCTACGAAGATGCTCTGAATATACTGAGTTATGCTAGTCCTTACGAAGTGATCATTGAAGCAAAGAGTGGTAGGATTCTATCATACACCCAGGGACAAGGGCAGAACCTCGTTCACCCTGTATATAGAAGCTCTAGTTTTATCGATCTCTATCATGTAAGTATAAAAAGAGTCTATTCTTTATTGCAGAACTTCATGGCAATAATAGACGTATCCTTAATCGTATCTAATCGTCAAAGGAAATAATCCAGTTTTTTATTCAGTGATAGGCCAACGTTTCGACAAATTATATTGTCTTCGTCAGGACTACACTTTAATTAACCCTCGTCATATTTCTTAAATATACAGGGTGAGTCTTAAATAAGCGCAAATATTTTCAGAGCTGGTCGTAGATCTAAATAAAAAAAACATTATTTTCTCTTTATCGTTTTTCAAATAAGTCCAAAATAACTGAGATATTTTACTTTCATAATTTCAAAAACAAATAATTGTTTTTTCGCTTAAATTTTGAGAACCACTGACTGGATCTTTCCTGGGTTTTCTTTCATGTAAATGTAATCTACTTCCTATATTGCCATATTATGAAGGTATTATGTTTTTTAACTAAAAATTCTAAAATTTCTATTCCTTTTTCAAAAAAATCCGAATTTTCAAAAATGTTTTCGTGAAAAAAAGCCTCATAGATGTATTTCTGGACTCGAAATATACTACCCATAAAAATATTTGCACTTATTTAAGACTCACTCTGTATATGAAAATTATTTTTTTATCCGAAAAATATTTCTCTTTTTAAAGTTTCATTTATATAAAATTATTTAAAATACATTTTATTTAAAGATTTTCTGTGTAGTGAATTTGCAAAACTTGCAAAGGTCTTGCACCAAGACCAATACCAAGACTGGAACATGCAAGACCAAGTCTAAGATCAAGACTACTTATTGTAGACTGCAAGATCAAAGGAGTCTTGGTTTTAGAGTTTGCATTTGCCCATCCCTAATTCTAATGGAATTAACTAATTCTGAATTTTGTTATTTTTCTTTTAACTGCTCCCATATAGAAAAATTATTTGTTGAAATAAAATTGAAGAAAAATTGTTTTTAAAACTGTTAACACTACGTGTAGGTATTTTTTCAGTTATAAGAAAACTATTCGGATGAAAAATGTACAAAAAGTCCAATAGAGAACAGACATAATTACAATTACATACAAGGTATTAATTATAAATCTTTTTGACTTTTTCAGGCTGAGAAATCTTCGAAAAAGAAGCTCTTCGGCGACGACTACTCTTCCAGCTCGAACTACTCGAGCTTACAGAAATCCAGGAGCAACATGACCACTCTGGAACGCAAAGAGTCCAAATCACCACGTCCCAACCAACCCAAACCGCGAAAAGCCGACACATCACCTCAAAAAATGACACCTGAGTCACTCAAAACCCATCTGGAAACGAGAATGTCCGAGGAAGACTTCAGACTCAAAGACCAATCATATTTAATTGAGTCAGACTTGCAAAAATCCGAAAATAAGAGTCATAAGTTTGGTGTGAAAGTTTTACCTTTTGATAATTTGGAAAAAAGTCCGAAGATAGTGGAACAGAATCAGAATAATTACAATATTGAAAAGAATTTTGAAGAAATTCCGATCAGGAGTATTGATGAAGTCGATGCTAACAAACTTCAACCCCCTCAAGCAAAAAAACGCGAGAAAAAATCCCCTGAACCTGCGTTCCAGCGTAACGATTCGGGAATAAAAAGGGACAAGAACGGGATTCCCCTAGAAATCCCCGAACACATGCTTGGAGCTGCCGTAGCAGCCAGAAGAAACAGACAAAGTTCTATTGAAAACGGTATACACGAAGAAGAGTCATTGGGTAAGCTCAAACCAAAAGCCCCACAACCACCCGCTGGCGAGATTAAGCTCAATTTTGGACTAGGATCGGGAAAAACTCGAGCCTTTGAAGATCTGAGCGGTTTAGGAACAGGAGATTCCTCTCCTAGCGAAAATAACTTAAGATACGGATCAGATTCCGAAGATGAAATGAGCAGAACCCTGTCTTCCGTCAACACCATCGAACTAAACGCTAGCGACATCACCATACATAAAACCGAGGACCAGGAGAGACAAGCTAGGAAGACAGCCAGCACTGGGGATTTGTCCAAAATGAAGAAAGCCCCGCGATCTAACTCTGGAACATTGGAGAGAGCCCAGAGTCTGGATATTACCGACAATACAGGTCCAACTCTAACCAAAAACGAGACCCATGACGCGAGGGACAACCTGTTAATTGACCGAGAACCTCGCCTGTCTCTGATTCTGGACGGTTTGAACACATTCCAGAGGAACAGGCTGAAGAAGTCAACGGAATGGGGAAATCTAGAAGACGCCATCTTAAGCGTGGATAAAAGTGACGAAGAATGGGACCAAAGAAGGTATTCTGAACCCCAATTCAACGCTGTGATGGATCGGGTCATCCAGATCAAAAAAGAAAACGAAGGAATCGAGGTGATTCCTGATGAAGTCGCTAGAGAGTACCAGAAACCGAAACTGTGGCATCCTCCAGCTGATACTGCGAGTAATAAAATATGGCCTGACGAGGAAGAGATCGAAAATATAAGATTCGAAAATTCTGGATGGAAAAAGTTTGAAAAAGTCTCGAAAAATGGACTAGAGTCTGAAGAACCTCTTTACTCGAAACGTCAACAAGTTCCCGTAGTTCCGGAAAGAGCTCCTAAATCCCACGAACCTAAAATCTTTCAATCAAATTCTGACGAAAGTTTTGAAGAAAAACACGAACAAGAAAACGGTGAGAAACTCGTAAATATACTGGAGGTTTCTCCGAAATCGACTCTTAAAGTAGACGTGCATGAAGAACCGTCAAAACCTTCAATTAGTCCAAGAAGTAATTCTCTACTCAACCTCACCAACGCACCAAATACAAACATTTTAGTGGAGTACGAATGTATTAAACCTGTGCCTCCTAAAAGAGAAAAAACTCCCGAAAAAGAAGCGGTAATCGATTTAACTAACAAAGTACCTGTCACTTCGTTTGAGAAGCACAGCATAGTGAAAACGTGTTCTAGACTAGCGAAAGGTAGGAATCCTGACGGTGAGATGATCAAAGATGAGTGGGAAGTTGATAATTTGCATGGTGCGTCATCCCCAGCACCTTCTATGACCCTAGTGGAAGAAGTGTTGGATAGTTATAACAAAAACCACACCAATGACGTAACTGTAGTATCCACGTCACCATCTAATGTTCCAGATGAATCGAAAACAGCAGGAAACATAAAAAATGCAACTGCGAACTTTATTTTTAATGAGAAATCAGTGTACGAAGTAGATACTAATATTCCAGACGACGTCAAAGTTTCGAGAAACACTTTCGAAAGTTTGGAGGCAAAAAAGCCCTCTTTTAAATTCGATGTGCCTATTTCGGAGGATAAATTAATCAGTCATGTTACAGTAATGGAAAACGGCGGTTCAAACTTGCATTTAAGCATTAATAATGAACCCAGTGAGCTGTACACTACCGCTCTGGAGAACACTGTTCTCGAAGAAGGTCCTACAAACGAAGTTACCGTTATAGTATCCAGACCAGACAAAGTAACTCTAAAGAAAATAGAAACATCGCAGACCGCTGATCCTGTGGTGGAAATAACTGAGAGTTCGTTTTCAAAAGTTACTAAAGGAGCGGAAGAGATCCCTGTTAGTGTGAATGAAAACAAATTTATCACAGTGAAAAAGGGAGATCATCAAGATGACTACAAAGTCGAAATCACTGAAAGCAAGTATTCTACGTTTGAAGTAGATAAACCTATGTTACAAATACTTAACAGGGAACTCCATATACAAGACCCTCTTATAGAACCTATTCCTATTGGAACTATCATTGAGAAAAGTACATTTAAGAGCATAGATGACGAAAGTCCTGCCATATCTCTGACAGAAATCAAACCTCTGGAAGACGAAAATATTGAAGAAGTTAATCAAACTTCAGAGGACGACCAAAAAACTTACATCACCGAGATTCAAGTGTGCACGCCCACTAGCAACGCTGTGTCTGAAGTCAAAGTCAGTCCAACCAAGGACAACTTAGACACGGCCTTTGAGAAATACGTGAAGAATTTCGAATCCAGGCTTGAATCATTTGAAGACAACATAGATAATTTTGAAACCAGCTTGGATGAGTTCATCAAGGACGAACCCAAATCCATCGTTCTGGAAGAGAAGACAGACGCGGAGAAACAGGCTAGTAAAATCCAGGAGATCGCAGAGGAACAGCTGAAAACTCTTCCAGAGATGAGGTTTAGTACCTCGAGTTACGAGGAGTCTAGAAGGACTCCCGAAAAAAGACACTCGTTCGAGTTGTTGAGGTCAAACTTCGAAAAAGCCTCAGGTGACAGAAGTCCTCCCAAAAGGGACAACACCACTCCTCCAAAGTCTCGCATTCCTATCTCCACGACGATGAAGACTCCGCCAACTAGTCCAGAACGACGTGATTCCAGAAATCTGGAAAATGAGAACGAAAAGGCTATTTTAGAGCTGATGTCTTCATCGTCCATACATTCCACACCTTTTACATCGAAAATTAAACCACCTAGTGTTAGTAGTAAGAATATTTCGGTAACTTCCATAAGAAACAGTTCGAAAATACCATCTGGACTACCTACATTGAACAGTAAACCTCCTATTGCGCCTAGGAAGAGTGACGATGGTTTGTCTACAAATGGCGGGGTTGAAAGCAGCTTTAAGCAATGGGTCTTTAATTCAAACAGCAATGTTAGCAACGTTACAGTGGGCAAAGACAAGTAGAGGATGGTTCAAAATGTAAAAGACTATTGAACAGAGGTGATAGATTTATAGTGATAAGATACTTACAAATAATTGTTATTTCAGTATTTCTGACAACTCTAGGTTGTTATTGTTATAGGTATCCAACATAGATAATTTATATTGTTTGTATAGCAAGTGCCAAGATAGTGTACTGTATATTTTAGACATCACACAGCATAATCAAGAAAAACTAACGATTTTACTCTTATATACCTCATATTATGCTCAAAAAATTCATGGTGCTGTACTTAAGTGTTTATAATTATCTTTTATTTTGCGAACATTTTGTTAAATATAACTATTATTTTAAAATATATTTGGTTGAGCCCTTAATAGTATATATTTCACCATATTTTTGAAAATGATATTTTTAAGTATAAGACTATAGTTTTGTTGTTAAAATTTTAACTGTAATATGTGCCTTATTATTGTTTAAGTATAATAATTTTTTGATTGGAACACAAAACTACTGGGTGTATATAAGATATTTTATTGCTAAAACAAAAAATAAAGTAGGAAAATGTCATTAATACTCTTAATATTTTTTTATGTTTACAAAACTAATTATGTAAAATAGAGATATGATAATAAAGTATTTCTATATATTGTTTTTCTTATAAATAAATATACATCCTTTTGAAAACAATTATGTTTGTACAATCTAATTACATTTCTGGTTATAATTATAACAAAGGAGATTATTTGTTCTAAAGATATAAGAAGATAATTATGTGTGTAATAAAATGGACCATTATATTACTGTTTAAAGTATTAAGATTTGTTTTATTTATATTACTTTTTGAGTACCCCTCCCCCCTCCATCTATTAAATATACTATGTACATATACACAGGCAATTATAACTATTTTTAATTATAAATAATTGGTATTCTATCCTATAATATTACATTGTTATTCCTGTGCACAACTTCAGTTCATTTTTTAACAATTTTATTCTATTATGCTACCGATATACCCAAAAAAATAATTAAATAGTACCCAATACAACTAAAATACTCATTTATTCTTCACGCTGAAGATTGTCTATAGTTCTTTGTACTCATTAATTTCTTTCCACACATCGCACAAATACTTTTCTTATAAGCACAAGCTTGACAGTAGTGTGACCCGACTTGGTGCACCACTTGTTTACATATTCTGAAAAACAAGTAAAGTTCGTTAGCACAATAAACAAATTACCTATACTTGTTATAACTACCTGCACTTTTCAAATGTGGTTGTATACGGGTTGAATCTATTTTTGGAGGCAGTTAATGCTTTGTTTTCATTAATTTTGCGTCCACCACTTTCAGTGGTATTCCTGGCACCACTCTTCCAGGTATCCGGAGTAATAACTTTCCCTACTTTCTTCTGACATTTATCACAAACCATTTTGCTTCTGAGATATTTTTCGATTAAAATACAGTAATGTGATGAAATGTTTATAATTTTTTAATAATATATTAAAATGTTATTATTATTAAAATGTTTATTTATAACCGATTTTAAGGTTAAGAAAGCACAAAACTGTCATTTGTCACTGTCATCCCCGATCATATAAAAAATATGATTAAGGTTTATTAATTATTTTTACTGTTCTCATGTTGGTGACATTGATCTTTGAATAAATATGTCAATTTGAATTTATTTTAAAATTTTAAAATATCAAGATCAACATAAAGTTATTGCGTAATTCACTTATTAAAATAGACAATAATTAAAAGCAATGATATCAAGAAAAGCATGTTTACAGAGATTGTACATTTATATAAACGCAGTGATTGTGATAGACGGTTTGATTACACCATTAATGTGATCGTTTAATTCGTGAATAATTGTGAAAATCGCATCTTGGAATAATAAACAAATCATGTCCAATAAAAAAGTTCTAGTATTGGGTATTTGCGGAGCGACCTGCAGTGGAAAAACAACAACAGCACAAGAATTACATAAATTGTTACCTAATAGCAGGGTTTTCGGCCAGGACGAATATTATTTTGATGTAGAAGACCCAAGACACACGTGGATACCCGAATTAAATCACATTAATTTCGATATAGTCAGTTCCTTGGACATGGCTCGGATGCTTGATGAAATTAAACAGAACATAGAGCAAGAATTAACTCTAATAAAGGCTCCAGAAAAAATAACAATTTGGGATAGAATAGTCTGCTTTTCGAACCTCATGCATGAGAATATTGTTAAAATAAAGGAATCAGGCTGCCATGTTGTAATAATTGAAGGTTTTTGTATACTTAATTATAAACCTCTAGCTGATATATGTGATCTGAAATACTATTTCACCTTGGATTACGAAGAATGCTTCAAACGAAGATTAAAGAGGGTATATGAGCCCCCTGATTGTCCTGGGTATTTTGAGAAGTGTGCATGGCCTGAGCACTTGCAGCATGTGGCTGAGGTAAAGAAGACCGTTGGTGATGTAACATATTTCAATGAAAATACCACAAATCATGTTGAAATAATTTTAAATGATCTTGCCAAAGCCTTAAAACAATATTGATACTGTATTATAGTACATTTTGTGTTCCACAAAATTTATAAATATATCTTTTCATTTATAAAACATTCCAAGTGATTTTAAAACTGAAGTGTACAAAATGTAATTTACTTCTTAATTTATATTTTATAATGTACTTAAAGATCGGGTATTTATTTTAACATGTTAACAATGAAATCTATTTAATAATAAGTTTTAAGTTAAGATGTTTGTTTTTTTATGTTAGATAAAGATATCAGTGAGTTTAACAAGGTAACAATGAGGGACCTGATTCTGTAAACATGTTTCCTGTCTAGTGACTCAACAATCGTATACAAATAGCATAGGCTAGACAGGAAATTTCTTGCTACCGAGCTTACAGAATCCCACTCCTGACATCTACAAGCAATATTTTTTGAATTGTTTCTCAGCAATTTTTATAGTGATTGTGTGAAAATGTAATTCAATTATATCAGCTAGAGACAGTACATTTCTATTCAAACAATCATTTTTTTATGATAAAAATGTAAACAAATATCAGTACTTATTCTATTTTACACTTTTGGTAATTAATAACTTGTTAATTCAGATAAGTATTCATCCTGAATTTATCTAAAAGCTTATTAGGTTTCACAATATTAACACATATGTGAAATATTATACGTATACAGGGTCCCGCAAAAGTGCGTCGGGCATCTGTTATGTAGCTCTTAGAATAAAAAACTTGAGAATTTTGTTTAAGCGCAAACCTAAACTATGTACTAGGATGTATTTCACGAAAATATTTTAACTTCTATAGGGTGGCTCAAAAAAGTGTGAGTGGATCGGGCAGCTTTTTTTAAATGGAACAACATGTATTATTACATTTTTGGCTTCTTTTCGGATTACTTAACATAATCCTAAAATATGAGTAAATTTTTTTCGATAGTTTTAGAAATATTAATAAATAAATAAAAAATATATATATACACCCCCTGAAGATTTTCGCATTTGTTTTGAAACACCCTGTATATATTTTTCAGCTTTTCTTAAAAAATTATTAAAAATTCAAGAACTGTTCTGAAATCAAAACTATATTAGGTATTTACTTTAGATGGTCTGTACTTACTTTGCTGTAAATATGGTAATCGTAAATTATACAGGATGTTCAAAATTCTACGCCAAATTTTCTAAAATATAAAATGTTTCTTCGTTTTTTTTTTTAAATAGAACACCCTGTATATTATTGCATTTTTGGCTTCCTTTCAGATCACTTACTATATGTATAATCCTAAGATATGAATAAATATATTTCGACAGTTTCAGAGATATTAATAAATAAATAAAAACTATATACAGGGTGTTTCAAATCAAATGCGAAAAACTTCAGGGGCTGATTCCTTGTTCAAAATAAATGGTAGTTTGCTTCATAAACGTTGGGTCAAAAGTCAACCATTACGGAGATATCGCGGTACAAAGATGGCGGAAAAATAATGTTTTTATTTTTTATCTTGAAAACGAAAAGAGATAGACTAATGAAATTTTATGGAAGCATTACTATTATGAAAACACACTTTCTGGTAATTTTTTCACTTTTTTAAAATGAGTGGAAGGGGTTGAAATAAACTACCCTTATCATTCTTGTTAACGAAATTTAAAGAAAATCTTATCAAACACATGCAAAAAAAAAAAATGGATAGTTTAGTTTGTTTAGACACTTTTTTATCTCTTGTGTTTTTTAGTAAAATTAGTAGTTTTTTAGTAAGATTTGAAATTAAAAATAAAATGTAAAGCATTACATGTCAGGACAAAAAACATTTTTGGATAAAGAATCTAGTAGGCTGCTGTCAAACAGTTTTATTTCGTAATAATATCGTTACATTTTCTTCTGAACGATAACCTCTTAAAAATTATTTACCAAGACAATTTTTAATTCTGTATTTTAATTCATGAAAGTACAAAATAATAAAAAAAGTACATATTAAAAAATAAAAATGTTTTTATCCTGACATGGGGTAATGCTTTACATTTTATTTTTTAATTTCAAATCGATGAGTTTTATCAAAAAAACACAAGAGATAAAAAAGTTCATGTTTTTTGTGACAACTGTTTTGTTCTAAATTTATAAACTGTGTTGTTTAGTAGGGTGAGATGTTCAGCGTATGGCTGCAGAGGCTGAAGCGAGAAAAAAGTGGCTGGAATTACATTTCACAGGTAAAAATCGATACACAACTTTTGTTATGTGGTCATAAAATGTACATTTTTTTTCATTATAGCAGTAAAAATATGTAAAATGCTTTTAATATGTCTTGTACCACATCCAAACCAAACTGTTTTTAATAATTCCAAGTAGTATTTTCAATATCATGTATTATAATTAATGTTTGAAACTATTATTGCTACTCAGACCGGATTTCACCAGTGGCGTAGGGAATTATAATCAGAGAAATACAATTTCCGCAATAAACAACTAAACTATCCAAATTTTTTTGCATGCGTTTGATAAGATTTTTCTTTAAATTTCGTTAACAAGTATAATAGGGGTAGTTTATTTCCACCCTTTCCACTCATTTTAAAAAAGTGAGAAAATTACCAGAAAGTGTGTTTTCATAACAGTAATGCTTCCATAAAATTTCATTAGTCTATCTCTTTTCGTTTTCAAGATAAAAAATTAAAACATTATTTTTCTGCCACCTTTGTACCGCGATATCTCCCTAATGGTTGACTTTTGACCCAACGTTTATGAAGCAAACTACCCTTTATTTTGAACAAGGAATCACCCCCTGAAGATTTTCGCATTTGTTTTGAAACACCCTGTATATATTTTTCAGCTTTTCTTAAAAAAATATTAAAAATACAAGAACTGTCCTGAAATCAAAACTATATTAGAAGAACTAGATTGTTTGTACTTACTTTGCTATAAATATGGTAATCGTAAATCGTAAAATAATACAGGATGTTCAAAATTCTACATCAAACTTTCTAAAATGTAAAATGTTTTTTGGTTCTTTTAAATGGAACACCTGTATATTATTTCTTCAGTAGATGGATAATTAAAAAATGAACATTTTTTGTATTTAGAGTATTTCAAATTTTTTAACGGTTTCGCAGATATTCGCGATTTTATATTTCATATGGCATTTTCCACAGTAAATTTTTGTCAAAGCCACCCAATAATTTTTCTTTGGTATTTTACATATATACTGGTATAAATAAAATGACCTGAAAGAAAGCCAAAATAGCAATAATATACTGCAATACAAAACATCCTAGGTTGACATGCTTTTGGTTTTAACTTAAACAAAATTCCCAAGTTTTTTATTCTAGGAGCTACAGATGCCCGACGCACTATTGCCGGACCTGTATAATTTACCCCGTCAAAGAAAACACATTTTTTAAAATATATTTAAATAATTACTTTTATTTTTAAGTGTATGTAGTTATTCTGCATGTTATCCTGTTTTACTGCATTTTAGAGAGTTATCTTGTTTTATTACAAAGTTTTCAAAAATATACAACAACAGTGAGCAAAAAAAATCCAACAAAATTAAATATTTAGTAAAGTATATAAAAATATTACATTGCATAGGTGCTTTTCGAAGGTTGCTCATCGTCCTGAAGTCCAGATGTTTTTTTAACATACTGCGGGTTCACCTAAAAACAAAATAATATAATTTATTAAACTACACACACCGGAAAAGTCTAGGGATATTACAATTTTATTATTTGCATTTCTGATATAATAAAATTAAAATAAACAAATAGTTTACAGGACGTATTGGAAATAAAAATGCGAAATTTACCGAATTTTTCAAATTTAGCCTGATTTTTATCGAACTCAAAAAAATACACACATTTTTTTTTATTCTAAACTGTGAATTAAAAAAAAGATAAAAACCATTTTTACTTAATAAATACATCGTCTCTCCATGCTCCTGATCAGGTTGTCGATCTCTTCTTGATGTACAGCCTGCCACGCTGCATTCACGGCCCGAACCAGATCCCTACGAGTTTCACGAGGCATACCCATTCTCAAAATTCTTCTTTGGACCGCGTCCCATACGTGCTCGATGGGGTTGAGGTCAGGAGATTGTGCCGGCGAGGGTAAGATGTTTAATTGATGAGCATTGATAAACTCACTTACCACTCTGACTGTACGAGGCCCTGCATTGTCATGCATGAGAATGAAGTTTCTCCCAAAATCATTGGCATATGGTAACACGACAGGCTCAAGAATTAAATCACGATATGTGATTCCTGTTAGAAACCTTCCAAGAAAAACGAGATCGGTTTTTCGGCCTAACTGGACTCCTCCCCAGACCATAACTGTTCCACCTTGATAAGGGTGCACTTCCTGAACATGATCCAACCGAATAAGATTTCCCGGTTCTCTCCATACCCTAAGCCTTCTCGAATTCGGATGAATTCCAAAGCGTGACTCATCCGTAAAGAGAACATTGGCCCATTGTTCATTCGACCACTGAACATGATCTTGAGCCCACAAATATCGTACCTCTCGATTTCCTCTCGTTAAGGGTTGAGCTCTCCAGGGGCGTCTGCTTCTTAAGTTGACCTCTCTTAATCTATTGCGAACAGTGTCGGGACTAACGGTTACATTATGTGTATGTTTAAACATTTGACAAAAAATGCACAAACACTTCTGCAAATATCCCAAATTTAGAAATAACTAGTGTGACTACTTCGTTTCAATCGAAATAGAAATAATCAACCTACAAATATGTGGTTGTTTATTCAAAACATTTATTTTTAACTTTAATAAAATGATATCCCTAGATTTTTCGGGTGTGTGTATTTGTATAAATAAAAAAAAGCATACTTGAATCTCTTCATCCATGCATAAAATCCGATTATCCAGTTCCATACACAAAGTTAATTCTTCTTCTAGTGTTTTTAATACTTGAGGTCCGCTGTATTTGTCTGGTTCATCCCTAAAGACCACCATACCATCCCTCTGATTGATAGTGGCATATATTTGACCATTCTCAATCTATAGAAAAGAAAATTATAAAATACACTTTTATCGAACTAAAAATACTAGTTTACCATATCTAAAATGTGCTTTTCTGCATCGGCAGGTCCTGGTAAATTAACTCTACTCGCCACATCTGTTAAGCTTAAAGTCAAAAATGTTTTAGTTAGCCTCTGTATATTCTTTTTGTACAAAACCTGCGACACTTGCTTTACCAATCCCATATTGTGATCCCTATTAAAAACCTTCAAAATATTTTTAGTATAGATGATGCAAAAAAAAATTCAAATTACTTACATCTGTGTGCTTTGTAATGAGATTGGTTAGTTCTGTAGAATTGTTAGTAACAAAAGCATTTGCTAAATCATTGTACGGTTGAGATAATGGCTTTATAAATCTAGTCACAACTTTGGAAGAATATTTTGGGATTGGTTGAACTTTCCCGTGTAATAAGAGTGAGACTAAGATGAATTTTTTATAAGCTTCTAACATAATATGCGAAACTGCATGGGCTGGTGTAGTGAGAGCAATTTCAAAGAAATATAGTGCTCTGTCTAAGTTCCTTAAAGCCAAGTAGATTTTTCCTCCATAATAATAATATAATAAAAAGTATTTTGCATCAAACTGAGGGCTGGTTACATTGGCATGAGTAATCTAAAAAAATCTTTGTAAGGTATGAGCTATTATGACTGAATAAATACCAACCTCTTGACAAATACTTATGATATCAACGTCTAATATTTCTAATGCTGGTTTAAAACACTTTGCCAACAAACACAATTGACACAAATCGGCATGCACAGAAGTCAGCTGAGCTTTTGATACATATCCCAGTCTTATTATTGCTTGTTTTAGAAGACTTATACCTTTAATAGGCTGTTTTTCTTCTACTAAATAGTTAGTAAAAAGATGGCAAAACTCAGCAACTGAAATTAAGTTATCTATATTAAACTTTACTTTGAGGCTCGTATGACTTACAGAGATCGGGAGCACTCAAAACTTGTTCAATATTACAATTGGTTAAAAATTCTTGAGCTTGCAAAAATCGGTTATCTGGCAGTGAGACATTGGGACTATTAAATTTTGCCAACAATACGGCTAATACTCCTAACGAATGTTGTTGATAATCTAAAGTCTCAAGAACATTATCTAAATGTTGAACATTCTTCGCCAAAACCTCGTTTGATTTTGTAATAACTTCATAGAGTTCTCTAAAGTTACCTATAGTAAAAGAAAAGAATACATTTTAAATAAATTCGACTCAATAGAAAATATTAACCTCAATCTAAAATCTATTTTTAAATGATTATTAAAACTCACCGTGTGTTGAGAGAGCTCGTACAGTATTTACAAACTGTTCTAAAGCAGATGCCATTTCATTAGTCTAATATTATTTTAAAAACCGGAGTTTTCAGTAAATTGCGGAAAACTTAAATAATTTTGTTTTCCTACAATTTTCGGTTTGGCCTTGACAACTTGTCAAATTGACGTCTTTACGGTTTTGTTGGCGTATAATCACAAACACAGAGTCAGAAATAATTTATGGAATATGGCCACATGGCCAAAGAAGTTATAGAAAGAAGTGTCAAACTTGTGGCCAACTTCAGATGAAAATATTAACCTAGTTTGTTTTGTTTCTTTTCACATGCTATGTTGTGGAGTTGTGCGAAATAAATATGAAATTTAATAAAAAGAAAAAGGTTGCTCAGAAGCCCCACAAAGAATCGAGTCAGCAGGATTCTAACGATTTAGACGACGACTATGCAGAAACAACAAAATGGTTTGAGGAAGTTATTCCAGAGGATAAGAATGCGAGCCCTGTAACCGAACAAGTTTTAATAGAATTGAAAGACGAGGCTAAAAAGTGTCATGATGCCGAAGTAGCTAATTATAATATAAGTAAGGATGATAATATTGTAATAAAATAATATTGATATGTTTATTTCTTAATAGAGAACTCTAAAACAAATACGAATTACCAATGGATGAAAACAATTATGAATAGTGGCACAGTTTCTGATAAAATTGCAGCCCATATTGTAGCAATTCAAGATAATCCAGTTTGCAATCTGGAGACATTGCGAAATTTAGTAAATATGGTAAAAGTAGGCAAGAAGAAAGAATGTCTGACTGTCATGGGTAAACATACTTTATTTAAATCAGCCTTTTGCTTAATTCCTAAATCATATTTATTTTTCAGAGAGCTTGACTGAACTGTTTCTTTTTGATTTGCTGAGGCCTGATTCTAAACTACAACCGTTTCACACAAAGCCCCTTTCGACAATAAATGATTTATCATCTGGCAATGCCATTAAAAGGCGAAAAATCTTGAGTCTTTGGTACTTTGAGGATCAGTTAAAAGAGATATACACACAGTTCGTTCAGGCTTTAAATAAAACAGCTCAGGATACAGTTGAAAACAATAAAGAAAAATCTATTACAGCTATGTTTAAGTTGTTAAGCGGAAATCCAGAACAGGAGAAGGTAAGTTCTGTTGGTTTTTTATCAGTTTATAGCACATTATTGCAAAAGCAAACAAAATTCGTAGATTGTTTACTGGTACTGCCTAAATCGATGGGGCTCTTCTTTCTTGCAATGAAAATTTCTTTCTTGCATCCAGGGGACAGTTTTCCAGGCACTGTTTTCCGACTTTTTATTACGTCTACAGCGTTCTCTTTACATGGTGGTGTAACTTTTTCAAACGAAGCGTTTTTCTTCAGTTTTTCAATAACTATCACTTTCTTTTCACCCGATGTTAAAGATCTGGAACTCTTTAGTCTTTGTGGTTTCATCATTTCTTAGAATACCTTAAAATGTAGTCTTTTATTAAGTGTTTTCTTCACATTTTAAGTTAGTTAAACCTGGAGCTATTGGATATCACTGTTATTTTGGCTATCAGGGAATTTTAAGGAAACTCCTACTGAACTACTAAAAATTTATGACAGTCTTGACATATTTATTTTTATTATTGCTTGATTTGTATTAATGTTACCTGTACCTGTATCATTGTAAGAGATACACAGAGTGGCCCAAAATTTAATAAACTCCATAATATCAGGTTCTCTATTGTATTTGAGTTTTCTACTCCAATTTTTTTTTAATGCAGACAATGATAGGGCACATTTTAAGAATATTTTTACAGATATATTCAGGATGATTGAAATACAATATTATCAAAAAACGGCGTCAGCAATGGCTATGAAAATGAAATGAAGATTGTTGTTGTCTTTTGTTGTATTTATTTGTATTTTACTTTACAGAATCTACTGGTGTATATTATAAACAAACTGGGCGACCCCTCTCAAAAAGTAGCGTCCAAAGCTATTTATTGTTTATCACAATTATTGTTTAAACATCCAAACATGCAAGAGGTGGTTTTGAAAGAAGTAGAGAAATTGCTGTTTCGTCCAAATATTAGCAACAGGACCCAGTACTACAGTTTATGTTTTTTAAGTCAGTTTTACCTGAGTCACGAAACTGAACGCGTTGCTAAAAAGTTGATTGGTGTGTATTTAGCTTTCTTCAAAGCCTGCATTAAAAAGGTAAGTAATACATCAACATTTATATGAATGTATTAAATAATTCTGCTAAATAATTTTGATAGGGAGATGTAGACAGTAGAATGATGTCGGCACTTCTTATGGGTATTAACAGGGCTTTTCCCTACTCAAAGATGCAGTTTGAAGATATGCAAGAACACGTAGATACATTGTATAGATTAGTGCATTTGAGTAGTTTTAATATTAGTCTTCAAGTGTTGATGCTGCTTTATCATGTGACTGGAGAAAAAATGGCAGATAGGTAAATTTAGTAAATAAAATGTATACAGAGTGTCTCAGTCTTCCAAAAAAGCTCCGTATCAGGATTCCCATTTGTAGCGTGATTTAACTAAATAATTTAACACTAATCTTGTAGTTTTTGAAAATGAATTGTCATATTTTTAGTTAAGTAAAAATGTCTAATCCAAAAATAATATATCTATTATCTACATTGTCATAAGTCCCATAAGTCATTGAAATATATACCGGGTGCGTCTCAAAAGTGGCTCACCCCTATAACTTTTTATTTTTTTAGAAAACGAGATTTTGTATGTTAGTATATGATGTAAATTAGAATTCAACTTTTCAACAATTTCAACAAAAATTTCAACAATTGATTTGTGTCATATACTAACTTTAGAATTAGAATTAGAATAAGTGGGAGGGGGGTTAATCTCTGCGACCTTAGAGATCTATTGTGTCCCCCTTTCTTGAGTTATAACTCATCATACAGTCCCAGGACTTGCTATGGAGACCCGTGTCCCTCACAGTCGAGAACTCACGACCCAGGCCGGAGTAGGCAGAAACAGTAGCTTGTGTCGCTTGTTGGGTTTAGAGGTAGGAGGTAGGCTCCCGACCCTTGAAGGAGGTGGTAGCTTGTATGTCACTTGCGGAGGATGGTCTCACGCAAGTGTCAGCCACCTCTCCTGTAGTTCTCTTTGGGTTTGGCCCCTTGGAACTTTCATTGTTACTGTTCCCATTGTCGCTAGGGGGTTTCCCCACAGCTTTACCGGTGATGTTTTTATTACTATTATTACCAGATCTCATAGTGTTCCTATGAGTCGCTAGGGACAGTCGCAGTCGGTCCACTTCTACAGAGCCCCGCATGTAGAAGTAAGGGGTAAAATACAATGGGGTGCCCCCCGGTGCCCCAAGGTTGAGGCTGAGCGTAGCCCCGCCCGGTATCGTTATATGTCTTGGTGCAATTTCCTGGCCACGACACTACAGTCAGGGACAAGACGATGAGTGAGATGCTTCTTAGACCAAGCCAATTGCTAGAGGGGTTTCCCCCCAGCACCTGACCAGGAGCTTCCCCACCAACGACAAGGTCTTGCATCTCCTAGGGGAAGATATACTAACTTACCAAATCTCGTTTATTTATCTAATAAAAAAGTTATAAGCCTAGCCACTTATGAAAACCCGGTATACCTATTATCTACCAAGGATTTTAGCCTGTTTTAGTCTCATTATTTTTTTTTTAATTTTAATTTTCATTAATTATGAAGAAGACATTATTATAAATTGTTTCCATTTAAAAAGAATCATATATCGTCAATATGACAATATATATTATATCAATATGACAATATATATACAGGGTGGCGTACCTCATTCGCCTCGGTTGATTATACGAAAACGGAAAGATGTAGAAACACAATATTTTATGGGTATATGTGGGGAATCAATGTGCACAATTTAAAATTATTTTGAAATATACAGGGTGTCTCAGAACTAAGATCCATACTAAAGTTATATTTTTTCTTATGGAACACCCGGTATTTTATTTCATTTTTGGATTCTTGAGTCCAAAAAAAGATATTTATTATAAGGGTTAAATATGTCTAAAATCATTGGTTTTTGAGATATTTAAAGATATTTAAATATGCATGCTACAAGAGAATTGATTTTCAATACCCTGTAGATTACTTTTTAGAATTAATTCTTGTGCTGATTTTAAAGGCAAAGAAATTAACTTTACTGAAAAATGTTATTGCTGCCTTAAATTTATACAGGGGTACCAAAAATTAGTGATTTATTTTAAGGATTTATTTTACATAAAAACTTTGTTATTTCAAATTTCAACACCCTGTATTTTTTTAAATAAATCGAAGCAAATTAAAATGCTCTTTCAAAATATATTAGGGTTTCCTATACCTATCTATCTCAGAGTTTGAATAAAAAGCGATTTTTAAATAAAATGGCAATCAAGATGGCTGGTATCGCCATGGCAACTTTCTAGTGACACTTAGTAACTATTTTCAAAATCGACATTAGTTTATAAACTTTATTTAAATCTATACCAGTTTACTTTTATTTAATTGACCTACAAATAGTTTAATAAATAATATTTATTAATATGTATTTATTATTCTATCAAGAAAAACGAAGAACTAGTTCTTTGTTTTATTTTACGATAACTTGTAGATATATGATTTTTTTATACAAGAGCCAATTACGGCAAATTCAATTTCTTCACTTCCAACGACAGGTTTCTGCCTAATAGGTGTTTTATAAAATAGACTACCAATTCTGCGAAATAGGAAATAGGACAAGTAATTTCTCAAAGGAACGCTTATCAGGAACATTCCTATTTTGATATCGTAGAGCATTAACTCTTGAGACCAAGAAATAATTTTCCTCATGAAACAAAATCACTAGTAACATATCCATTCGTTCTACCAGCAGATATGGCTTTATTTTTATTCATAAAATAAAGAATACTTACTTATTAAACTATTATGGGTAAATTTTAAATAATAATGTCCATACACTAATGTCGATTTTGAAAATAGTTACTACCTGTCACTAGAAAATTGCCATGGCGATACCAGTTATATTGATTGCCATTCTATTTAAAAATCGCTTTTTATTCAAAATCTGAGATAGATAGGTATAGGAAACCCTAATATAGTTTCACAGAGCATTTGAATCTGCTTTGATTTATTTAAAAAAATACAGGGTGTTGCATTTGAAATAACAAAGTTTTTATGTAAAATAAATCCGTAAAATAGATCACTACTTTTTGGTACCCCTGTATAAATTTAAGGAAACAATAACATTTTTCAGTAAAGTTTATTTCTTTACCTTTAAACTCAGCACAAGAATTAATTCTGAAAAGTAATATACAGGGTGTTGATAATCAATTCTCTTGTAGCATGCATATTTAAATATCTTTAAATATCCCAAAAACCAATGATTTTAAACATATTTAACCCTTATAATAAATACCTTTTTTTGGGCTCAAGAATCCAAAAATGAAATAAAATACCGGGTGTTCCATAAGAAAAAATATAACTTTGGTATGAATCTTAGTTCTGAGACACTCTGTATATTTCAAAATAATTTTAAATTGTGCACATTGCCTCCCCACATATATCCATAAAATATTTTGTTTCTACATCTTTCCGTTTTCGTATAATCAACCGAGGCGAATGAGGTGCGCCACCCTGTATATATCAATCAATAATTTGCAATTTTACAATTTTGAGGAAGCTTTTTTTAGAAAAAGTATATAAAAATGGTCATATTTCAAATACCACATGGGATATAATTATATATTATATAATGGAAAATAAATTTCTTGCTTATAATTTGGGCTAGCCGAAAAAAGCCTTTATTTACTATCGATAGTTGTGCCTCGGTGGTACGAAAGTACTACCATTGGACGCAGACCGCTATCTCGCGATGCGGGACTTAATATCTTACCGCTACTTTACGACAAGTCGTATTTATATACTCTGCGCTGTGCTCGACATATTGTGGAAACGACCCAAGCTCACCTGATGATGGGGTAGGGCCCCGAAACCGGTAGTGAGAGCAGGTTGATCCACATTATGTCGAACACAGCGTGGAATTAATTTCTATATTAGCAGTTCAAGGCAAGAAACTCTTATATAATTTTATTATATATTATATTATATGTAATTGATATTCTGTTATTTTTGGAATGACAGTATTATGGCAAATACACCGAGAAAGAAAAATACAGCATTACATTTACAGAATTGCAACATTATAGTGTAAAAATATATTTGAATAACCCTGTATATTCCGAGTATTGTTTTTAATAAAAATGGCGCGAAAATATCTAATACACAACCTGATATGGAGGTGGTTTGGAACACTGTGAAACACACTCTATCAAGACATTGCTATAAAAATATTATATTTTAGATTTTATGCGGCATTGTACAGAAAACTAACAGACTCAAAATTATTAACCAGCACACATCAGGCTATGCTCTTATCTTTGTTGTATAAAGCTCTATTAAAAGATACTCAAACAGATCGAATCAAAATGTTTATAAAACGCCTGTTACAGGTAAGTTCATTTCACACGAATATTTTTGCAGTGAAACTTCTTTACGAGCGCCGGTAGTAAAAAATTCAAGGCCGTGAGACACGAGCTCGCGAGACACAGCAACGGCATTGAAATATTACATAGTGACGCGACGTGTATTTGTGATCAGTCCACGTGTTTATCAAAAATATTGATATTTTAATACAAATTTTATGAAAGAGAATCAAATTATTTATTAATTTTTTATTTTATGCGTATACAGGGTGCTACAAATTCGAGGTACGAGCATTGGTATCTCGGTAACCGTAATAGATACGAAGATGGTTAAATTGGGGCAAAGTTGCGCCTTGGGATGTTCACCAAAATGCCATCAAAATTTTTTTTGAAAATTTCAAGAATTGCTGTATTGTATTTGTATTTTACTAAGAGTGAGTCCCAGGTGGCACCCTCCACTGAGGCCGCGAGGGCCTATTGTGGCTCAGTTTCTACAAGCTCTTTAATAGAAAAAGAGCATTAAAGTTCGCCCTCAAGACCCAGCCTTGTAACATAGGCCGTTATGTCCGAGGGTGATATGTCTTCTAGGTCTGATAGGTCTAGCGTGGGTTTGCCAAACACTTCAAACCTGGTCCTGCTCCCAGCGGGGCAGGTACACATAACGTGCTTCATTGTTTCGTCATCTTCCATACAGAGTCGGCATTCGGCGTCTTCCACCAGTCCCATCCTCTGTAGGTGTGATCTCAGCCGGCAGTAGCCCGTGTATACTGCAGTAAGCGTACGCGCTCCGTTCCTACCAGCCTTTAGGAGTTCATCTGTTCTACGTTTGGATGGCTCTGCTATGATTGTCATGGCATGTTCCATTCCGGGACTGTCATACCAGTCCCGAAGCGTTACACCCCTAACCCATTCACAGAGCCTGTCTCTTGCGAGATTTTTTGGTACGCTAAGTGTCGGTTCTGGGCCCACGAATGGCGAGCCTGCACCAGTTTTGGCGAGGGAATCAGCACGTTCATTTCCCTCTAGGCCGACATGTCCCGGTATCCATATTAGCGACACTTTGTTTCCATCTCCTAATATATTGAGTAGTTTCTTACAATGAAGAATCGTCCTGGACGTACTTTTCGTTGCCTTAAGTGCTTTCAACGCGGAGATTCCTCCGTTAATGCTACCTTTAGCTCTTGTAAAGGGGTTTCTTGACCTATAGCTTGGTATTCGTCAAGCTATAGATCAAGAAAGAATAACTGTCCTTATTCATTCGATACGACGAAGACCTCGAGCTGTTATTGCTGTGAAGAGGTGAACATACACACTTAATATCATTATAAAAATTATTGTTTTTGTCAATAAAAGAATCTCTTATATCAATATTTTACTTAAAAATGTATAGCTCATAAAAGAATCTTATCTAAGATTACAGGAAAGTGTCTTTTTTTATCCAAAATGCCCGTCTCATTTTTTCCACAGGGTGTTTTGAATTTATTGCAAAAAACAACGTTTTGATTTACCCCGGTATAAACCGACCTAACCGAAGAATATAAGCCATTAAAATAATAAAATATAATGCCAATAAATTTATCTTCACACTGATACTATAATCATAAAAATCGGATTACAAAATAGAAAGTTATGAAACATAACAAACAAATTTAGGGCTCAAACACACTGACGACCAGGTCGCACCCGCCAGGCCGCACCTACCTCTAAAACCATTAAATCAAATGGAATAGCGCACACTAACGTCCTGGCCGTCCGTTGGTCGTTGCGGCCAGAAGACTGCACGGAAATATTATTATTTTCTGCCGCTTGTTGCCGGTTTTCTTCCAAATTAATAATTTTTCAGATGAAATCCCTCAAATTCAAGGCACAATATTTTATTTTCTATAAGATATAGTGTTTTAGTGTAGTTTTTGCACGTGCAGAAAATCCAAAGAAATAGTATACACTCTGGATCAAAAGGTAAACTTAGAATTTAATCCTTCTTTTTTTATCAAGGGTCGATTCTAAGTAAAAACTCAAAACATTTTTATATGACATACCTACTCTATTTTATGTGGTTGGTATGATACCTGTTATTATACCTTTAAGTTTCGATGTTAAAAATTAAAAAAATATAATATTTAAAGTCATTTTTCTACAACCACTTTGTTTTTTTTATTAGTTAAATTAGTTTTTTGCATGTATTGTAGTCATGTACAAGGAGGACAACTGCATTTTAAATATTATATTTAATTTAACGTTTTCAAACAGGGTTCATTAGGCTATATTTCTACTAGGTACATTATTTTGAAAAAAATTTAAGAAAGTAACTTAAACATTCATAAAAATAGAAGTAATTACTGTTGTAGATTCTTCGTTATATTGTAAACACTGAAATAACTGTGAAGCTAAACTTTCTACCTGCTTATATTTAGAGCCAGTGTCTGACGATCTTTTTTTTTACGATGGCCCGAATATGTTTTACTTCTAAAGTCGATAAAGGGCGCCATATCAGTAGAAAAAGAAACAGAATATCTCCGGTCGCGCGTACACAATGCTTTTTGTTTGTTGTGAATAGCAACTTCGCTTTTTAGTTAACTCGGATATTTTAACATTTCTGAAACAATATTTTCTAATTGGTAAAACGTAAAAAATCGTTAGATCTGACAACTCTGTTGACACTGGTCGTTCATCTGGCCGCAGCTAAAAACGCAATGCATGCGGCCAGCCGACGGCCAGGTCGTTGCGACCTGGTCGTCAGTGAGTTTGAGCCCTTAGTAAAATTTTTTATCTACAACCGTTTAGTTATAACGTTTTTACATCAATATTTTTTTATGGTGGGTTCATACAGCCAAATAAAATAAAATAAGAATAAAATAAAATAAGAAAGTTGGTTATATGGGATACCGTACATGCGTTCATACAGCCAAATAAAATAACAAATAAAATAAGAAGTTTTTATCTTTTAACTTCTTGTTTTATTTTATGTGAAAACGGCTTTGCGCAGGCTTAATTCTAACCTACAAATATTTTCAGTTTGGATTTAATTTATTTTATAATTTCACATAAGTAAAATGTATAATATAGTAGGCAACGAATAAATAAATATACTATAAATAGTAAAATTACTATAAACAATCGTAAAAGTTAACTTTTATCCAGCCTCATCGTACTGCGCATGAGCAAATATATATTTCTTATTTTATTTTATTTGACTGTGTGAACGCACACAAATAAGAATTCCTTATTTTTTATTTTATTTTATTCTTATTTTATTTTATTTGGCTGTATGAACCCACCATTAGTATTTCAGTTACGTTATGAGATTCATAACACAACTAGTGGTGTTATGAATTTATAACACAACTAGTTGCTATAATAATGAAAAACAACTACGAACATCTAAATATATTAACTTTTCCGGCAATAATGATTCCGTGGCACGTACTGCGGCAAGTTCTACATCTGAAGGGAGACTTTCGGAATCAGCTCATCGTAATTTTAAAATGATTTTCTGGGCAAAAGTGCTCGCGTTTGCTTGACAGAACAAACTGACTTTTCAGCATAAATGTGACAAATGTCATAGTTAAAGGTGTTAAAGGTGGGCGACTAATAAACGAAAATTAAAACAGCATTTTTCTTATTTTTCGGTTGTAGATAAAACGTTGTACATGACACGTGCGTTTAAACATGATTACAACACTCGTGTGATTAGAACGACTCGGTCTACGACCTCGTCGTTCTAATCGTTCACACTCGTTGTAATCATGTTCATAAACACACTTGTACTGTAAATAACTATAGGGTGGCGAAATTTTGTGCCAAGGAGTATATTTGTTAAGGTGCGTTCACACCGGCTGTTCCGCTCCGCGCAAAACTTTTTTTTCACATGTACTCTTCAACTCTCTTTTTACTCTTCAACACGTTATTATTTTTCACAGTTTCTCTCAGAGTAACTATTGTAATTAGTTTATCATAATTAAAGTTAAGTTATATTAAAAAACAACAGTGTACATTAATTCCACACCCGAAAAGACCCTCAACAAGTTGGCCCTTCTGAAGAGGACCACAACAGCTGTTAGTAAGAAGTTTCACTTCAAATATGTGCACATAGTGTACACACAATTTTTTTAATTTTCTAAATTTTAAATTCTTTTATTAGATTTCTTTATTTGTACAACCGTCATTTTCTTGTGGAATATTATACTTAGTGTCGCGTCTGATTGTGAAAAAGCCCGAAGTTCAGGCGTTAATTTTGAAAGAATCAATGTTGCCAGACATGACTAAATTTGATGATGAAGATGAGAAATATTATGATATAAAAGATGAAAAGGACGAGGAAGAGATTAAAATTAAGACAGAAGAAGAGGGTGAAATTTCTTCACTTAATAACTTAGATACGTCTATTCAAAGTGAAAATATTGAGACAGTGGAAATAAAAGAAGATCCAGATGGGGATGAAAAGCCAGTTGTATTTTCTGGTGGTAGCTGGTTCCATGCCAATCCTTCAAGTAGCCAGAAAAACGTTCGTACCGTTTTAAGATATAACCCTTTAGCAAGAAACCCCTTATTTGGGGGTGGAAGGTTTTTGGCTTACAATGAACTGACTTTATTAAAAAATCATTTTCATCCTTCAGTAGCCTTGTTTGCTGATCAAGTGTTGAACGGGAAAAATATCAATTATTCTGGAGACCCTCTAAAAGATTTTCAACTAATTAGGTTTCTAGATAGGTCAGGAATATTTTGCTGTGTTTTTAAGATGAATTCTTAAAGACATTTTTTTATAGGTTTGTTTTTAAAAATCCGAAAACTTTGGAAGAAAAAACTGGTGCCCATCCTACTTTTGGCAAGAGGAAATTCTACAAACCAAAAGGTGTAAAATTATTGGCTGTAAATTCTAAAAGTTATCTGAATGAGAAACATGATAATATACCGGTGGATGAGATTTTTCTTCATTCGTGAGTACTTTGATATTTTCGTGATCTCAATGCGATGTGGCGTACGACAGGAAAAAAAACGACGTCATAATGGCTTTTGAAATGCCGATTTATTAAAAATTGATGTAGGTATGGGTCAAATGTTCCTGAAAATAGTAATTATAAACCCACTACATTGAAATTTGTTCGGTAAAGACTATTTTTTTGTAAAATTATACAGAGTGTGCCTAAAACTTTGCAACAATCGATTCTTTTAAGTCTATGCGGAATTTCTTCCAATAACAAAAAAAATCAACTTTAAACTTTATAGTCTCAAAATTATCATCTTTTCTTACAATTTATCGCGGGACAGAAAAAGAATTACTGTATTAAAAATTATTTTTATTAGACTTGCTTTGTCTTATTTTATTTATACGAAAATATATTTTTTATTTAGAAGAATAATCGAAAATTTGATATTGTTTAAAGTTTTTCTATATTTATGAAACTTGGTACATCGATATAAAATCAAATTCTGAACAGCTTTCTCTTTTAGATTTGTTTATATCATGAAGTACCGCATGATAAAAAAACGGCGTCCAGTTGGCTTGGAAATGATGAACGATAACATTCCCCATTGTATTTTTACATATAAAATGACAGCGATCTTCATTTCATCACTGACGCCGTTTTATCGGTCATATTGTATTATTCCACTTATATGGTTTATATTTTGTCACCTAACTCAAATTTTTATATGTGTATAGAAAATTTTTGTCATTTTCCATGTCATTAAGACATGTCAAAATTTTTTTTTATTGTACTTGTTAAACAAATTCCGCATAAACATTTTTTATTATTTAATAACTGAATAATAAAAAATCAATTTATTGTGAACTTTATGGCACACCCTGTATAATTTTTTAATAAACAACAGAGATAAACAACATATACAGGGTGGTCCGAACTCTATTCCGGAAACTTCAGCAGCATATTCTGCAGATAAAAATAAGTTAAAAAGTTCGTATAACTGTATCTCCTAAAATGCTTAGTTTCGGAAATACAGGGTGTAGAAGTTTCATTTTTATTTTGATTTTTTCCAAATAATTTCTGCAGTAACGTCAATATTTGGATGAAAATTGGTGTCTGGGAGTTTTTTGACACGAGAAATTTGATTTTAAGAGTAACTGATTTGAAGAGAACTTTTCATCCGTACCTGTATAAAACTATTGAGTAAAAGAATATGCATTTATGTCGTTTTTTACGTAAAAAAATGTCTCTTGGTAAAAATCGCTACGAGTATTGGTTTTCGAGATATTTGGAATCGAAATTATCAATACCTGTCATCATTGACATAAATTAAACATGTTGACAATAGTTATTAAACTGAGATCATAAATTTGAAAGTTTTTGTGCCAAAAGTTCAACAGAAACTGTTTTATCATAATTTTTTGGCAGAAAAATTTATAATTAATTTAAAAAATAAAAAATTCCCAAACTTATTATTTCAGTGAAGTATTTTGTATCTACTAGTAATGTAATGTATCTAGTAAAATATTTTGTATCTATTCAACGTGTTTATTTTTCGTCAATAATGACATGTATTGACTATTTCCATTCTAAATATCTTGGGAACGGTTGCTCGTAGCGATTTTTACAAAGAGATATTTTTTATGTAAAAAGTCATAGAGATTTTATATTATATAGAGATCATATATTTTTCCCTCGGTAGTTTTATACAGGTACGGACAAAAAGTTATTACGCTTCAAAACAGTTAAAACACATGTAGGTGGCGCCTTCTACAAATAGGAGTCATATTGACATCAAAATCAAATTTCTCATGTCAAAAAACTCCCAGACACCAATTTTCATCCAAATATTGACGTTACTTCAGAAATTATTTGGAAAAAATCGAAATAAAAATGAAACTTCTACACCCTGTATCTCTGAAACTAAGCATTTTAGGACATACATTTATACGAACTTTTTTACTTATTTTTATCTGTAGAATATGCTGCCGAAGTTTCCGGAATACAGTTCGGACCACCCTGTATATAGGGATCAGTCCTACAGAAAATATAATTGATTGTCATTTGAAAGGCCCACTGTGAAGCGTTTTATTTTTGACCATAAGAATGATTAAAATGTTGAATTTTTAATAACAAATTGTAATGTAACTTTAGGTATCTTCAGAAAAAATACCAAACACGCGACTTAAAAGAAGATGAAGACGACAATAGCGATCTAGAATCAGTACAAAGTGAAGAATTTGAAGAAATGCTTGACAAAATGACCGGTGTAAAAGATGACGATGAGAGCGATGAAGACATTGATTATATGGGCGAAATTGGCGACAAACTTAAAACCAAATCTGATAAAAATAAGAAAAAGAAGAAAACTGATGAGGATGAAGAAGAAGAAGTAATTGACGAAGAATCTGAACATGAAGACGAGAGCTTTGACGGCAGTGATAATGATTTTGATGCAGATGAAGATGACTTAGGTAATATAAAGTATTGGAAATAAGTTGGTTTGTTCTAATTGTATATTTTAGACTTGGTAAATGACTTAAGTGATGACGAAGAAGACATGGAATTTTTATCAGATTCCGAAGAAGAGGAACAGTCAAGCTCCAAAAAAAGTCTTAAGAAGTTTAAAAAGAAAGTTAAGAAAGATGACATTTCATCTCTGTTTGCATCAGCTGAAGAGTTTGCTTCACTTCTCGAGGATGAGGGTAGTTCTAAGTACAAGCCTGGTAGTTCAAATGTGATGGAAAATAAGGATAAAGCTAGTGAGTATAATTTTAATCACGCGGGTTATCAAATTTTGATTAGTCACTTGGTTGCTGGCCAGCGTGTGTCATCTGTCAAATTTGACATTAATTTAAAGCAGGGTTGGCATGATTTAAATCAGGGCTGGAAAAAATCATGATTCTTTTAAATAAATCAAAAAAATCAGATTTTTTTTATTTAAATCAGATTTTTTTCATTTTAATAGAAAACAGTATTTAAATCGGATTTCCAAATAATTAGGACTTATTTCCAATTAAAGTACTATCCGAAATGGCTGAATCTTAGTAATTCTGTCGATAACATTAACAATTCTACGGGGCGAGTCATATTTCCACATCGGTCACCAATATATTCCGCAAAAAAGTCGCTCGCTTAGATCGAAAGGCTTTTTTGTCAAACGTCACAAAAGTATCCATTTCTGTCATTTTAACGCCTAGGCATAAAAGTAAAACGCTTTTATACCCAAGCACTAAAGTACAAAAGTATGTTATTAAACTGATATTAAGTGTAAAATTGAACGAGTGTACAAATTGTTGCTCGATATATAATTACTTATAAGGTATTACCCTTGATTATAGGGTAAGGGTATAATCTAATAAGTATAAGGGTATTACTTTTTATATTATTTTCAACATGTTTTCAAATTGATTAAAAATTATTTGTAATGTTTAATGTAGATTATTATTTACAATTATTTTTCGATTTATTAAAAATACTTAAACGTTACAATAGCAAGTGTAACATTCTATTTGATGATATGGTGTATACCTGTCTGTCATAGAAAGAATTTTTATAGTTTTCTAGGACACATTTTTATAACTTTTACAGTTATTTTTCGATTTATTACAAAGTTTTAAAAAAGTTTATTTTTTGATTTAAATCACATGATTAAAATAAAAAAATCACTTGATTTAAATCATGCCAACCCTGATTTAAATCAAGTGATTTTTTAATTTTAATCATGTGATCTAAATAAAAAAAAAATATTGAAACTTTATACTATTAAATCAAAAAATAACTGTAAAAGTTATAAAAATGTGTCCTAGAAAACTATAAAAAATATTTCTATAACAGATATATAAGATAATAATAAATCGAAAAATAAGGATAAATGTTATAAAACTATATAAATATATCTATTCATCAATTTAAATATTGGACCGATTTTTGAAGTAATTTCGTGTGAATCCATTATATCGCTAAACGCAGGGATTTATTAAAAATTAGTATAAAAAGACTCAAAGTCTCGGTCTCAACCTATATATTAAATTAATCAGTGACACATGTTTCGCTCATACGAGCATCATCAGACCTAACAAGAAAGAACCCAAATAAAAAAAAATAAATAATAATAAATATTTAGCCATTTAGAATAGGACTTTAATTGGAAATAAGTCCTAGTCATTTGGAAATCCAACTTAAATACTGTTTTGAATTAAAATCAAAAAAATCTGATTTAAATCTGATTTTTTTGATTTTTTTTAAAAAAATCATGATTTTTTCCAACCCTGATTTAAAGTAACAAACTAGTTCAACTAAATTTCTGAATCTGTTAATAGTTTTTAAAGGAAAATAAATTTAGTTGTAAAAATTAGACAAAAAGTGATAAAAAGTATGAATAACTTCCGCATTTATGGAGATTGCATCATAAAATTCATATTTGTACATGCTAGGAACTTATTTGCACAATACTAACTGTGAAAATGTATTTTTTATAGTTTACTTGTAGAATCGTTTGGTTATATATTGTCCCTATATGGTCTATGATCAAATTACAATGAAAGTATTATTAAAATTTGTTTAATTAACTTACTATAAAGCGGATCTGATTTTTAAAGAAAATTTAAACTTAGAAATAAAATAGAAATGATGGCTCAACTTTCGTTTAGCTGAAATCTGTTATATAAAAAATGACTTTATACAGGGTGTCTCAGATTTTAATCGGAAAAATTTAATAGACTATAGAACTTGCAAAAATAAAACAAAAAGTTCATATCAACTTGTAAGATTTAAAGCTTCCTTTTCGAGATACAGGGTGTTAAAGTTACTTAAAAAAGAAAAACAATTAAAGATATTTGAAAAACTATTTAATCGATTTTGATATAACTTGACCCGTTTATAATACTTACTATGGGACTTAATTTGATGTAATTAGATTTAAGTTTAATTGCCAGGAGCGGCGGTGGAGCATCACTGTTAAATTATTTTGAAGGAAAAAATAGGCACGCCACTGCTTTTTTAGAAGTTTAATATTATTTTTGGATTTAGTAATTAGAAAAAATTATTTTTTTGTCTCTTGACTTTTTTGTCTATCTTACTTACTTCTTGCGAACAAAATTAAATTGTAATTGGTAATTAATATTATAATTGGTATTCTAATGGTATCCTGTATCTTGAAAAGGAAGCTTTAAATCTTACAAGTTGATATGAACTTTTTGTTTTATTTTTGCAAGTTCTATCGTCTATTAAATTTTCCCGATTAAAATCTGAGACACCCTGTATATGCATTCTAGAAGGCATTAGGAGTACAAATATACAAAAATTTTCCTGCGGAAATGCGTCATTTTCATTTTTCGGACTTTAGTATAGCCGAAATCTGTTACATCAAAACTAGTCTTCGGGGTGTGTTTTAGACATTTTTCTAAACATAAAAACACAAAAAAATGTCTGCGGAAATTTTTTATTTTTATTTTACATAAAAAATGCTTTGACTTTAGAATAGCCAAAATCAGTTACATGCAAAAGATACTTATATTTATTTTATACGGGCATTTACGAGCAAAGAAATACAAAAAAATTCCTGCGGAAATGTGTCAATGTCATTTTGTGCACTTTGTTTTTCATACATTTTTCAGTTTAGAAGCTTACGGGACCCGGGAGCGAATAGGGGTGCTGGGTGGGGTAAAACATCTTTCGGAGGAATAACAATTCTTGTAGAATAGATAATATAGGTTCTTGTAAACTATAAATATCTCGGAATGTTGCACTTATTCTTGTTATCATTAAAGCTTTACGTATATAGGGCTTATTCAAAACAAAAAATCATTGGATCATGCAGTTTTCTTTTATATTTTAATAATCAACTGTGATTTTGCAAAAATATTAGATTGGTTAGCATTTGGGTTGCTTTGGTTAGCTTTTCTTTGTGGAGGGTGATAAGCTGTGGATCTTATCAGGGGCGGATCGTGAATTTGTGGGGCCCTGGGCTGAAACTACTTAGGGGCCTACATAAGTACTCAACTAATAGCCATATCAAAAAACTGTTTCTATAATGATATATTATTATTCTTCTTCTTTACGTGCCGTCTCTTTCGTGGAGGTTGGCGATCACATTGGCAAAATCTTCACGATTCTCGGCTTTCTTTATAAGTTCTTCAAAATTAGGTGAGTCCAGTTTCTGATGTTTCTCAACCAAGATAGTTTCTTCCTGCCGAGACCTCTCTTTCCTTCAATCTTACCCTTAACTATCAATTGTAAGACGTGGTATTTTTCATTTCTCAATATATGCCCTAAGTATGATGTTTTTCTTATTTTTATTATATTGAGCAATTCTCTTTTTCTGCCTATTCTGCTGTAGACTTCGGTATTTGTGATATGTGGATTTAAGTAACATAAATGTTACTTAAATCTACGCAAGTATTAGTTGTACAAAAGGCGACCTTATTGCTGTGGTAGCAATCTCTTCCAGGCAAACTTTGGGTGAGAGAGAAACCGAAATAGTGATATTTTATAAGAATATAAAAAAAACAATAAAACAATTTTATTTATTTACTTATTATGAATTAGTAAAATAAATTGATAGGTTGTAGTCACAGAAATTGACAGTTATTTGGTCATCACATTCCAAGTCTTTTGTTAGATCACAATTTATGGAAAGAAGTGATAAATTATTTAGTCGATGGTTCGACATTGTTGTCCTCATCTTGGAGAAGGAGCGTTCTGCTTCACAGCTAGTGATTGGCAATGTTAAAAAAATCTTTAAAATCGTATAGCAGTTAGGGAACACGTTAATAAGTTTATTTTCATACATGAGCATAAAAATGTCACTGCAAGAGGTGTAAGACTCAGACATAGATTGGAGTAAGTACGATTTTAATTGAATGCTCTCATTCACTAAATGCTCGTCTACGTCATCGGGATAGTAATCAATAATATGAAGTGCAATTTCCATATCTATGTTTTCGATATTTTTGTCTTGCAAATCCATTAAAAATTTGAATTTTTTGCTATATGTCTCATAGACTTGTCTCCTTTTATTTAAATCCATAATCAGCTTATCCAACGCAACTTTTAACGTGTCTCTTGAAATCTTTCTGCGCCGTATACTGAGAATTCACCTGTAGACTTATCTGAAAATTTTGGGATAATGCGTCTCTTGTTTATGTAATTGTAGTCTATTATTACACTAGTACTTTTTTAGCTTTTTCGTCGTATTCCTGTAACATTTGATCTGATTGATGTCGTATGTTGCTCACTAACTGTAATTTTGTAAAAATATTAGATTGGTTAGCATTTTAGACACTTTTAAATGATTTTTTTTTGGTTCAAAAGTGATAAAAAGATAATTTTTTATGTATTTAAGCTTACAAAAATGGAAAATGAAAATCAAGCATTTCCGCAGGAAATTTTTTATTTTTCTGAGTTTGTAAACGCTTCTAAAAAGCAAAAATATCTTTATTTTTTATATAACTGATTTCAGATATTCTAAAGTCTATTAAATTTTCTCAGAAAATGGATACAGTTTATTTCCGCAGGGAAATTTTCATTTTCCTCAATTCGTGAATGCTTCTAAAAGGCAAAAATATATTTATTTTTTATATAACTGATTTCAGCTATTCTAAAGTCTAATAAATTTTCTTATAAAATGAAAACAGCTTATTTTCCGCAGGAAAATTTTTGTGTTTATATGTTCAGAAAAATATTAAAAATAAAACGCAAAATGTATTTTTTTTATAGCAGATTTCAGTTATTCTAAAGTGCGAAATTTGGAAATTACCCATTTCCGCAGGAAAATTTGTGTTTTCCGTGGCTCACAGTAGCTTTTTAAAGACAAAATTTTTTTTTCTAATAACTGATTTAAGCTAAACGAAAGTTGACCCGAAATGATGTCACCTTGATATATGGAAGAATTATGTATAGTTTGCATCACTCAAGCCAATATTTTTACAACAATATTTAACTTTTCATAAAAAAATATTAATTTATTAAAAAAATTGAACTAAATATAAGAGTACAAGATAAATATTTGAACGACAAATAGCTCCCTATCAGTTATTTTTGGTTTTATCACGAAAATCGGTTGCTATGGGGTAAAAATGAGAGTTTATTACTACTTTATATGTCAAATTTGACAGATACCTGAGGGCAACAGGGTAAATTTTCTTTTGTCATTTTTAATCTAAATTACAGAATCTCCCAAGTCAATATACAGGGTCCGGCAATAGTGCGTCGGGCATCTGTAGCTCCTAGAATAAAAAACTTGGGAATTTTGTTTAAGTACAAACCTAAAGTATGTACTAGGATGTATTTCAGGAAAATATTTCAACTTCTATAGGGTGGCTCAAAAAAGTGTGAGTGGATCGGGATAATTTTTTTTAATGGAACACCCGGTATATTATTGCATTTTTAGCTTCCTTTCAGATCACTTTACATAATCCTAAGATATGAGTAAATATATTTCGATAGTTTCAGAGCTAATATCTCTGAATATCTCTAAATAAATAAAAAATATATTTTTTTCAGCCTTTTTTAAAAAATTAATTTAAAATACAAGAACCTGTCCTGAAATCAAAACTATATTAGGTATTTACTTTAGATGGTCTGTACTTACTTTGCTATAAATATGGTAATCGTATATCATACAGGATGTTCAAAATTCTACGCCAAACTTTCTAAAATATAAAATAATTTTTCTTGTTTTTTTTCAATGGAAGACCCTGTATATTATTTCTTCAGTAGATGGAGAATTAAAAAATGAACATTTTTTATAGTTGAGTATTTCAAAAATTTTAACGGTTTCGCAGATATTCGCGGTTTTATATTTCATATGGCATTTTCCACAGTAAATTTTTATCAAAGCCACCAAATGATTTTTCTCTCGTATTTTACCGTTGAAAGAGCCATATGAAATAATACTACGTGTACATGTGAAACCATTAAAAATTTTGAAATGGTTTAAATACAAACCACTTAAAAAAAATAAAATTATTTTTTATTTTAGAAAGTTTGGCGTAGAATTTTGAACACCCTATATGATAGAAAATATTTTTAGCAAAATAATCTAAAGTAAATACCTAATATAGTTTTGATTTCAGGACAGTTCTTGTATTTGTTATAATTTTTTAAGGAAAGTTGAAAAAAATATATTTTTTATTTATTTATTAATATCTTTGAAATTATCGAAATATATTTGTTCATATCTTAGGATTATGTAAATTGATTTGAAAGGAAACCAAAAATGCAATAATATACCGGGTGTTCCATTTAAAAAAAATCATCCCGATTCACTCACTTTTTTGAGCCACCCTATATAAGTTAAGATATTTTGCTGAAATACATCCTAGTACATAATTTAGGATTGCACTTAAACAAAATTCCCAAGTTTTTATTTTAGGAGCTACAGGGCCGACGCACGGCGCTGTATGAAAAAATTATAATTTTTTTAACTTTCTGATCATCTCTTGTTGATTTTATTTCACTTTTGGCAGTTCATGTGAAACATTACAACTAATATATTTAAAGCTTGTAGGTATGGCATTAAATATCAATGAAAACCCCTGTCCATAAAAATGTTCCACTTCAATTTTTAATTAATTATTTTTTAAGAATTAATCCCAATTGTAATTTTTTATTAGGCCATAAACAATTAGACTGGGAAGACAACAGGAATAGGTGGATAAAAGGTTTTAATAAAGCTGTTAAGGGTAGCAGAGGACCCCGATTTCCTCCAAAAAAGAGACCTAAGCAGACTCAGCCATCGCAACATAAAAATAAAAGAATTAAAAAGTGATTTTAAAGCATGTACATATAAAATGTTGATTTTTTTTTAATAAAAAACAATATTAGAATATAATAAAGGTTTTATTTTTACATTTAACATTTATAAATCTACTCAATATTTTGCTAACCTGTCTAAATTTTCCTAATAATCACAAGAGCCATCTAGCCAACCATCTCTCCATCTTTCATTAACCTTAGAGCAATCGAATATATCTTTGCCGATCTTTACATTAACTTTGTTATGTAGACGGCATAACCATTGGCTAAGAGCTTCTTGTGATTCTACTCGGGGTGGTTCCATTTTGAGTCTGAAAAATAGGAAGTTATTTTACTACATTAAAAAAAAAATAATTTTATAAATCTAATTTTTTCTTTGACCTTTTGTATATTTATTTGGGGTTTATTCTTGGTTTTATATATATTCGTGACAATTATAATATTTATTTTAGAGTCTGACATGTACTAGTAATGTGGTTGTTTGTTTTTTAATATGTTATGTGTAATACTTACTTAAATTTTATAATGATTTTATATTGTTATGTGTATATGTATTTGATAATAATTATAATTTTCTGAAGAAGACCTAAGAATGGTCGAAACGTACATAAGAAATAAAAACAACTTTTAATTATTATGTTTTAAATTACTGGCCTAAAACCAAGAATAAACCCCAAAAAAAAATAATTCTATATAAATGCATTACTCTTCTCTCAAATCTTCTGCGCAATGCTGACAAGGATAAAATTTTGAAAATACATTAAAGAATGTTTTCATCTCACACTGCTGGCTATTGGTAGGCTTCATTGGATATTTAGCTGCCATGGTATGCAGCAAGCCCCATGATTTGTTTCCAAGCTCATCTTTATCCAAAGGACAATCAGTTCTTCTTGGTTTTACATGTTCCATATCTTTCGCCTAAGAATTGTTTAATTGTGATTTCATTATAGGCAATATTGTGAAACTGTTGACATATGAAAATTAAACAATATTTTTCATATAGCATTTCTTTTTGATACACTTAACTAAATATATAAAAACACAAGAGTGATACTTACCGGGCCAGCCGGGCCTTTTGCATCTGTATGTTCGGCACCCTTAACGTTATTATTTTCATCTTTCTTTTTCTTTGTTGCTTTTATATAATCTGAAAAACTGGAGCACTGACGGCATTGTTCGTTATCTATAGGCGATGCACGTCGGTTCATAATCCTTTATCTACTCATATTCTGCTAAATAATGCTGAAATTTTTAATGTTTGTTTTTCGTGAAAATGTGATGAACGAAAACTTGACGATTTTGATTTTGACAGATTTGGTAACCACGTGCTTATTGAACTATTCATGTTTTTAGGGTTGGTAGCATTGATACTGTTAAAGTTGTGATTTTATACAATTTTTGTAAATTATATATTCTTAATCAGCAATAATACATTACTTTTTACTGCAATAAACAACGTAAGGCCTATCTATCTAAGTTTAAATATTGCAATATTGTTATTTATTGTTATATTTGTCTATTTTTGTATTTGGGATATTTGTTACATTCTGTTTACTAACCTGATATGTGTCATTTGTCAGCTGTTATGGATGACAGACATGACAGATGACATAACCTAATTTTTAAAGACTGTTTACTGTCGTAAAATTTTGATCAGAGGTTTTATCCTTTTAATCGTTCTTGAAGGTAAATATGCCAAGATCACGATCTAGAGATGGTAAAGAACGTTCTTCACGATCAAAACACAGTCATAAAAAGGCATCTAGGTCTCCAAGCTACGAGAGGAAAAAATCTAAGAGCAAAAGACGCTCGAGTTCGTCTACAAGTTCTAAAAGACGAGATTTTAAATATGTAAGTAAGAATCGTAAGCGACATGATTCAGACAGTGATTCTTCAAACAGTAGTAGTTCTTCAGACAGTTCTAGTAGTTCACAAAATTCATTAAAACTATTAGAGAAGCTTGAGAAAGATAGAATAAGAAATCTTGAAGAGAAAAAGAGACAAAAGGAACTATTAAAAGCAACTGAGACAGCAGAGGAGAAACGTTTGCGTAGATTAAAGAAGAAGGAAGAGAAAGAACGCAAGAGAAAGGAAAGAATGGGCTGGGATAATGAATATTTACATTATACCAATAGTGACAATCCTTTCGGTGATGGTAACTTATTATCAAGCTTTGTTTGGACAAAAAAGTTAGCTAAAGAAGGCCTGACAAATGCTAGTCATGAAGAATTGGAGGCAAGAAATAGATTCAAACAAGAGGAAAACAAAAGAGAACTGGAAAAGGTGAAGAAAAGAAGGCAAGAGCGTGAATTAGATAGACAAAGAAGAGATGAAGAGAACCAGCTCTTGCAAAGGAGCAAAGAGGCAGCCCAGTTTGAAGAATGGGAAAGACAAGAAGATCAATTTCATTTAGAACAAGCCAGATTAAGAAGTCATATTCGGATCCAGGTAATTTTTTTTTAATTTTATTTATTTTTTGATATACACTTGTTTTTTTTCTCACTTAGGATGGTAGAGCAAAGCCTATTGATCTTCTTGCAAAATATATCAGTGCAGAGGAAGAAGTAGATGCTGTGGAAATGCACGAACCATACACATATCTTAATGGACTTCATATAAAAGATTTGGAGGATCTTGTTGAGGATATTAAAGTCTATAAAGAACTGGAAAGAGGAAAGAATTTAGATTATTGGAATGATATTACAGTTATTGTTGAAGATGAGTTACAAAAAATGAGAAAGATTCAAAAGGAACAGGACTTTGATGCTGGGGTAAGTTAAAGTAATTTTTATATAGTAGACATATTCCTGGAATGTATTTTTTATTTCAGGTTGGTAGAAGAGAAGGTATAAATCAAGCAGTAGCTCAAGATGTTACATCAGTTTTTAAAGGCAAAACAGCCATTCAGTTGGCAGCCCTTCAAAAACAAATTGAAAGTAAAATTTCTGGTAAAGCAGATGGAATCGATATCGGTTATTGGGAATCTTTATTGTCCCAACTTAAAGCTCACATGGCCAGGGCAAGACTTAGAGACAGGCATCAGGAAAGTTTGAAAAGGAAACTACAAGTTTTAAAAGCCGAACAGGCGGTTGCTTTGCCTGAAAACAACCAGAATATTGAAAGTACTAAACATAGCGATAATGAGAAACCCAGTACCTCCCAAGAGTCTACAGAAGATAGCCAAAGTGATACAGAAGCTAATGAGAATGCTGCAAATGATATTTTGAATGAATGCTTTATTTTATATCAAAATGGAGGGTACAGTCCTAAATTATTAAGTCCTGACGAGATTGAACCAGGTAAATACTTATTTTTTACTTTAGAATCTCTGATAAATTTAATAACATAATCATTTTCCTTGTACAGGCACTATAGTAGTGACAGAAGAGGATGACACAAACAGACTGGAGTTTGCAAGAATGCAGGTAACAGCCAAAGGCAAAAAAGTTGAGAATGTTATAACGAAAGAAGAACTTCTACTACAAAAAGAGGCAAGAAAAGGAATGGGAGAAGATGAGGCCCAGTTTAGTGTGGAACAAGCTTTAGATAATCAAGTATATCTTTGGTCAGACAAGTACAGACCGCGTAAACCCAGGTACTTCAACAGAGTACACACAGGTTTTGAATGGAACAAGTACAATCAAACTCATTATGACATGGATAATCCACCTCCAAAAATTGTACAAGGCTACAAGTTTAATATATTTTATCCAGACTTGATTGATAAGAATTGTACTCCAGAATATTTTTTGACTCCTTGTCCAGATAATAAAGAATTTGCCATTTTGAAATTCCATGCCGGACCGCCCTATGAGGACATTGCATTTAAGATAGTTAATAGGGAGTGGGAATATTCATATAAAAGAGGTTTTAGATGTCAGTTTCATAATAATATATTTCAGTTATGGTTTCACTTTAAAAGATATAGATACAGAAGGTAAAACTTTGATTGCTTTAATTTATCTATATTTAAGAGTTGTAAACATATTAATTTTAAGATAAAACTGTATTTTATTTATCTTTCTATCAGTACTTTTTTTGTATTACAGGAAATAAAACTCTATGATTTATGTTTAATTTCTTACTGGTATCTCTCACTTTTTGAAAATTTCCCTGTACAGTTTATGGGGGCAAAAACTTCATAATCTGCCACAGCAAAATTATAATCTCCCATAAGCACTGAAGGTGAGGCACCTTCACCATCGTAAGTGTGAGGTAAATTAGAATAGCTGTCCATGTTGCTGTTACAGTTGTTTGAAATTAAAAGGTCTGCTCCACCTCCAAATATTGGACCAGAACTTAAAAAAAAATAAAATAAATTAGATAAATTTAATTACTATGTACTTAAATTATCTTACTCTGGATGATAACAAATCGCAAAAGGCTTCTTAACTAGTTGAAACTGGGTTGGAGGCAAGTCTTGGTGGTTATACAGGGTGAAAAGAAAAGCTCTGTCGGCCGCGACAAATCGGCTTTTTCCAGGCGGTCTACCCCAGGCTGCATCACTGAATCCCCCACATATTTCACCTCTTGCACCCTAAAATATTAAGTGTTTTATACCATTTAATACTTAGTTTGAAAATTTACCAAAACAATAACGTAGGTTGGTGATATTCCATCGCAGCGCCTGTGAAAAGCTGACGCTGAATATCCGTGACTGCTAGCCCTGTATATCAGGGTCCAGGTCTGTTTAACATTGCCATACCAGGCGTTCAAAATTCTCTGATAATGACTTTTATCTTGTCCTAAAATAGTATATGTATATTTCAGACTGTATACTGCACTATAATAATATAAGTACAAACCTAATATAAGAGATCCTGGAAATAAATGGGGTGAAACTCTAGGTCTAAGCCTCTGGTCTTCTGAAGCTTCAGGGTATTTGCTTGGCAACGCTGCATGTCTATATCTCTCTAGACTGAGCTCCATGGGAACAGCTCCAGTGGGCTCCACCTCTTCAGCAAACACTTGTGAATCTATAAATTACTTTTATAACAAGCTCGATAACTAATTAATAAACTAAAGACCTATTAAAAGTAACCGGACATGGTTTATAACATATGACAAATGTTGGCAAACTCTTGCTCTTTCTTCTTCAGTCCAATGGGCAGTAGGTTGCGTAACGCCAGCTTGGTATTTTGCCCAGTTTAATACGGCTCTCCATACGTCCTCTTCTACAAGACAAAGCTACAAACATGTATACTTGGGAAAATGCTTATGTAGTATATATTAGAAGACTTACATAGTCAGAAGATATTAATTTGATAACAGCTTCTTTCGGTAATGAAAGGAATGAATTTGTTTTCACACACTCAGCGGCATTTTCTCCAATATAAGTGATGCATCTCTCAATAAAACCTGCAGTTGCTTTTCCACCTATATTTAATTATTGTAAATAAATGTAATATACCTATTATATCTAGTAAAATAAATTGAAATTCTTATTTTCTAGAGAATCAATGAAATCAAACCACAAAGACTCTTCTGAAACAAATTTATTGAATTTTTCACATAAAATATGAAACATACTTCTTGTTTATCAGTTTAGCTCCTTAAATCTAAGATCTTAAATATTAATTATGGAAATTATGTATGTAACATCTATCAATTGCCACCGCTGTCTGGTTTCACCATTTGAATTAACGTAATATTGTCCCCTTTCAGCATTATTCTGCCCAACTGTCTTCTGTTCTTGGTCTTCACGTAGTACTCTTCGGCATCATCGAGTACCAAGTTCATGTATTCATCAAAACCAACGATATGCCCTTCTATCCTTAGCCTGATGTTTTCGTACAACCAAACTTGGACTCGGGAACGGTTCTGCAGGTATCTGAAGATCAGATTGATGGGCTGCACCATCACCTTTTGCACTTTTTGTGGTTTATAAGCCATTGTGTATTATATTTTTGCTTTTTCTTTTAATATCAAACAAAGAGCAAACAACGCTTCAAATTTGTGATTTTTTAGGTTAGCGGCGGCCAAAGAAGCGTTCGAGAAATGACATTTTTAAACGCGTCACAATGTCGCCAATAGTATAAAATGAAAATTACTAATATTTAGTGTTTTCTCGCAGAGTTGGGTTTCGAAACGGATTGTTAAAAATGTAAAAAAATCGTAAAAACGACTAAATATGAGATGAAATTCCACTTATTTAGTCATTTTCTTTCCTAAATAGTAGTTTTATTTAGTCGTTTATTTTCTTACTGAATTCTTTGATTGTTTCAACTTAATAAACGCGCTTCTCAAGTATTTTATACAAGCTTTTCCTGCAAAGTAGTAAAAATATGTAGTTTTTTATTAAAAAAATAATCTGAAATAAGTATTAATTTAAAATATAATAATTACAAATAAAAAAATAAGTAAAATTTGCTTTCCAAAATATAAAAAAGTTCTGCGATGGCCGGGAATCGAACCCGGATCAACTGCTTGGAAGGCAACTATGCTCACCATTACACCACCATCGCAGCTTGTGAGATTTGTTATTATGTCGTATATTTACCGTAGGAGTTTTCTAACTTTTGAAAAAAGTACCTGCAGAGCGGTCTTGAATATCCATTGCTGTAGCTAGAAAAGTACAAGCTGATGGTACCGAAAGAGTCGAGGTAACATGGTCCTCGCAGGCATTTCTTAGCTCATCAACGCCTAATTCTTGAGCTAACGCCATCATTTCAAACACGCTGCTGTCTTGAAGCAAGATCTGTATAATTTTTTTTAAATAAACTGTGTAAAGTAAATTAAAAATTTAATAGATATAAGAAATACAGGGCGATCCAGTGTTCCGAATTAGCTTTATAATTTATAATATATTTTCTATTTTACACAGACACAGTGGCGACGCGTCGAGTGAAGAAATAATGTTAATAAAAAAATAATTCTTTTAAAAGTCTACTGCATGTATTGTTTACTTTAACGGAACACCAGTGGAGTGATCTAGACTTTTTTTGGAGGGTATAAAAGAGTATTTTTTGAACCAAAATCATAATTTTATGGACCTTCCAAAAACGGCTCGCCCTAGCAACAACATCATTCCAGGGCCTGATCATTCCTGCTTTTTCAGAATACTGGGTTAACCTGTATTACAGATTTAAATGTCGAAATATTCCTACTTTGCCTGTGTATACGTAGAGTAAAAATTGTTTGAAGGTTTCTGGAGGTGCTTGTGGTAGTCTTATTGAGGCTGGAGTACCAGGAGCTGCCGGTGATACGGTACAACCAGGAATTCGGCACACCTCGCCTCTTTTGGCCATTTGGAAGCTTTTGCATCTATAACCAAGAATATCAACACTTTTTACTTTTTACCCACCTTTTATAATTTATAATTTTAACTCCATCTACCTAATTCAATAGAACGTTTTTTTTAATGATATGCTTCTTTCCTACTATACATACTTGAATCCTAGTAAAAATAAAACGTTCATATACAGGGTGAGTCTTACATAAGTGCAAATATTTTCAGGGCTGGTAGATGTCGATAAAAGAAACATATTTTCTCTTAATCATTTTCCAGATAAGTCCAAAATAACCTAGTTATTTAAATGAAAATTTAAAAAAAAAATGATTTTTTTTTGAAAAAATTTTGAGAGCCACCGCATTTTTTCTGTATTTGCATCCCTTTTATTGCCGTAACCATAGAGTAAAGCCGGAACTATGGTAAAACCATACCGTGGGAAAAATTTGCGGTAAACAGGCAGTTCTAAAAAGTTTTCGAAAAATATACAGGGAAATTTAAAAGAAAATGCACGGTTTTCAACATCTTTATTTAGCGAAAAAAAAACATAGACGTCTTCCTGGGGTCGAAATATACCACCCCTGAAAATATTTGCACTTATTTAAGACTCACCCTGTATATGTATAATAAATAAGATCGATTTGACGTCTCCTTCTTTCATGCTGCATTAGAATCTTCCGCAAAAATTTTATACTTTCGAAAAATATGGAAAAGAACAAAAATAGAAAGCTCATAACACAAAACTTCAATCCAGTGAGAGCGGAACTTTGCCGCTCCGCCTTAATTAGCAATTTTCCCAACTGCATGAGTTTCCCCGTGGCGGCTTTCCACAAAGGAAAGCGCCAACGAATAAAGCTAATGCAGTCGTTTTCCGGAGTAAAATCGACCGCCATATTACTTTTAGTAGCGGCCTATAGAGTCCCTATAGGCAATCTGTAAACTTTGCTATGTAGCTAGAAACAAAGAGAGACAAAAATATCATAAAGTAGAAGGCTTGAATGAAAAAAAAATTGTGTGTGCACTATGTGCGCATATCTGAAGTGAAACTTCTTACTGACAGCTGTTAAATTGAACGATTTGAAGGATATGTTTGAAAAAGTGTAGTTGAAAAAGTAATAAATTAAAAAATAATAAATAATTTGATTCATTTTCACAAAATTTGTTTTAAAATGACCCTCGGTCCGTCTGTCTTTCTGTCCGTCTTTCCGTCTATCTGTCTGTATTGTATAGTAATTATGTATAATCTATAGCGAGGTACATCCCGCATAACCAAACAGTATAGAAACTTTATCGAGTCTATAATAAAATCTTTATTTGATAAAGACAGTCTTTACCCTTTTGGTACAGCGACGATTCGTGTTTGAATACAGTCTAGAATGTACTGTATTAAATATTATATAAATATTAAATATGTATTAAAATCTATATCCTATAGAAAGTTTTTCTTATTGTTACCTGAATTAGAAAAGTTATGTTTAAGTATATAACTTTTCTAATTGAGGTAACACTAAGAAGAAAAAATTTCTAATAGATATATTTTAATACATATTTTGTAAAGGACGCCTATCAAACCTATAGGTTAGATAAGATTTATATTGGGGCGATTTAAGTAAAATTACTGAAAATTTGATTACTCTTTTATTATATTTTTACTTACAAATTCGGGTACACTACTGTTTTCATCAGTTTCAAAACTTTCATCAAGTCTTGTAACTTCATCAATCAAGGGTGTTCATGGGAAAATTTCATCTTGTTTCTTGTTACTTGTTACCAATGTGACCATGTGACCATCAGTACCGTTATTATAATTACCCCGCGGTTTCTTCTATTGTTTAGATATATTAGGTACGACCTAGTCCTAAAGCTGTTTTTAAAGGTTCTGCATAATCGAATCCGAAGAAAATGTGAGCTAGACGTAAGTGAACAGCAAATCGGATTTCGCGAGGGACTGGGGACGAGAGAAGCCCTGTTAAAAAAAAAAAAGCATTCGAATGCGTCAACCACAGGGAATTGCTGAGCATCCTTGAAAGAAGAGGCCTGGATACCCAAGACCTGAAAATTATCCAAAAGCTATACGAACAACAAGTAGCGACAGTAAAACTACAGGACACTGAAACAACAGCAATACCTATCAAGCGTGGAGTTAGGCAAGGATGCGTATTGAGCCCTATGCTCTTCAATATGTACTCCGAACTAATATTTCGAAATGCGCTTGAGGGATCAGAAGACGGCATAAAAGTGAATGGCAGGCTGATTAACAACATGAGATATGCTGATGATACCGTCGTTATTGCAGACACCACTGAGGGCCTGCAAAGACTTCTTGATAGACTGTCCTCGGTGGGCGACTCAATGGGTCTCAGGATAAATACAAACAAAGGGGTCTCTGTGGAAACAAAAGTCATGGTGATAAATAGAGATGCAAGACAGGCAACGGAGGTAGTCGTATGTGGGACACCAATAGCAAGAGTCTCAAAGTTTAGATATTTGGGCAGTTGGATTAGTGAAGACCTAAACCCAGACATTGAGATCAGAGCTCGAATTGAGATGGCTAGATCAAACTTCCTAAAATTGCGGAACCTACTGTGCGATAAACGTCTCAACATCCATATAAAAGACAACTTTGTCAAGTGCTACGTACTTTCCACACTTCTCTACGGGGTTGAGTCGTGGACACTCAAAGTAAGCCCAATGAATAAGTTGGAAGCATTTGAGATGTGGGTATATCGCAGAATGCTGAGAATACCATGGACTGACCGTGTCTCGAATGAACGAGTTCTAAACCAAATGAACAAGGACCGAGAACTCCTCGACATAATAAAAAACAGGAAAGCAGCCTATTTGGGCCATATCATGAGACATAGCAAGTATGAATTCCTTCAGCTCATCATCGAGGGTAAAATTGAGGGAAAGCGCGGACCCGGACGACGGCAATGCTCCTGGCTGAAGAACATCAGAGATTGGACAGGCCTGGACTCACATACTTTGCTGAGAAGAGCGAAAAATAGAGATGAATTTGCCATGGTTGTTGCCGATCTTCACTGAATGGAGAAGGCACTTTAAGAAGAAGAAGGTACGACCTGCCCTTCAATAACTCAATTTGTGGAAAACACAGATTTCAAATTTTAGATTTTTCTTCCATTATGTAGTAGAATGTTGATGAAACACGGAGAAGCACATTTGTATCTGGCATATTAAAATGATTATAACCCCAGAAATAATGCACAGGCGGAATATCATTACAGATATATAAAATACATGAAGTTGTAAAGGATAAGCGTATATTTACTATGTAGAACCCTTGAGTAGAACTACGCAAATTTGTATAGAGTTAATAAAGAATAAGTAAAGTTTTCGCAACAGTTAATATTGTCATCGAAAAACTATACAGAATCTGTATTTATGCGTTATCGATACTACATAGGATTATTTATGTGCGTTATAAATATCAATCATCTATTCTCTATAGGAGAACATATACAGGCAGTGCTTTATGGTTGCTATGCTATAAAGATTAAATACAGAACATGTATGTAAAGGAAATATTTGAGTATTCTTTAAATATGCTTTATATATGAAGTCTTTATCGAGACATCTTTATAGCAAAGAAACTAATCTGTAATATATGTATAGGCTTGAGTTTACTATATCGCGTGGTTATACGGGATGTACTGCCAAAATATCATTTTACTGCCAAGTGACAGCCAATGACTGCGAAGATGACTGTCTATGACTGATGCATACGACAGCTTACAGTCGTTACGTTACTTTTGAGATCGCGATTTTCGCTAGGTCTAGGTACCAGAAAAAGTAAGTAAAAAATATAATTATAATCAAATCTGCAAAAATCAATGCTGATTGGCGTTGAAAGTCCCAAGGAGTAGGTTTAACGAATAAAGTTTGTAAAGTTAGCCACAAACAAAATTTCTAACTCATAAATGAGACAGTGTGATAATATTCTTCTTTCGATGTACTTAAACAGCCGTTAAACGGTAGCCTACTAAAATGCCGTTAAGAGATATTGTGACGTCGTTCATGTCGGCGGAAAGTAATGCCTAGCCTTAAGCATTTTGCAAGAGCACCTGTGGGTCAGTGGCTAAGGCTATCGCTACGTAAGCGAATGGTCCGTGGTTCAAATCTCACGCCGACCAAAACTTTTTTATATTTTTTTTTGCTTATAGTGTGATCTTATTGCATTGGTTTCACTCTTTTTGGTTGGATTGGTTTAGTTATTTGGTGGGTTGGTTAGCGTGGTTATTTGGAGGGTGTTAATTCATTGGTTAGTTGGTTATTTGGTGGGGTGGGTTGATTTTTACTAATTTATGTTTGTTTTTTATATTTTTTATCAGTGTCGCGGTTAGTTGCGTTGGTTAAGTTGGTTATTTGGAGGGGTGGATAGCGTTGGTTAGTCCTTATAAAATTCCTATATTTCATAAAGCCGTCAAGTGCGTCACATCAACGACGTCATACCTATTAACGGCATTTTAGTAAGCTACCGTTTAACGGCAGTTTAAGTACAGCCTTTTTCTTTTGACAATAATTATAATTCTGCTGCCAATCCTCTGAAACCCTTTGAATTATTTAGAGAAAAAAACTGTAAAGAAAACTTCCTGTTTTATATTGAAGCACCGCGATGCTTCCATACTTAGAAAAAACAAAGATATCAAAGCCCATCTATTCATTAGCTTTACATCAAAGCGCGCGTATGTGTGTATCGTCCTCTGCTTTGTCTCTATGAGCCTACTCTTCGCGATATTGCTTTTCTTCGAGTATCTACACCCTCCCTTTCCCTTAGGTCCCCTCGCCATCGTTCTCTGTCAAGCTCTTTAATGACGCTAATCATGGCGGCGAACGCTTCATCTCGTGACTCGACCTGAACGACACTCGATTTTAATGTCTAATTGGCTATTTTCCCGAATTTTCCGCTTTGATCTTTGCGCCTACCATCAGCGTAGTTGCTTTTCTCTAGAGTCGGGTTTTGAGCGCGCACGCATTGTTTTACGTTGGAAATAGGTCTGGATAAGTGTGTGGATACGTGTGTTTATGGTGGCCTATTTAGTAACGAGTAAAGTGGAATATGGTAATAGTGTACTTCAAAATTTTAAATTAGCTCTTTTTGTCTTTTTGATTTTTTTTTCAAGATCCTCTTTACTTTTCTCTACGTACCCCAACTAGCATTTATAGTGGCAGATACGTAACTGCTACTATCAAAGCCACTACAAAATGGGCGGTGACCATCGGC
>NW_022147480.1:5855714-5900714 GCF_002938485.1 Sitophilus oryzae | reverse complement strand
TATTTAAGACTCACCCTGTATAATAAAAGTAACGGCGAATTGTTGTAGGCACAATAATAGCCGAGATTGTTACAGCTCTGGCAAGATTTTATGGTGGTTGTGCCTTAGTTCTGATTCCTCGATGAGACCTATATAATTTTTTTTAATGGTTTTGATTTTTTTATCCTTTTGAATTCAACAAAAATATTAGGTGTCAACTATATTACTAGCCAATAAATTGTAGAGGTTTGAGAAATTTTGTGTAGTTATACATATAATAAAGCTCGTAATAAAGTGGGAGATCGCTCTAACATAAATAACAATTCCGGTTTCGTCGTAAGTAAAGTAACCTTAATTTTTTTATTTTAAATAAAAAACACCCTGTAAATTTTTATATCCCTCTAGTAAATGTAAGTCGAAATGGTGCTTCATCTTTTTTTTTATATATTTAATAGTTTCGGAGATAATAGCGTTTAAAATTTTAACTTTCTTTTTACCATTCAAATAAAATTTAAAAAAAATATATACAGTGTGTCCAAGATAAGTATATCTCGAAAAGTATTTTAGATACGTAAAACGGTTCATCACGAAAATTATTCTAAATGTATGGCGTACACATGAGAGGATTTCCAGGGGATGTACCGAGGATGTAGTGGATGTACCGAGGATGTAGAGGATGTACTAGGGGATGTACGAGGATGTAGGGGATGTACCGAGGATGTAGGGGATGTACCGAGGATGTACTGGAGGATGTAGGGGATGTACTAAGGATTGAGGATGTAGGTGTACACTTTTTGCCCTATGTGTTTACCCCTCGGGCCAACCCTACCCGTTTGGACCTTTAAAATCTTCGGATTGATAAAGTGACAATTGTAGCTATCCAAAGGCGACTTTATAGAAACAGAAACTTTTTTGGAACTACATGGTCAACGATTCTTTGGAACCATAAAGTGATTTTTTCAAGAAAGTTCCCTGCGCCACCAAATTGCCACTTAATTGGAGCGTTGCTACACTGATCGTGGTGGTGGTGACTATACATTCCATATTGGTGCCACTATAACGTTCCGCCTTGTCCTTTGAAGTTATTTTTTACTTATTGTGCATTTTCTATTATAAGTGTTTCTATATTATTCAGAGCTACAAGAGGTATAGAGTATTTTAACGCCCACTCTTTTAGGTCTTGTTTTATATTGTTGTTGGTTCTCAAATTAGTTCTCTTCTGAGATTCAGGTTCAGATGAACTAACACTACACTCATCTACAGAAACAGCTTCAAAAATGTCTCAGTCACTAACTGATTTATGATGTTCATCATCATCATGTATAGAAAGATGTAGTTTTTGTTTCTGATGTTAATGCATCGGCTCGCTGTGATTCCTTTTGTTTAATTCTTCGGTAGAAAGTACTAGAATATTTAAATTTCTTTTTATTCACCTTAGGGATTTTAAAAGGGCAAGTAAAAGAAAACACTAAAATAGAGCAGCACACTATGCAATCTGAGGCGATTATATTTATTAGGGTATATTAAGTTACGGTCACTATAAAGTAGCCGTTTTTGACCCCCGTGACTTTTTAGTGGCAATGGATGAGCGACGGCTACTTTAGTGACCTAGGAAGGTAGCAGTAACCATTTTGCTACTTTCAATGCTACTATAAATTAGAAGTAACTAGGTGTCGTGGCCGCGACTACCGCGTAACTTAAATTGTTACTATAAAGTAACAAAAACTTAATGGAGGCGTTATGGTAGCACTTGTTGGTAACCCCTACTTTGAAAAGTTACTATAAAGTTTTTGGTCTTTTATGGTGTCATATTCGAAGATTCGGGTAGTTCCAGCCATTTCTTTAAATTACATGTTTGCGACTTGCAATCGGGGTGTTTATTTTCCACGGTTATGGTAGATAGGGACTAACCGGTCACTCTCGAAATATACTTCAAAGTAACTATTCCTTATAGAGTAACATTTTAAGTGGCAGAGTGGGTCTAGGAACTATACTTTAGGGGCAGTGACATTTTAAAAAGGACTGGGAACTATATTTGCTAGTTGGGACAGCAATGCAATTTTAAGGCGTACTGTCCTTACTTAGTTTGGTTTATTACATTCAATCAATTGGCTTGAGTCTGTGAGTTTATTCTTAAATAGCTCCTCTAATGCCGGGCCCAGATCAAGCAGACAAAACAACGAGAAGATAGAAACCTTTATGTTTTGCGACAAAATTTCGACAAATCCAATACATTTTCGCGACATTTTTGTCTCGTTTTTGTTTTGTTTTAAAATTCGGAGACTTTTCAATGCCCCGTCTCGAGTCGATAAAGATCAAAAGTGTCTATGTTTTTTTCGTATATTTTACAAGTTGTCGGTGCAGTGTGGATGGCATGTGCTGCAAACAGTAGGAAACCAGTCAAATCACACATAATATGTTAATAAAACTCATTCGCAACAACTAAACTTTTGACTTTGTTGTACTTTTGTCCTTGCGGTGTGGACAATTTGTCTCAAGTTTGTCTTGTCAGAATTCCCCATTTTTTGTCGCAAGTTTGTCTTGTTTTTGTCTCAAAATCATGTTTACAAAAATCAATTATCAAAATATTTTTAACTTTTTATTTTCTAGATTTCTTCTTTAGTGTCCCAAGTAGCATTTTCACGACTTGCGACCACATGTTTACTAAACACAACGTTGGATTAGTTACAAAAAATAGTTAGCTCCCTACCTTCGGTATTAAAATAAATTTAAACGTTTTTATAACGTTGTGCCGACGTTGGACTAGTACTACAGCAAAGTAGAAGCTTCTGCGACGTCGAATAAACGTTGTCTTCTAACCTTTTTGCTTAAGTGATCTTTAGGGTGATTCGGACAACGTAGTTACAACGTTGGACAATATAGAGTTTTCCGACGTCAGTTTCAGGACCTATTCCAACATTATGCAAACGTCGTCTGTTTTACTAATTCCAACGTTGTTTAGATTTCCTTATTCTTACGTTGGTAGGACGTCGAGTCACTACCTTTTTGCAACTGTATTGTATTGAACCATAACCTTAAATCTTAAATTTTCACTTCATTGTTCTGTTCAGTCAGACAGTTCAGTGCTGTTTTTGTTTTTATAAAAAAAAACTTAATTAAAATGGGACATAAGAAAAGTACATATAAAACTAAAGTTAAATATACATCGACATATATTACCGATAGTTTATCCGCTCCCTCGTTTATTTAGATTATAGAGGGCGGCACAAGCTAGACTCTAGGATGACTAAATTAGGCAATCTTGCGACTAGTATACTACCTGTTAAGGCCGAACTGCGACTTTATTAGTCCAGTATGCGACCACTCGAACTACTCCATCTTAATCTCTAAAACAACAAAGTGAAAGCCGCCATGTTGTTAAATAAGAAAATGTTTCGTTCCTAAAGTAGCAATTCCTGCTTTTTGAATACATTAACTTGAAATATTTGACCCTAAAAAACACGCGGAAACAATTTTTTCGACTGCGAATAAATTATTCTCATTTTAATAAAAAAAAAATTCAAGGAAATTTATAAAACTTCTTTAATTTTAAGGCCCATTAGTATTTTTCAAAGCAGAAACAATACATTTATCAATAAAGTTGTTTGCGTTTAACTTTTTTGCCTTGGGTAACGAGTTACAGAGTCGGTTAAAGTGTTTCAATAATTATGATCTTCAAACATCCCCCACACTTAAATATTTTTGTTTTGTTTTCCTTCACTGCCATCTGACATATGTCTCTAACTAAATCATAAAAATAATATTTTTACTATATTATCCCAATTTAGGATAAAACGCGACTTAGACGCCATATTAGTTTTGTATTTCTGTGAATTAGGATTTTAAACAACGTTGCAGTTTGTACTAAATTAGGCTTCTAGCCAACGTCGGTATCCAACGTCGTTTCGACCCAAAAATTATTCTCCAAACTAGTGCAGACTAGGGTTGGCACGAGGTTGTGCTGACGTTGCGCCCCGACGTTTGGTCGCGTGACACAACGTTGTCCCGACGTCTAAATGCTGCTTGGGGTAGTTAGTTGGGGGTTGGAATTCGCCACAAAAGTATAGACAATATGTAAAATTGTGATTCTCTAAACTGGCGTCATCCAAAAAATAAATAAAAGTGTATACTGACCTGGCCATCAGGATGATCCTGTGCGCGTACATCCTCTCCTCGTCCCTGCCTAACATGAAAACGATGTCCGCAGAGTCGGTGTCTTCGGACAGTCTCTGGAGATCGTCCAGGAGTCGGGGCACTCCCGCCAGAGCCTTGTCAGCGGGGAGTTCGGACGTGTTTATCCCCCCTACGCGGGACCCCATTTTTAACGCCCTTATTATCTGAAAGAAGAAATTCTTTACCAAAATACTGAATTAAAGGAAGGAGATTGTGATTTTTATAGTTTCCAGAATTGCAGGGGGTGAAATTTTTCAAAACATTTTAAAGTTTGTTTGAAGACTGTATACATGATAATGAAGAATAATGTTTTAAATAGTTCTATAGAATTTTCATTTTAGTTTCTATTAAAATACCGAGTGCGTCTCGAAAATGGCTCACTCCTATAACTTTTTTATTTTTTCAGATAAAAAAATGACATTTGGTATGTTAGGATATGACATAAATTAGGATTGATTCACGTATTCAATTGTTTTTGGCCACTTCTTGTTTTACCGGAAACGACTACAACTTTTGAATTTTAAATGGAAACCTCGGTATATTTCTACTTTATTCGATAGAATGATACTCTAAATAGAATGACATATTATCATTATGTCAAGTTTTAATATTTTCGCTTAAAATAAAATCGTATTTTAAATTTTAATCCAGAGTGCCATGGTTGTGTTAAAAATACTAATTTTTAATCAAGAAGCCTTGGAAAAATAGATTTGATCATCTAATGTTTTTCGCATCTTGTCCTGACCGGTTAAAAGATGCCCTAATAGTTTTTTTAATCATCTTAATTTTTTCAAATGGAACAAGGGTAGCTCATTAGCATATATTAAATTTGGAAATAGCATTTTTTCCCGAATAATTTGGTACCACACTCTTGGTATTTTGAATCAAATTGTCGTTATGAAACGCCCGATACAAATTCAGATAAACCATATGCAAAAATGACAAAAGTTGACATATGATATATCATTCTATTCAGAAAGTCATAAAGTAGAAATATAGTGAGAGTACCATTTAAAAACCAAATGTTGTAGTTATTTCCGGTGAAACAGGAAGTGACCAAAAACAATTGAATACGTTAATCAATTCTTATATTTGTCATATACTAACATACCAAATATCGTGTTTTTTTATCTGAAGCCACTATTGAGACGCACGCGGTAGATAATAGTATACATATATGATGTGCCATTTAAAAACTGTGATTTTTTACTTTTAAATAGCCGAAATTCATAAATTTATTTTGAACACCCTGTTATCATCTAACTCAAATATCTTTACATCTATTCCCCTTTCCTTCATCTCAATAAAAATCTCCTACCACACTTGAGTTCTCCAACTTCAGTGTATTATAACAATAATGCTACTGACAATTTTTACCATACATTTTTTTATACCGTGCTGGCAACTGTTACTTTTGGGTCGGCATTTACATGTGTGGAAGTAAATCGCATAGGGATTTTATTAAGTCGGAGTGAGAGAAATGCGACCCACCGACGCGACGCGCGACGGTGTGCTGTTGCGGCGTTGCCGATGCACCTTTCCCTATCAAGTAAAGTAAAATCACTATCGCAAACCGCTTATTTTTAAAAGACTTTTTTTTTCAAGAGATAACTAGATAAAATCATTAGACATGTTTCTGAGCATCTGAAATGGAATTATAAGGATATCGTTAGGGTGTCTTTTTTTTTATAACGAGAAAACGTCAGTAATCGCGATAATTTAAAAACTCACAACACATAACAGACCATAACTCAAGAACCACTTTAGATATTGAATTTTTTTTTATTTCTAAGATCGAATATTTTACAATATGTTTACATAAGAAAAATTCGATAAGGTTGATTTTTTCCATTCAAAAATTGTAAACAATACATCCATTTACTTTTAGAGCATAGCAATTTTCAGCAATCGCGTAATTTTTTTATTGATGAAGATTTTCACATACTGTCTACAAAGAAAATACAGCAGAAATATTAATAAAGCTCTTGAAAAAACTACAATCTATCATTTCTAATAGATTTCGAGATATCGATTTTTGAATTCAAATGAGTTCTAATAGCGGGACCACTATCGACCACCCACTGAATTCCACTTATTTTTACCAAAAATTCAAGTGTTTCTAGCTTGCACTTAAAAAAATTCAAGCTATAGGGAAAATTACAACGTTAACGGAAAATACCTTTTCAAAGGCTCATCCCTATAACTTTTATATTTTTTTCAGATAAAAAAACGAAATATTTATGATATGTTAAAATATGACATAAGTCTAGACTGATTGGCGTGTTAAATTACAAACATTCGGTCACTTCCTGTTTCACTGGAAATTACCATAACTTTTAATTTTTAGATGATATCCTCGATATTTTTTTACTTTATATGATAGAAAATGACATTCTGAACGACATAATATTATCATATGTCAACTTTTTTTAAATATCTTTAATTTAAAAAAATAGCATTTAAATTTAAATCTAGGGTGCCATGGCTGTGTTAAAACCCTTAATTTTTAATCAAGGAGCTTTGGAAAAAATCGTATTTTTAAAATAGAACGAGGGTGACTCATTAACATATATGGAAAAAGCATTTTTTACGAATAATTTGGTATAACATACTCTATAGGGTTCAAGGACAAAGTTCACAAGGGCTAAAGGACAGGTTTTTTTTAAACAAATTGTCCTAAAAAATAGCATGCATATATGATTCCGGCAGATGACTTACAAAAAAATTATAGGGAAAATATACCGGGTGCGTCTCAAAAGTGGCTCACCCCCTATAACTTTTTTATTTTTTCAGATAAAAAACGAGATTTGGTATGTTAGTATATAACCTAAATTGGGATTAATTGATGTATTCGATTGTTTTCGGCCACTTCCTGTTTAACCGGAAATGACTACAACTTTTGATTTTTAAATGACACCCTCGGTATTTTTTTACTTTATTCAATAGAAAATAACACTCTGAATAGAATGACATATCATATGTCAACTTTTGACATTTTTGCATATGGTTTATTTGAAATTATAACTTGCGGTTCGTAACGAAAATTTGACTTGAAATACCAAGTGTATGGTATCAAATTATTCGCAAAAAAATGCTTTTTCCAAATATGCTAATGAGCCACCCTCGTTCCATTTGAAAAAATTCAAATATGATTAAAAATACGATTTGGGAATTTTTTGTATTTTTAACATAGCCATGGCACTCTAGACTGAGATTTAAAATACGGTTTTTTATTAAGCGAGAATTTCAAAAGTTGACATACGATACGTCATTCTATTCAGAATATCATTTTCTATCGAATAAAGTAAAAATATAACAGGGGCGCCATTTAAAAATCAAAAATAGTAGTCATGTCCGGTGAAACAGGAAGTGACCAAAAACAATTGAATACGTCAATCAATCCCAATTTATGTCATATACTAACATACCAAATCTCGTTTTTTTATCTGAAATAATAAAAAAGTTATAGGGGGTGAGCCACTTTTGAGACGCACCCGGTATAGTCTACTTTTTAATTAAAATGACAATCAAGGAGGACTGCCACTGTCATATATTCTTTCACTAGACATACTATAGATTAAACGAAATCTCTGTTGACCCATTAAAATCAGAGAAGAACGGTTGTTCTCTTCTGGTAAAATCTCACACTGAAAATAGATTGTTACGCCACTGGTTTTTACTATTTCAAACCAGTATTAATAACGTCCAATTGCATCAATTAAAAACCAGTAATCAATGAATGAAATCTTACATTACCCGATTAACCGAGTCTGTAGTACCACAGTATAACTGTGGTACTACCATGTATACAAGTACTACGAGACACGTTATCTATCAAATTACGTATTAAATAACTCTTATGATAACTTATACGTTATTTCTTTATCCAAGTACTTACCGTAATTTTTAGTACTGTTGGTTTAAATTATCCTCACGTAGGTACTACCACAATAAACACAACCAAAACACCTTTGTTTATATACAAGAAAAATTCAAGAAGAAAAAAACAATGGCAACGCCGAAAAATGTCACCCGGCGAAACTGGTACTACTTAAAATAAGAAAAATACGAAGATTTCAGTACTTTTCGAGTACTACATGGGTAATTTTACACCGCGAAGATCGTCTAGCAGGCTCATGTCTATAGCAAAACAAAAGCGTAACGGGTGATATTTTCAGGTAAATCTGAGGTGGTACCGGACCGCGGGTTCGGATCTTTTCAGCCTCCGGTTGTTCTTAGGTTTAGTGGCCCCGGTTCCGGCGGCGTTGCCAAATGTGGCCGTTTAAGAGCAACACGGCGACGGCCAGAGGTCAACTTCAGCAATGGGTCGTACCGCGGTGGTGGTACCATTATTTCGAGTACCGGCAATAAGATCAAAAAGTTTTGATTAAAATTGTTTGGTACTTCTTTGTCAGTGGAGTAAACTTGAGAAATACTTATTTGGTATTTATTGGAGTATTTTTGAGTTTGCTTACAAAAAATAAAAGAGTGGAGTTAGTACAAATTACAAAAAAATCATTAGGATAATTTAATAATTATCATAAAATTCAATAAATAAATTATACAGGGTGGTCTGAACTGTATTCCGGAAACTTCGGCAGCATATTCTGCAGATAAAAATAAGTAAAAAAGTTCGTATACATGTATGACCCAAAATACTTAGTTTCGGAGATATAGGGTGTAGAAGTTTCATTGTTTCATTTTTATTTCGATATTTTCCAAATAATAACGTGAATATTTGGATGAAAATTGGTATTTGGGACCACCCTGTATAGTAGAAACAACAAATTTAATTAACAATAGTGATTTATAATCTTTTACAGTAACTAGTTGACCCAATGACAATAATTTGGTAATGATGATTGAATGATGATAATAGTCTCAATAATAGTTTTATTAAAATTTTATTGTTATTATTTCGTAATAAATATTTTTTCTCGTTGGAAATATTAGATTTGATTAATATTGTACATAAAAAAAAATAAAAAAGTTACGCCCCCGGGTGGGCTCGAACCACCAACCTTTCGGTTAACAGCCGAACGCGCTAGCCAATTGCGCCACGGAGGCATGGGTAACTATTTTCTTTCACTGCTATTTAATCTGAATGTAATAGAACAACTAAAAGAGAGAAAAAATAATAATATACGATCAAATTTTGCAGATAAGTGTGAAATTAATATTTATAAATAAATTAATTTTATATTAGATGGTAAAAAAAAATAAAAAAGTTACCCTCACCGTGACAGTGTGCGACACTGCCGTGACCAGGATTCGAACCTGGGTTACTACGGCCACAACGTAGGGTCCTAACCACTAGACGATCACGGCTATCGAGGGATTGGAGGTGAATTATATCTGAACGTATTTAAAGCCAGTGTAGGTGTTCTTCTGATTATAATATACATATTTTGTAATAAATATTTATTTATTGATTGGAACTCGCTGATTTTTGAATTAAGAATCGTTATTTTATACAAATTTCCTGATGTATTAATATATAATTATATAAATTTAATACGACAGGGGGGTTTAAAAAAATAGCGTTTAAAATTTGTGGTTTTTCCTCATTTTTTTCCTCCTTTACATGTAACCCAACAAGCAAAATTTGATTGCTGCAACATTGTCAAAACTTCGCAAAGCAATAGATATAGGGTGTCCCAGAAATAAGTGCAAATATTTTAACTGGTAGTATAGTTCAATCCCAGAAACACGCCTATGAGGTTTTTTTCGCAAAAAGAAAATTTTGAAAATTCGAAATTTTTTTAAAAATTTTTTTGAAATTTTTTTAGTTTTCAGTTAAAAAACATAATTTCTTGATAATATGGCAACATAGGTATTAGATTAAATTTACAAGAAAACAATCCAGAAAGTGGTTTTCAAAATTTTACCAAAAATAATTTTTGACACTGTTTTTTTTTATCGTATGGTACCATTAATTTAAAATACAAATTATAGGCCTGCATAGTGCGTTTTGATAATTATATTAAAATTTTATACGCCATAAACAAAAGCAATATACAAAATTATTATATCAATACATAAAAATAAAAAAAAAGTTTTAGAATTTTTTTATACAGATTACAGATATCCTTGCCCAAGTTAAATTGACCGATCTATGTTTTAATTTCTCTATCCGTCTAGAATTTGTTTCAAATTGCTCTCGCAAAACTTAGAACTATGGAGAGTACTAAAACTTTAATTGCCGACTTGTAGAAATACGTACAGAGCGAGAATAAGTTGGCTAATTCTAAGGTGGAGGAGTTTCCCCTCTTCGACGAGCTTTTCGAACTCCTAATTAGGCGTTTCCCGAAGTTTTAATTAGGACTTATAGGCAGAAACTAATTAAATCGAATTGCTCGAACAGGACTTATGATCTTATGATTTTAGCGTGATTAATTATCAAAAAACGATTTATTGGAATTATACAGTATTTTTTGTGTTGTGAAATTTCCAAATTATTACAATCTTCAATATACCAAACACAAATTCGCTTACACGTACAATAATGAGCTTTGTTGACAAAATGGTGAAGGAGAAGAGATAGTATGCATGTTAAAAACAATCGATAATATCCTAATATGTATTTTATTAAATTATTTGTCTTACATAATTTTTAATTGTGATGTAATCTTTATTCTAAAATAGAAAAAGATTAAAGTCATTAAAAAAAGATTTGTCTTTTTAGCAAAAAAATATTAAGCGTTAAAAAAGATTTAAATCTTTTTTTAATGACTTAAGTCATTTTACAAAAGATTTAAGTCTTTTATGAGATTTGAGTCTTTTTAGAAAAGATTCTTCTTTCGTCTTTTTTATATATTTTTAATGTAAATTTTTAACAGCGGCATCAAATATAATATGTTTTTACCATCTTTAGTTTCATAAAAAAGTAGCAACTGTGAAAATCGCACCTTTGTACTGCTGCTCATAAACTAGAAACCCTGTAAAACACAAAAATGGGACAACCTGTACAAAGTACCACGAAATTTAATTTTATTTAAGTTGTTGATGTTTTTATATTTGCGTTTTTATGTCCTTGATTATGTCCTTTACTTATGACTATTTTTTTATTGTTTATTATAGTTGTTTATACAGGGTGTTTCAAAAAACATGTGCCAACTCTCGTGGGGAGATTCCTCACGGTAAAATAAGATTGATATTTCATATCAATATATAGGTCCGATTCTGCGTTGTTTCGTAGCTACAGGGTGTTCAAGTTTTAATATTTTTTTGATTTATAATAATTTTCTTCGAAGTACCTTTAGCGTTTCAAATAAAATATTGAGGGTAAAAGTTACTATAAATGCGACATATTTTAAACCTAAAAAATTGTCGACGCATATTCACCAGGGACGTGCATATGGGTTATCACTGGAATATTTTTCAAAAAAAATGCATGTACGCCACTGACTTATTTTTCTCTTGTTAGCGAAATAGTGTAAGCAGTTTAATGTCGATTAAAAGTGGTCTCTTGATATTTTGTCGATTTCGCCCTCCTTGATGAGATTGAACGCAATTTTATTAATTTGCCTTGATCCAAGTCTAATAACCTTTAAAAAAAAATAATATCATTAACTTGCGAAAGTTTTAAATAAGTACTCAATGATTCCTCATCAAAAGATATACAAAAAGTTCTTATAAACATGGGTATGGAAATGCATAGTTTTGGAGTTACAGGATGTTAAACTTTTTAAAATTAGTTTTTTTGTAATTATTATAAATACCATTATTTTTTTATTTGAAATTGCTGTAGGTTGGACTAATAGTAATAATAAATAATGGTAATAATATTTCATAATTAATTAGGTAAAATATACAATTTATTAATTTTATTTTTATTTTAATTTTATTAATTGTGATTAATAAAATTGCGTTTTATCGGATGAAGAAGGCCGAATTCGACAAAATATCGAGAGATAACTTTTAATTGGCATTAATAGGCCTACACAATTTTTATATCAAAAGTAAAAAGTCAATGGCGCACATGATTTTTTTTTTGAAAAATATTCCAGTGATAGCTCATATGTACAGAGTGGGTCAAATTCGACGCTTTTAAATGGAAACACCCTTTTCTATAGGAGATAGACGAAAACTAATATCGGTGTCTGGAGCTCAATTCTCATCAAAAACATGATGGTGAAAACCGCATATCGATATCTGTTACCGTTTCGGAGTTACGGGGTGTTTATCAAAAATATGCAATTTTAACAAATCGCTGTAACTTTTTTGCTATGGAAAATTTTGTATTTTTATGAAAACATTTCCAAAGCACCTTTTTACGTAGAATTTAATGGTTTCAGTATAATTTTTTTAAAATTAATAATTTAAGAATTATCAACAGAAAATTTGATTTTTTACATGGGACACCCTGTATATTTTTAATTTATTGAAAAGAATTTAAAATTATCTTTCCAAAAATATAACACACTTGATATTTTGCTCCATTCCTCTTCGAGATATAGAGTATATAAAAATTCGCACGCTTTAAATAAGTAGGCTATGAAGGGCACCGGCTGTAATGCAAAAAAATTCTAGCTGTGAGCATCAATTAAAACGAAAATAATATTTGCTATGAGAGATGCAGAATTTTATAACAATTTAAAATATATTTACCCAATATATCTAATAACAATAAAAATAAATAGCAAACCAAGACATGAGATTTTGCTACAGGTGTTCAACATATCAACCGTCTTCTGTTATGAACAGACGGGACAGTTTTTGAACATTTCTCGCGGAATTCATTAACTCAGTAGGGGTGAAACAGACCCTCTCATAACTGCTAAGTATTTCTAATTCTTGTCTAGATTATACGGAAGAATAAGGAACCTTTATTCTTCCGCAAATATATCCATAGGATTAGATCCATGGGCACTAAGTCAGGGGGCCTCGACGACCAACGGCTGGGATCTTGGTTAGCTATTCAATTATTCTTGAAATTGGCTGCAAAAATTTGCTGATAACTTCAGCGTTCAGAGGCGGTGCATCTTGCTGGAAAAATATGTTTTCGAGTTCCATTAAGGGCATATCATCAATAAGGGGTCCAAAGCCTACTAGTTAAAAGTGGCGAACTTTTAAAAATTCTGTATTTCAAAGGGGATTATAACAAAATATCAAGTGTGCTATATTTTTGGAAAGGTAATTTTAAATTCTTTTCAGTTAATTAAAAATATAGAGGGTGTCCCAAATAAAAAATTAATTTTTCTGTTGATAACTCTTAAATTATTAATTTTAAAAAAAGTATACGTAAACCATTAAATTCTACGTAAAAAGGTGCTTTGGAAATGTTTTCATAGAAATACAAAATTTTCCATAGCAAAAAAGTTACAGCGATTTGTTAAAAATGCACATTTTTGAAAAACACCCCGTAACTCCGAAACGGTAACAGATATTGATGTGCGGTTTTCACCATCATGTTTTTCATGAAAATTGAGCTCCAGACACCGATATTAGTTTTCGTCTATCTCCTATAGAAAAGGGTGTTTCCATTTAAAAGCGTCGAATTTGACCCACCCTGTACGTCCCTGATGAATTTATAGAAACTTTTTTAGCATTAAAATATGTAGCACTTATAGTAACTTTTGCCCTCAAAATTTCATTCGAATCACTAAAAGTACTTGGAAGAAAAGTATAATAAATCGAAAGATTATTAAGACTTTAACACCCTGTAGCTACGAAACAAAGCAGAATCGGACCTATGTTGGTTGATATGAAAAATAAATCTCCCCACGAGAGATAGCACATATTTTTTTGAAACACCCTGTATAATATTTTATTCTAATCTATCTACAATAAATTAATATAGATAATAAAAAAATCGGTTAATAGGTAATACAAGAAAATTAATATTAATATTTAAAAAAAAACAATTAAATTAAATTCTGGTTGTCTTGACTTGAGAGAAATTTTACTGATTTAACTTGCAGATTATCATGATTTTAGTAAAAAAAGACATAAGTAAGAAAAAAAAGACTTATAGTAAGTCAAAAAAAGACTTAAGTAACGTTATATTGATTTAAGTCTTTACAAAAATGACTTGTATCTCCGGAAGATTGTATACGTCAATCGATCCTGATTTATGTCATATACTAATATTAAATTTTGTTTTTTTATCTGAAAAAAATAAAAAAAATATAGGAGTGAGCCACTTTTAAAAAACACCCGGTATATTTAAAAAATATATATTTTGCACGGTTTTAAAATGCATTCTAGACCTGCCTTAAAAGGATTTGTGCAAAATTCCCTTATATTTGTTTTGCTTCCCACATTTTCCAAACCGAACCAAATCAAACAACAATCGAACACATGTTTCTATCTGGTCGGGAAATACGACACCGAAAATGTAATGGAACAAATGGCAGATCGCACGATTATTTGTTTACCTTTTGTAAAAATACACATAAACTGCATAGAACAACTGTTCAGACTCCCAGCAGGGAACTGACGCTTTATTTCAACGAAATATAGAACGCTAACTTACATTTGAACTTCGGTATAAAATGTCTGCGGCAGTTGGGAAATTGCTTTTCTGCTGAAACACATTTAATATCTCTATTTACTGTTGGAGTTCCTTTGTTGTGTGAGAAAAATATCGGAAAAAACGGCGTCAAGTTGGCTTGGAAAATGACATAAATCGATAAAATGTTGCGATTCTCTCGGAGAATGTAAGTGAAGAAGCTGCATTGGCAGCTTATTATGCTTTTGTGCAATCTAAAATAAGATATGGCTTGTCCATTTAGGGGAATTGTAATGATATAATGGAATTTTTCTGCTACAAAAAAAAAATGCATTTGCGATGAGGTGTTTTGAAAGTTATATGAGTGTTTTTATACAAAAGAGTATAATATTATCGCTTACAGTAATAGAGATCACTTGCTGGCTTTGTGATCACGAGTATCATCATCATCATTTAGCTTATTCCGTCTACTGCTGAACAAACTCTAGCCTATTCTTTCAACTTTGTGCCATTTGAATCCAGTTTCCAGCTACTCTCTTAATATAATCTGTCCATCGACTAGGAGGACATCTTTAGCTTCTATAGGCCTCGTGTCTTGTTCTCCACTCCACAAGATTCTTTGTTCACCGTCCATCTGTTATCCTGCTCAATTCCATTTAAAATGTAAGACAGATATCACCGCATCTCTTACTTCTGGTCGATTTCGTATGGCATGATTGGGTATTTTATCCCTAAGTGAAACTTCCAACATGGACCTTTCCATTTTCTGTTGCATGACCTGTATTCTATGTATGTTCTTTTTTGTCAATAAGTAAGGTGTTTCAGCTCCATACGTGAGGACAGACATGACACACTGGTTAAAGGTCTTTCTTTTTAAACATATTGGAAGATCACATCTCAGTATATGTTTTACCAAAACCAAAAACAAAGTATAACACGAAACACGAGTATATAAAATCTATACAAATATATAAAATCCTTAAGTGACTGACATACTGATTAATCACGATCCTGCTCAAACCACTCATGGTAAGAAGCTCAATTTTTGCATACAGATTGATTCTAGGGTGTAGAGGTTCGCTAAGAAGGGATTTTTCGAAATTCCAGTTCCGAGAGGGTGAAACCACCCCTCAAATATTACAATATTTTTTATTTAAAAACGGTCAAGTTTCCGAAAAAACGCTTAAACACGTATATTTTATTTTGTTTCTTTACATATTTTAAGATTTTTTAAAAATGTATACAGGGTGTTTCGAAAAATCTGGTCATTGATTAATCACGATCCTGCTTAAAGCGCTTGACGTAAAAAGCTGATTTTGGAAAAAACAGATTGACTTTAGGGTGTAGAGGTTCGATAAGAAGGGTATTTTTCAAATATTACAATATTTGTTATTTAAAAAACGGTTAATCTTTCGAGAAAACACTTGGACAAGCATAATTTATTTGGTTTTTTACATATTTTGAATTTTTTTAAAAAATCATACAGGGTGTTCCAAAAAGTTGGGTACTTAATTTCTTAACCACGATTCTGCTTAAACTGCTTGACGTAAAACGCTTATTTTTGGCAAACGGATTTTTCGAAAGTTAAATTCCAACGAGATGAAACTACCTCTCAAATATTACCAAGTTATATAATAATATCGCCATATTGTTTTTTCTCATGCTGACATAAATGTGAGAAAATTTTATCCAGTTTGTATGTTATTGGAAATTCTTGGCTTTGCTTTATCATCAGTATTACAAATGATTAATTCGACGCGAACGAAGTCGCTGGTACACGCTAGTAGTATATAAAATATAATCTGCTACCTAGAATAACAAAAAAAAAGTGTCAAGTGTGGCATATCTTTGTACTCAGGACTCAGGAGACCGAGCTCTTTTAAAACCTGAAATAAAATATTCAGGTCCGTATTTAAAAAAATTAAGTTGGCCTCTGTATCTTACAAATTATCAGCTGATTTGAAAATCTAAAAACACTATCAGATAGCCCTAATAAAGTGGCTATGAGAATGTGTAATTAGTTTTTGATTTTCTAAAAAAAACGGCAGGAAAAAATAAAATTGATTTTCAAAAAAATCAATTTTATTTTTTCTTTATTTTAAAAAGTTAAATACAATATTTTTTTGACACCCTGTATAATGGAAATTATAAAATAAAAAAAAGGATTCATTCTGCGGAAAATCTTGCATATTTTTCAGAAAAATGAATCTTATTAACAATAGATTATCTCTAATTTTTGAAACAAAATATTCACCGGACCCTTCGTATCGCATTTTGTAAAATTACCATATATTTTAAAGAAAATAGAGATAGTTGTGTCTTTTCAGGTTACCCTGTAAAAACCCTTCTCTACATAAGCATTAGTCTCCTGAAGACAATCAAAAGTCAGTAATGTTTTGCATGTTAAAGTAGGAAATCATCCAAAGAAAAATGCTAAAAATCTTCCACATATCTTATATCTCTTTTAGTATCATCTTGCTCCCACTCGCTTTTTTTTTAAGGAAATATACTTTTGAATTGATTGAATTCAATTGACGAACAATATTGAATGACAGACCATTTAACGGACAAATCTTGGACTATCCGTCATAATGAGAGACGTCTGGTTAAAAAATGACATAATTTTTTGTACTTGTTCATTTACACCCATGTATTATACAAAATATTAATTTATTTATTATGATATAACGATTAAATTCAAATTCAAAAAAGACAAAAAGCAATTATACAGAAAAGTTCTCATTTTTTATTTATTTCATTATGTTTGGTATTTTTATTTATAATATATTTATTATTTTGTGTGGGGAAATCTTGCAGAAACTGAAATTTAAGCCAGAATTCAAAAATATAAGGTAATAGATCTCTTTGTACGCTTTCTGCGATTTTTAACGTTTTTTACACGTATTTCTACATCAAATCGTAACAAAATAGAAACACATGCGAGAAAATACCCATCCCTAGAAAATACCTTAGAATAATATTAATTGTCAAAGTCAAAGACTACTTGACCAAAACACCCTTTGATCGCTCGGAATATTCAGCGCTTGTAAAAAGCCAAAGAAGCGCGTTATTGACAGCGCGACTCAGTTGTTTTTCAGTAATCCGCAAAATTTTCGTGTCATTTATAAAATTTTCAATTTTGTTAGCGTTTTTTGTGATAAATCTTCGGGATATAATGTTTAAATATTATATTCAATCGCATTTCGAGATTTTAAGGATTTTCCGTGTGTTTTTGTTTGGTCGTACCGCAAGTTCGCGAAATTATTCGTTTTTTTGTCGGATGTGAGAGAACTGGAAGCAATATAAGGACACGTTAGGACATGGTTTTTCATTTAAGATGTGTGTATGTATTTTAAAAACACGGAAAACACATTGGAAACTAAGTCCTATGTTCAGAATGTACCAAAAATCGTTTTTTAGGATACTCTCTTCGTGGCTTCGTAGCCTGTGGAAAGTTGATAGTGTTTAGTGTTTAGTTCGGTTCGGGGCGAATATTCGGCCATTTTGATTTATTTTTATACAAGATAATATACCGCGAGTGATTATAAAAATTAAGCCATAATAGGACAATCAAGGTCAGTGCTAACTAATATAGAGATTATTTAGAATTGTGGTGAGTACAAACATGTTTCATTATACAGGGTAAACCAAAAAAGTATTTTTATTTAAGATTTTGTCTATTTTTTTATCTTTTTTACAAAACGTGCTGGCAATGGAAGCGAACAATTTTTAAACATTTTTATAAACATACAAGTTTATTTGAATATATACAGGGTGGTTCGAATTGTATTCCGGAAAATTCGACAGCAAATTCTGCAGATAAAAATAAGTAAAAAAGTTCGTATAACTGTATGTCCTAAAATACTTAGTTTCGGAGATACAGGGTGTAGAAGTTTCATTTTTATTTCGATTTTTTCCAAATAATTAAAGTAACGTCAATATTTCGATAGAAATTGGTGTCTGGAAGTTTTTTGACATGAGAAATTTAATTTTGATGTCAATATAACTCCTACTAGTAGAGGGCGCCACCTACATATTTTTTAACTGGTTTGAAGAGTAATAACTTTTCCGTCCGTACCTGTATAAAACTACTAAGTAAAAAAATATACATTTACGACATTTTCTACGTGAAAAGGTCTCTTGGTCAAAATCGCTACAAGTAATGGTTTTCGAGATATTTGGAATCGTAATTATCAATACCTGTCATCATTGACATAAAGTAAACATGTTGACTAAATAGTTACTAGAATTTGTAATGTTTTTGTGCTAAAAGTTCAACAGAAACTATTTTATCGTAATTTTTTGCAGAAAAATTTGTTATTAATTTAAAAAAATAAAAATTTTCCAAATTTATTATTTCAGTAAAATAACTATCTACTCAACGTGTTTATTTTTCGTCAATAATGACATGTATTGACTATTTCCGTCCTAAATATCTTGAGAACGGTTGCTTGTAGCAGTTTTTACAAAGATATATTTTTTACGTAAAAAGTGACAGAGATGAATATTTTTTTGCTCGGTAGTTTTATACAGGTACGGAGAAAAAGTTATTATGCTTCAAAACAGTCAAAACATGTGTAGGTGGCGCCCTCTACTAGTAGGAGTCATATTAACATCAAAATCAAATTCCTCATGTCAAAAAACCCCCAGACACCAATTTTCATCCAAATATTGATGTTAATTCAGAAATTATTTAGAAAAAAATCGAAATAAAAATGAAACTTCTATACCCTGTATCTCTGAAACTAAGCATTTTAGGACATACATTTATACGAACTTTTTTACTTATTTTTATCTGCTATGTTTCCGAAGTTTCCGGAATACAGTTCGGACCACCCTGTATTTTTATTAATGTTATGCTGTAGGTATCTTTTTTTTATTCTGTGGATTTGTTGTAAATTTACTGATCCAAAATTACCAACATCACTATTTTAAGACTTCGTTGATAAGCAGAAAATATACCGTATGATAAAAAAACGGCGTCAGCGATGGCTATGGAATAAAGATCGCTGTCATTTTATATGTAAAATTATATGGGGAATGTCATCGATTGTCATTCCAACTGGACGCCGTTTTTTTCGATAGGTACAATAGTCTATTAAAAAAATTACCACTTTACTGGAAAATATATTCAAATCATCCTATGTATCTATGGGAGTATGTATTTATAAAATGTGCATTCAATGATGTTAAATGTGCATTACTATTGCGTGTTACGAAATAGATTGAGGTAAAAAATATATGATATGGGCAGTTTTTAACACTATGTTTCACCCAATATGTATACTTAGATAGGTTTATATCTAGGTTGCTTTTATTATCGAAATCCCAAGATAAATATATCTGTATTTTGTTTTATAGATACACAATTGTGATCACTGTGGTACTATGCAAGAAACGTTTCGATATAAAAGATGTACTGGTAAGTTAAAAGCTTTTTTTTATAGAATATATTTCGTAATTTTACAAAATATGTTTGGTATATTACAAGGGCTTATTGTCCTTCTCTTAGGAAGACAGTTTTTACATGAGAAAATTAAAATTTCTGATTAACACTGTGAGAAAAATGCATTTTTCATAAAAAAATTTGCTTGTTCTAAAAATGGTTAATCTTGTTTTTGTAATATTCCAAATTTCCATACCGTTTTACAAAAATATGAAAATATAGTTGAATTTTTCTCAAATCAAACTAAAATCAAAACGCGTTTAGTCTATAGTAATATCATTTTTAGGCTTTTATTTTTTTATAGAAGTATATTACTATTAATTTTAATTAACGGTCATATTTTTTACTGTTATAGACGAACCCTCACGAACGAAGTACTAGAACGAAGTTGTATAGGTATCTTTTTTACAATAATTTCAATTTTTAGTTTATAATCATCTGCTGATTCAAATGTCAAAACAAAAAAAAATATTAAGTGTGGCATATCATTTTACTCAGGAGACCGAGTTCTTTCAAAATCTGAAATAAAAAATGCAGGTCCGTATTTAAAAAAATAAGTTGGTCTCTGTATCTCACAAATTATCAGCTAATTTGAAAATCTAAAAATACTATCAGATAGCCCTAATAAAGTGGCTATGAGAATCTGTAATTAGTTTTTTGATTATCTAAAAAGTAACGACAGGAAAAAACAAAATTGATTTTCAAAAAAATCCGTTTTTTCCAAAAAACTCAGCAATCCCTGAAATCCCTGAATTTTTAAAAGTTTTTTGATGGCATCTTGGTGAACATCCCAAAGCGCAACATTGCCCCAATTTAACCGTGTTCGTATCTATTACGGTTACCGAGATACCAATGCTCGTACCTCGAATTTTGAGCACCCTGTATATTAGGATGACCATTTTATAGAAAAAAAGTCGGTGGAGTTGGAAAATATTTATACCAAAATTTATGTAGGGGAGAGGGTTGTCACTTTTCCCGTATTTTTTCGTGATTTTTGTGAAAGTCAGAGCACTCAGCAAAACATAGGTACCTACAGAAAATCTCATTCAAATCGGAATAACGGTTCCTATAATATATAATAGATACCTAAATTATGGTATATATATATATAATATATGGTATATATATATATATATATATATATATATATATATATATATATATATATATATATATATATATATATATATATATATATATATATATATATATATATATATATATATATATATATATATATATATATATATATATATATATATATATATATTAGTAGATATTATGGTATATATAATTTTGGATCTAAAAATACGTAATAGTTCTATGTCCACGGAATATTGAGACACTCTGTATAATTAGTGATCTCTCTATTCTGTTAGAAAACACGTCTTCTTGTCACTGACAGAAGACGTTCAGACCCATCTTTATCCCATTTCATGGCTACAGGTTTTCGAGTCGTCGTCGCGTCGCCTGGATCCCAAGTCTATTGTTGCCACTGTCAGATCCAGAAATCGCGGGCCCCAATCGCCAGAATTCAATCTCAAACTCCATTCGATGCGTTAATCACATTAAACACTTCAGATTTGATGGCAAGGGGGTTGCCTATAGCTTCCACTGTCGGACTGGGCGCAATGGGGGTGAAAAAATAAACATTCTGGATGGATCGCGAGAATAAACAAGTTATTTTCGAATGGGGGCGGTTAAATTTTAAAATTCGATTTTGGTCCTTGTGTATAGTCCAAGAAAATAGGCCTTTAAATACGAAGTTTGGTAAAAACTTTGTTTTATATAGGGTGGCGCACCTCATTCGCCACGGTTGATTATACGAAAATGGAAAGATATAGAAACAAAATATTTTATGGGTATATGTGGGAAAGCAATGTGCATAATTTAAAATTATTTTGAATGAAGATCCATATCAAAGTTATATTTTTTCTTATGGAACACCCAGTATTTTATTTTATTTTTGGATTCTTGGGCATAAAAGAAGGCATTTATTATAAGGGTTTAATATGTTTAAAAGATTTGGTTTTTGAGATATTTAAAGATATTTAAATATGCATGCTACAATAAAAAAGTTTGTCAACACCTTGTACACACCTTGATTGTCATTTTATTGAAAAGTAATGTACACCTTGTACATTACTTTTCAGAATTAATTCTTTTGCTGACTTTCAAGCCAGAGAAATAAATTTTACTAAAAAATTTGATTGCTTCCTTAAATGTATACAGGGGTATCAAAAATTGCTGGTTTATTTTAAATATTTATTTTACATAAAAACTTCGTTATTTCAAATGCAATACTATGTATTTTTTAAATAGGTTGAAGCACATTTAAATGTCCTTTCAAACTGTATTAGGGTTGCCTATACCTATCTGGCTCAGATTTTGAATAAAAAGCGATTTTTCCATAAAACTGTAATCAAGATGGCTGGTGTCGCCATCGCAAATTTTAGTGACACTTGCTATTTTCAAAATCGACATTAGTTTATAGACTTTATTTAAATGGATATATTACTAGTGGTTTTATTTTGTGAGGACAATTGCTTGTTGCCCTGAAGGGTTTATGTTTTATGTTCAAACATATCCAAATAGGAATTTTCTTGACAAGCGTTCCTTTGAAAAACTCGAGGGGTGTCTCACTTTGGTAAAAAACGTACATGTACTGCCAAAATATCATTCTATTTCCAAGCGACTGCCAATGACTGCGTAGAAGACTGCCGATGACTGCCATGTAATTATTATAGCCGACTGTCGTAAGACAGCCAATGACTGCCAGCGACTGCCAAGAAAATGTACATGTACTTCCAGCAGTGAGACACCCCTCGGAAAAACTACTTTTCCTATTTCGCAGAACTGATAGTGTGGTATATGAAAAACCTATTAGGCAGAAACCTATCGTAGGAAGTAAAGATAATGAATTTGCCTTAATTGGTTCTTTTATAGAAAATCCAATATATCATCATAGTCATCGTAATATAAATAAAAAAGAACTACTTTATTTTCCTTGATAAAATAATAAATACTTACTGTACGTCTGTCCGTTCTCGGGCTACCGGGTATCCGTGAGAGGGGAAACGATATTCTCTCGTTGTTTTTCGTAAAAAATTAGAAGACGCGTCCCATCAATAAAAATTCGACAAATTTGCAAGTAGCCAATAAAATGAGTGGGCGGAGCGATTTGCGGTGACATACTCGTCAAGTCGACGTATAAAATATATTGCTGTTTATTTAAATGTTTTTTGTCCGCCTTCCTTTCATAGACACAGATCCAGCAGACGAACTGTACTTATTAAACTATTGTAGGTAAATTAAATAAAAGTAAACTGTTATAAATTTAAATAAAGTCCATAAACTATTGTCGATTTTGAAAATAGCTACTAACTGTCACTAGCAAATTGCCATCGCGACACCAGTCATCTTGATTGTCATTTTATTGAAAAATCGCTTTTTATTCAAAATCTGAGCCACATAGGTATAGGAAACCCTAATATAGTTTGAAAGAGCATTAAATCTGCTTCGGCTTATTTAAAAAAATTCATAGTGTTGTATTTGAAATAGGTAACAAAGTTTTTATGTAAAATAAATTTTTAAAATAGACCAGCAATTTTTGATACCCCTGTATACATTTATGGAAGCAATATTTTTTTTAGTAAAGTTTATTTCCCTAGCTTCAAAGCCAGCACCAGAATTAACTCTGAAAAGTAATGTACAGGGTGCTGAGAATTTTCTTTATTATACCATGCATATTTAAATATTTTTAAACATCTGAAAAACCAAATCATTTAAACATATTAAATCTTTATAATAAATACTTTATTTTGTGCCCGAGAATCCAAAAATGAAATAAAATACCAAGTGTTTCATAGGAAAAAATATAACTTTTGTATGGGTACACACCCTGTATATTTGAAAATAATTTTAAATTATGCACATTGCCTCTCTAATATACTCATAAAAAATTTTGTTTCTACATCTTTCCGTTTTCGTATAATCAACCGAGACGAATGAGGTGCGCCACCCTGTATAAGTTACTTTGAAAGATCTAAAATCGAATTTGTGAAAGATTTTTTAAATTCACCCCCGAGAAGGGGTGAAGGGGTGAAACAAATAAAATATTTTTTTCGAAATTTCGGAGAAATAGTAAGAAGTGGAAAAAAAAGTTCAAATAAAAGTTATGGATTTTTTCCAAATTTCAGAGAAACGGTAAGGACTTAAAATGTTTCAATAAAAGTTGTCTCCTAGATTTTAGCCACTCTATCTCGGTTAATTTTGATTTGATCAAAAAAAGTATAGAGACCATTTTTATGTAAAATTGAACGCTCTACAATTCTTATTTGAACTTTTTTTTCTAGTCCTTACCGTTTCTCCGAAATTTCGAAAAAACTATTTTATTAATTTATTTCACCCCTTCTCGGGGGTGAATTTGAAAAATTCGTTTTTAGATCTTTCAAGGTAACTTATATCAAAAATTCAAGTTTTTAGCAAAACTTCGTATTTAAAAAGAAAAAAAAAACGGCGTCAAAGACGGCTGGGAAATGACACTTGATAATTTTGGTGAGGTCAAGCCTGTGACATCTTTACTCTTCCTTTTTAATAACGCTTTCTGTCTAAAGAAGGAAGAAGGTTGTAATTTATTTTTATATTGAATAAAAATAATTTTTGAATGGTGTAGTTTAAAATTCCAGAAGAAATAATTTTTCGGAAATAGATTTATTAGTCTGGAAACGTTCTATCCTTTTTTAATCTTTCTATGATTAGTTTTAGAGCTCGACCTCGCCAAAATTATCATCGAATGTCATTTCCCAGCCGTCTTTGACGCCGTTTTTTTTTTCGGTCATAAAATATTTGCGAAAAAAAAATGTTTTTCTAGAGAATCAGTAGGGGTGATTTGAGCAATAAGTATATTTTTTTCTCCCTTACTTATATCCACCACTTGGTGTCACATCCCTGGCTCATAAGTATCAAACTGACACCAATAACCCTTCAGAAGCGCCTGTCAAATATTACTCGAACTCGAACTAATTTAGCAGAGAAATCTAATACTATTCCTTCAACTTCAATATGTATTATATGTACACCTTCTTCAGAAAAGCAAGAGTTTCTTTCCTGCTCGGTCGGTTGCACGCTTGCGATAAAAGCAAACGTCTGAAAATCGTGTAGCGTATTATAAAGGAGAGATGTCATCACTTGAAGTCGGTATTAAAAGGGCCGGCGGCCCAAGCAAGTGTTTACGAACAAGGGAGGAGGAGACGTTATTTCCTCCCTGGAGCGTCGGTTTCCTCCAAGACGAAAATTGAGAGTAGTGCGATAAAAGTGGTGTCTATGCCAGTGACGTAGCCAGAGTAAATCTGGTTAACTTATTTATTACTGCCCATTGTACAAAATATGTTACCAGTATCTCAAAAAAATGACGTTTCTGTTAAAAGGCACTTAAAATGTTTTTTTTTTGTTTAAGGCCCGGTTGTACAAATTTGTAAAAAGTACATATTTCTCCACAAGAAAAAACCTTCGTTTGTCTCGAGGATATTTTGATTATTTTTTTCATCAAAATATAGTTTTGATTGTTTTATCTATCTTTTACTACTAAATCGTGCTGTAATGTTTCACTCAGTTGGAATATTATCAGCTTTATTTTTCAATTCATCGAATTGATTTCTAAGCTTCGTGACGCTTTCAAGTAGTTTTTAGATTTTTGGGAGAGAAAAAAAATATTGAACAGACGCTCCGCGCGGACGGTCCGCTCCATCTGAAAGCGCTGCCATGGTGCTTACTCGAAGTCGCGGACGCTTCGCTTCATCTGAAAGCGCTGTTAGACGCCATTGTCATCAGCGACAATTTTAGCGATTTTTAATAGTTGGTTGTGTGTAGTGAACTTTGTAGAAACTTTATTATAATGGTAATTTGTACAGCTTTCAAGTGTAAAAGGCGCAATGATAAGAAAGAGCAAGGAGTTACGTTTTATAAGGAAATAAACAGTCCACTCAACCTTTTAAGCGTTTTTTTATTGAATTTGATAATTATTTTTCTGATACTATATGTACTTGTTATGTGCTATACGTCGATACTAGTTTTGTACCTTTTATTAACATTTTAATACGTTTTTTTCGTAATTAATTAATATGATACCACCGGATACACCATAGGCGTAGTGAAAACATTTATCAAAAATATAATTATATATAAAGAAAGCGACTATGTTAAGAAAAATATGTGCCAAGGCACTGTTTGGAAGAATGGTCACAGTTTGGTCTCGGGTGCCTTGTATTCTTTAGTCATTGGTACAATCTCTGCAGGGCAATAAGTTGTTAAATCCTATGATATATGCCTAGTAAAAATATAGAATACACGGAAAGAACCTGATAACCACCAGCCGTTCATACATACATACTGCCATTACTCGCTGACGAGTATTTGGCACACATCAGAAGATGGTCACGCAAGGCGTTTTCTTTCATGAGCTTTTCTGTGACTGAAAAGCCCGATACGTGATGGTTTCTGTCTACCGCACTCGAGACATTCAAAAATCTCATTGCTTTGTCGCCTCTTTACTTTTTGGTTGTCGCTGTTAACTGAGTTTACAATTCTTCTCCATTCCGTTCTATCGTGAGCTGCTTCTTCCCACTCATTCGGCTTGTTAATTCCCTTTAAGTTTTCGTGGAAAATATCCTTGTACCTTTTGAGTTTTTCACCCGGCCTACTCTTACCGTCTACAAGCTCACCGTAAAGCAGAGATTTTGGTAGGCGATTTTCTTACATTCTGCATACAGTGCGTCTGTCCGTTCTGTAGCTACGGGGTATCCGTGAAAGGGGAAACGATATTCTCTCGATGTTTTTCGTAAAAAATTAGAGGACGCGTCCCATCAATAAAAATTCGACAAATTTGCAAGTAGTCAATAAAATGAGTGGGCGGAGCGATTTGCGGTGACGTACTCGTCAAGTGGACGTATAAAATATATTGCTGTTTATTTAAATGTTTTTTGTCCGCATTTCTTTCATAGACACAGATCCAGCAGACGCACTTTACGTCACCAGCCCATCTTAAGCGGGACTTTTTGTAACCAGCCGTCCAATGCTTTCCTCAAAGAAATAATAGCTGCAGTGAATTTTAAAAATATTTAAAGAACAACCATTTCTGCTTTGTTTTTCTCTTATAATGTTGCTACATTTTTCAGAATTGCTACGTTTCTTTTTCATGATTAGCATTACTGTATTTTTTAAATTTGAATGTGTGGTGGTAGACAATGCAGTTACTTCATTATTTTCATACTTAGTTCGGTTCGGTTTTTTGGTTATCACTTTTTTTTTTGTTTAGGTTATTTATTTAAAATTTTAAGTGTCTCAACTGGTGTTTTTAAATTAAAATAATCTCTGAATTGATCAGTAACAATATCTCACGTGGACTACGACACGAAACAACACATTACGGCTTCGACTAAACGGTGAAAGCAAATAGCGATCGACCGCGAACGTCTTTAACCCGGGGATGATCCGTCGGGTCTTATTACCTTCGATCGACACGTGCATGCGCCCCCATCCTCAGGGGGAGGGGGAGGCAATCCAGAAGGGGAGACAAAGGCGAACTCGGTAAACTATGACTAATACGCCGCCAATATCGGCGATTTGGGGGTAGATCGAGGAAAATAATATTCCGGAATAATGCGGACCTGCTCGCTAGGGATGGGTCTAGTTAAAAAGTATCGATACTGTGATTTGATTTTTATAAAAATCTGTTTGTTGAACTTGCATTGCCTTTATTTTATAAACTGCATAGTTAGGCCGGTTTGGATTCTGTTACTAAAAGAAACAGTGTGTGCGCTATGTGCGCATATTTTAAGTAAAACTTCTTGCTCACAGCTATTAAATTGATTGAAAGATTTGAAGGATATATATTTTTTTATGAATGCTTTTTCTAAACTTCAAAAAAAAAATAAGTTAATATAAAACCGGATACTATTCTAGTTTTATAATTTTATAATGTTTTTTTAATTTTTATTCAAAATCATAATTCTCTCACCCGGTCGGTTAGCCCTGGCAGCTGTGGCCATTAGAGCAAAATACTACTACATCTATACATATATTTGACCACTACTAACTACTTACTAACCATCAATTTGTTTTGAGTAGTCTGTTTTTGTTTAAATGTTTTGTTCATTATGCATTATTTATAGAGATTTACAATAATTTTATTAAATTATGCTAATATTCTCATTGATTATTGATTTGAAATAAGTGTCCTCCAATGAAAATGCGAGTTACTAACATTAAATCCTAATTCTGGGCTGGTAAATGAGCTAGATACCTAGGCCGTTATTCAGAAGTTACAAACCTATCGATGAAAATGTGCATGAAAATGTACTTCGTAGCCCACAACCAGAGGATATTGATACACATCAAGTTTATTATAGTGATTTTCTTAGCCGCGTATGGCACAGATCTTTACCCAGTGTGTTGTGATACTGGGTTGGACCACCGTTGTCACCAATCTTGTAGTCGCTGCCACCAAATGTTGTAGTTCTCTATTTGACTCGTATCACCACTAGTGTTGGAAATGTTATTATTTATTTTTTATAATTAAATTCTTAGTAATTGGTTATTTCTTTTTATTTTTAAATTTTTAATACAAAATATAAATTTTAACTAACAAAAATTCAGTAATCTTAGGTCCATGAAAGAATTTTTATGAATGTCTCCTGGTCCCTTCTGCGACCGTGCTTTTATGAGAATGCCCTCTCCGAAAATCCACGGGCGTACCTACAATTTCTTAATAATATTTTATTGTAGGTTTGCAAAGGGACAAACATGACTATTTCTTAAGTAAATAGAAACCAGACTTCGCGTCTGAAAGTAAATGAATTACAAAGGAAAACTAAAAATTATGCAACTAGTTATGACTATTTCATCTTAAGGCAATGGTTCTGTTTATTTGCGTCACCCATCTTTCTGAGAAGAATAATAAAGTTAATGCTATTTTTCGTATCTTAAACTCTTTAGGCATAGCCGTAGTATAAGGGTAAAATTAATATTTTATACAATTTGTAGAATATACATATAACATATAACCATATTAAATGTATGTTCACAACAAGTATTACCACAAGCTTATTTTTCATCGAGGGAGATTATCACGAGATAGCGGGGTTAAATTGTTTTATAAAGGGGGTAGATCTACCCCAAGGTGCCCGGTGGCGTAGAGGTACAGGCTCTCGTCTACCAATCTGAAGGTGTGGGTTCGAATCCCACACCCGCCATTTCATCAGCCGACTATTTTTATTAAAAACAAAAATAGTTTGGGTACCTAGGTCGACTCAGCCTTAAATGAGTATTTGGGATTCACAATCCTGAGGTAATAATAGGCGGTTGAAGCGTAGTGCTAGCCACATTACCTTCCTTGTATACTTCCGAACTGCTCTAGTATGGCAAGCTGTACCTTGTTACTCCCAAGGCCTTAAACGTTATATACGGGAGCTATTATTATTATTATAACAGTGTCCTCCAATGAAAATGCGAGTTATTAACATTAAATTCTAATTCTGAACTGGTAAATGAGCTAGATCCTTTACCTAGGCCTTTATTCAGAAGCTACAAACCTATCGATGAAAATATGCATGAAAATGTACTTCGTAGCCCACAACCAGAGGATATTGGTATACATCAAGTTTATTATAGTGATTTTCTTAGCCGCGTATGCCACAGATCGTTACCCAGTGTAACCACAAGCTTATTTTTTATCAGGGTCGATTATCGTGAGATGGCGGGGTTAAATAATTGTTTTATAAAGGAGTAGATCTACCTCAAATGGGGTGGCTGTGGCAACACAGCCGTTACCACTTTTTCTCTTGCTAGCTCATGCATCACAGTTGTCATTTAAGGCCGTGTATCACGGCTTTGAATTTTTACTCCCAACGCGCGTAAAGAAGTTTCATTTGAAAAATATTGCCAAAAGCTCTGGATGTGCTAAAATGAGTATCGATATTATGAATGTATCGATATATTTTTACATCTCTATAGCTCCGGTAGTAGTTGTGCATTGGCAAGGGTGGGTGATGAACGAAATTGAGATTTTATTGCGGATTTGTTTAGATTGGAGCGGGTGATTGTTATGATTGGGTGCTATTTTATCGTCGGTAGAGAGTGCGAATTGTATTTGGTTATCGACGTGATTACTGAAGCAATAAACTTTTCGATCTTTCAAACATAAGACAGTAGTATTGGCGTATTGAGATCATCTATATTCGTAGTTCTTTTGACTTGGTAACTATATTTTTTACATTATTACACAATAAAATATTTTTCAATTCGTTTATATTGTCATCCATACTACAAGATAGGAATGAGGACAATCGATTTGACATTTACTACTTCACTGTTCTTCTTCTTCTAGTGCAGATCCATTAATGGATGTTTGCGATAACATTTTTCATTGCTTCTCTGTTCCGGGCGATGTGTATTAACGGCCGAACATCGAGGAGCCCTGTCCACTGTCTAATATTCCTCAGCCAAGACATTTTCTTCCTTCCGATACCCCACCGGCCTTCGATCTTGCCTTCGATCAACAAATGCAAGAATTGATATTTGGGGTTTCGCATTATGTGCCCCAGGTATGCGGTTTTTTTTTCTTTTTAATCAATTCAAATAATTCACGCTCTTTGTCAACGCGTCTGAGAACTTCCTCATTTGCCAATCTAGCCGTCCAAGGTATCTTCAGGATTCTGCGATATAGCCACATCTCAAAAGCCTCCAATTTGTTGATGGTAGCTGCTTTCAATGTCCAACCTTCCATACCATAAAGGAGCACCGACCACACATAACACTTTACGAATCTTAGTCTAAGGCTAAGGTCAAAATCAGAACAGACAAGTAACTTTCGAAACCTCAAGAATGCCTGCCGAGCTTGTTCGATGCGGCATTTAATTTCCTTGTCTGATGTCCAATCTTCGGAGAGCCAGATGCCCAAGTACTTAAATTTATCTACTCTTTCTATGGGCCTTGAGTTAAATGTTAGGATGGAGTTTATAAACCCATCTGGGTTTCTGGATATAATCATAAATTTGGTTTTCTTGATGTTGATGTTTAAACCCATTGCTTTGCTCTGTTCTCCTACCTTGTTGACCAGTTGTTGTAGGTCGTGTATATTGTCTGCAATTAAGACCGTATCGTCGGCATAGCGGATATTATTAATCCACACTCCATTAACTTTGACCCCCATTTCTACGTCCTCCAGAGCCTCTTGGAAAATAGCTTCTGAGTATAAATTAAATAGGAGTGGAGACAGCACGCAACCCTGTCGCACCCCCCTTTTAACTTGTATGGGATTGGAAATGATATTGGACAATTTTATTTGTGCTGTTTGGTTCCAGTATAACTTCTCAATGCATTGGATGTCTTTATGATCTATATTAAGTCTTTTCAGGAACTGCATTAATTTATGGTGCTGTACGCGATCGAATGCCTTTTCGTAGTCTATGAAACACAGGCACACATCCTTTCTCTGATCGTAGCAGTTCTGGACAAGCACCTGTGTTGCAACTATCGCTTCCCTGATGCCTAACCCTTGTCTGAACCTTGTCTTAACTTCACTGTTAAGAAGTACGAAATTAGCCGGGTTAGCTACTTTTTTTTTTATTTCAGATTGTCTTTTCCATGCCAAGTGCTTTACAAGCAAAAGTACGGGAAGGACGAAAACTCCCCCCATAAATGTAGTGTAAATATTTTTCAATTCTACCGATGACAGATTTTCTTTTTGTAAAATGGTCCCTCTATTATTTACTACATTTTTGTCTCTTGTAAAACAACGCCATATCGCATAGTTTTTGTGAAAAACATTTTTTGGGAATCAGCTTCGGAAAAATATTTTTTTCCACAAAAAGTAAGCGCGATGGTTTTTTTATAAAAGACAAAAATGTAGTAATTACTAGAAGGACCATTTTACGAAAAAAAAATCGGTCGTCGATAGAGTTGAAAAATATGTATACTAAAATTTATGTAGGGATGGAGGTAGTTTTCACCCTTCCCGTACTTTTTCTTGATTTTTGTGAAAGTAAAATTTTAAAGCACTTATTAAAACATAGACCCAAAATTTCAGTCAAATCGGAATAACGGTTCTTAAAATATCTGAAAAAATATGTTTATTCCTTTAAAGTATGATGCCCTCTAACGCACAAACCAAGCATTTTGTATAGAGGTAAATTGTGTCCAATAAACTTATTTTGATTCCAAATATACGTAGTAGTTCTATATCCACGGAATATTAGGACACTCTGTATATTAGCTCAAAAATTCATTGTTTTTGCAAAAATAATGTTTCCTAATATTTGAAACTGTCATCTATTAAATACATATTATCTATAACTCAAACATTTTTAAATTATTCCCTACAGAGTATATAAATTAGCGATGGGAACTATCGAATGAATTAGACTATCGAATGGTTAATGAATGATTTCAACTATCGAATGGTTTTATTCGAATAAAATCATTCATTCATTTGTATACTAAAGCATATGTGACAACCTCGCCGTGCGACTAAATGGTTATCGTTGAGCCACGACTATCGAATGCTTTTGATAAATGAAATTTAGTATTCGCTTGATTTTTGTATGCGTCAGTGTATTATTAGTTCTTCCAAATTTTTATAACTTTGCCGTATAAATACTGTGCTATTTTTGCGTTTATTAAAATAGTTAAAATACTAAAATAGTAGTTATTTTTTAATTTTATTTATTGACGATTGTGTGCATGTGCAGTTGGTCAAAATTTTTCCGAAAATTTGTGTGGTTTTCCGTAGTCCGATCTTTCAATTATTTAATTTTATATGGTATGTGGTCTATTTTTAATGGGAAATTTTGAGAAGTAGCAATTTTAAGAGATGAGATAAACTTACAATTAATTTTAAAAATACATATTTGTATTTTAGATGTTTTAATAATATGAATTAGTTGAACTTAATAATCATATTTAAGTAATGTGGTTGTATAATCATATTTAAGTAAATGGTTATCGAACTCAAACTATGGGGTGAGAAAATTAAAATGAAAGTTTTACACGTGCCAATTTAAAAAAAAAGGTAACGATGTTTGTATTTTGTTTATGCTAATTCTCTTACATGTAGTTTTTTGCGAAGAAAAAATATTTCATTTATTTTTTAAAGTAAATGCCAGTAAAAGTAAATATAATTTTTAAATAGTAATATAAAGCACCTAATAATTTTGATTTCTAATTTTTTATTTATATTTTCCTTCCATTACACTGCATGCTTAGAAAATTAATAAATGTTTATATTTCATGATTTTAAAATTTGTTGTTAATATAACAAATTAGATCTGTAATTATTATTATTTAATAAACCAACGTTGCCAAAAATTTAGAGACTATATTATTTTTTAAATAGGATCTAATATAAATAATTTTGACATCTAATTTGTTGTTTATATTTTGCTACTACTTAAAAGAAAATATTTATATTAAATGATTTTAAATTTTGTTGTTAATAGGTATAACAAATTATTACTGTTATTATTATTTATTAAACCAGTCTTTGCTAAAAAACATTAAAAATAATTTTCCTACATCCAAAATAACAAGTATTATTGCAGTGTAACAACAGAATATTAATAAAAAAATGCAGAATATATAGACATACTATCCCTAATTAACTAAAGCCAAACAATAATATTCTTTGCTAATATCAACTAATACCAAAATATGGCAACAGCGCCTTTCATAATGTATTTTCTGTGTAAATACTAGCACCTCAATAAAAAAAATAATGTGTCCTTATCTATAACTCCGCAAAAAATCAAAGATGCCGGCTTCTTTCATAGCATTGCCACCGACCGCTGTCGGGTTTCTCGGAAAGAAACCTACGTCGCCGGGCGACAACTAAAACTCAGTTAATATTTTATTATAATCGATCCTGACGAATGAATGAATTTCATAAATGAATGAATTTTATAAATGAATGGTTTTTGCTGCCGAGTTACTAGAATACAATATTTCAAGGCAGATGACGGATCTATTCGATAATTTTTATTCGAATAGTTTTCAACGAATGTTTTCTTACTAACTATCGAATTATTCGAATGAATTGCAACTATCGAATGTTTCGATAGTATTCATTCGATAGTTCCCACTACTAATATAAATCACTTAAGGCCTGTGCATCCATGCTTCTGTTTTTCGTCTATATACGTTGATGAAATAGCTCCGACCATTTCTCTTGCAGCGGACTCTTAAATCTCCAAAAAAGTAAATATTCGGCGAGGAGATTCATCAAAATAGATGCTGAACAGTCGGACCACATGGGGCTAAGTTATGGTAACACTGAGACCCAGGTTTACTTAACGCTGGCAGGGTTTATGAATAGGAAGATTTAAATTGCTTGTCTCCCTGGTTTTAAAGAGATTTATTGGCTGTTAAAATTTACCTGCTACGAAAAAAAAAGTACATACACGAAAAAAGAATGGGTAAAATCAACTATATGTATAAACAGTATATGAAATTGCCGAAAAAAACTAATATAGAAATCCTGATGAAGGCACGAATTATATTTCAATCTTTTTTAATGGAACAAGGGTAGTTCATTAGCACATTTGAAAAAGCATTTTTTTACTAATAATTTGGTACCACACACTTGGTATTTGGAGTCAAATTGTCATTATAAACCGCATGTTACAAGGTCGAATAAACCATATGCGAAAATGTCAAAAGTTGACATATTATGTCATTTTACAGGGTGGTCCCGATGGTCCGAACTGTATTCTGGAAGCCTCGGCAGCGTATTCTGCAGATAAATATAAGTAAAAGAGTGTAGAAGTGGTGTGTAGTGGTGTAGAATGTAGAAGTTTCATTTTTCTTTCGATTTTTTACAAATAATTTATGAAGTATTATCAATATTTGGATGAAAATTGGTGTCTGGGAGTTTTTTGACATGAGAAATTTGATTTTGATGTCAATATGACATCTATTTATTGGGGGCGCCACCTACATGTGTTTTAACCTTTGAATAAGAAGACTAAGGAAGGAGCATAATGCTATCCATGTATTCATGCATGATGGGCGGAAAAAGCACTCTAGGGTGGGGATCCGGGGATTGACAGTTCTGTTTGACGATTCATTTGACACATTTGAATTTGATTTGAAATTTTGTGGATTTGTCAGTCTTTACGGAGCTTATTTTATGTTATTTATTATTTGTTCTACTACTGATAGTTGTATAAAGGTAGTAAATCTAGATGGAAATTGTGGCAGAACTTAAATTAACAGTGACACTATCGCGATTTATCGAAAAAGACTCTAAAATAGTTGGTTGTGTAGCGTGCGGTAGATCTCGGCAAAAATTGATTGAAATAATGGAACAACTTTTCGCTAGTAAGTGACTATATAATATACATACGTGTAGTAAACCGATCATTTATGAAATTCACTTAAATTAACTAAATTATATATTTTTCTTGCATTTTTAGCTTTTATTTATTACTCGTCAAAGATTAGATGTCAAAGAATTTAGATACGTTAATTTGACTTACCTGCTTCAGTAGCGTATCGGATGTTTGTGTTAATAAATACTTATTATAACTTATCTATTTTTATTAGAATTTTATATTTTTATAACAATTTTAATAACTACCAACATTTATTCACAACGTAAAATAAAACAACAAATTATTGAGTCTACCCCACGTCTACCCTACATCATAGTTTTACATTTTTTAAATAAAATTAGAACGACACTGATAAACCGGAATTTAAGTCGGCCATATTTGAGGCCCATCGTGTACCTAAGATTTTTGATATGCTCCTTCCTTAGTCTTCTTATTCAAAGGTTTTAACTGTTTTGACGAGTAATGACTTTTCGCCCGTACCTGTATAAAACTACTGAAAAAATATACATTTCCGTTACTTTTTACGAAAAAATGTCTCTTGGTAAAAATCGTTACGAGTAATGGTTCTCGAGATATTTAGAATGGAAATAGTCAATACATGTCATTAGTGACAAAAAATAAACACTCTGAGTAGATAGTTAAATAATAAATTTGGGAAATTTTTATTTTTTTAAATTGATCATAAATTTTTTTGCGAAAAAATGATGATAAAACATTTTCTGTTGATTTTTTGACACAAAAACATTGAAAATTTATGATGTCAGTCTAATAACTATTTAGTCAACATGTTTATGTCAATGATGATAGGTATTGATAATTTCGATTCCAAATATCTCGAGAACCATTACTCTAAGAGACCTTTTTTACGTAAAAAACGTCGTAAATTTATATTTTTTTTACCGAGTAGTTTTATACAGGTAAGGACGAAAAGTTATAACTTTTCAAACCAGTTAAAACATATGTAGATGGCGCCCTCTACAAGTAGATGACTCCTACTGACATTGCCATCAAAATGAAATTTCCCATATCAAAAAAACTCGTACTTCAATCAGTCCGAATTTATGTCATATACTAATATACCAAACCTCGTTTTTTTATCTGAAAAAATAAAATGTTATAGAGGTGAGTCAGTTTTGAGACGCACCCGGTATATAAACTTTTAAAGTCCATAAAAATTTTAAATTGCCCGTTTTTAGTGCGGGTTGTTGTATTTTTAACTTTACACTTTCTACCAAGATTTTTGATATAAATGGATATTATAATAAACAGGTATCACACGGTACTTTTCATACAACTATGTATATATACCTAGTTTAAAGCGAAGGTTACATTTTGTATTAAGGGAAGAGACAAAATTACTGCCTGGGAAATAAAAATCGAATTACATTGTAATTTGTAAAATCCTTTTGCGGATGGTAGTAATCCCGGGAAGCTTTTGCATGGCTAATAATTCGGGTTTAGGGAAAATCGCATTTCCATTAGTGACCGTACGCCGTACATTCTCCTGGATACCGTAACGTTGCCGTTGAGCCTCTCCATCAATATGGAAATGTGGAGAAATTATCTCTCTGTAAAAGTGTAAAATAGCGGCCAATAGATTATCCACACTATAACAACCTCATTCAAGTTTTACATTCCTTAAAATGTTATTATGATCGGCTAAATGGAATACTTAGTATATCTACATTCTGACGCATTCACAAGGCGGTAATGAAAGATTAATTGGATTGTCTGAAGTTATTCCCATTATAATTTTAACTATTATTTGTTTTTTGTTATCCGACTAGACCTCTTTGGACTAGACGTATTTATGTGTTGAGAATGTTTATTAAGAAAATAATTACTTCTTCAATCGTCTGCGCTGTATCTTTTTCTAAAAAAGGACTTGTATACGCGGGAATACGGTTTCTTGTTTTTCTATTTACAATAATGAATCATCCTTCGTTTGCTATACAGGGTGTAAATGAAGAAATGTGATGGAAACTTTGGTGTTTGCTTAAATAAATTGAGAGGTTTATTGTATATTTTTTCTAATATAGTTTCAAAAAAATGTGTAGTTAGTAATGATGGTAAAAATTACCAGGGTCAAGGTGGGCGAAACAGTCCATAGCAGAATACTCGTGAATAATGTAATTTCATTTCATTTTGTCCTTTATTGCTACGTGGAGTATAGGGCTTCAATAAATATTGTCCAGCGGTTTTTGTTGTTGGCAATTGATTTGACATCTCGCCATAATCGGTTTACTGCTTTGATCTTCTTTTCAATTGTCCTTTACCATGTATGTTTTGGACGACTAGTTCTTCTACTGCCTTGTTGATTCCACTCAATAGCTCTGCCAGCGATGTTGCTGTCGCTTCGCCTTAAAGTGTGACCAATCCATCTCCATTTCCTAACTTTGATCTCGTTATACACCTGCCTCTGGTTGGTCAAGCTCCATAAATCCGCGAATATTGCCCAAGTAGCATTTTCACGACTTGCGACCACATGTTTACTAAACACAACGTTGGATTAGTTACAAAAAATAGTTAGCTCCCTACCTTGGGTATTAAAATAAATTTAAACGTTTTTATAACGTTGTGCCGACGTTGGACTAGTACTACAGCAAAGTAGAAGCTTCTGCGACGTCGAATAAACGTTGTCTTGTAACCTTTTGCTTAAGTGATCTTTAGGTGATTCGGACAACGTAGTTACAACGTTGGACAATATAAAGTTTTCCGACGTCAGTTTCAGGACCTATTCCAACGTTATGCAAACGTCGTCTGTTTTACTAATTCCAACGTTGTTTAGATTTCCTTATTCTTACGTTGGTAGGACGTCGAGTCACTACCTTTATGCAACTGTATTGAACCATAACCTTAAATCTTAAATTTTCACTTCATTGTTCTGTTCAGTCAGACAGTTCAGTGCTGTTTTTGTTTTTATAAAAAAAACTTAATTAAAATGGGACATAAGAAAGGTACATAAAAAACTAAATTTAAATATATATCGACATATATTACCGATAGTTTATCCACTCCCTCGTTTATTTAGATTATAGAGGGCGGCACAAGCTAGATTCTAGGATGACTAAATTAGGCAATCTTGCGACTAGTATACTACCTGTTAAGGCCGAACTGCGACTTTATTAGTCCAGTATGCGACTACTCGAACTACTCCATCTTAATCTCCAAAACAACAAAGTGAAAACCGCCATGTTGTTAAATAAGAAAATATTTCGTTCCTAAAATAGCAATTCCTGCTTTTTGAATCCATTAACTTGAAATATTTGACCCTAAAAAACACGCGGAAACAATTTTTTCGACTGCGAATAAATTATTTTCATTTTACTAAAAAAAAATTCAAGAAAATTTTTAAAACTTCTTTAATTTTAAGGCCCATTAGTATTTTTCAAAGTAGAAACAATACATTTATCAATAAAGTTGTTGGCGTTTAACTTTTTTGCCTTGGGTATCGAGTTACAGAGTCGGTTAAAGTGTTTCAATAATTATGATCTTCAAACATCCTCCACACTTAAATACTTTTGTTTTGTTTTCCTTCACTGCCATCTGACATATGTCTCTAACTAAATCATAAAAATAATATTTTTACTATAATTATCCCAATTTAGGATAAAACGCGACTTAGACGCCATATATATATTTTTATATATATATATATATATATATATAGTTATATATATTTATATAGTTTTGTATTTCTGTGAATTAGGATTTTAAACAACGTTGCAGTTTGTACTAAATTAGGCTGCTAGCCAACGTCGGTATCCAACGTCGTTTCGACCCAAAAATTATTCTCCAAACTAGTGCAGACTAGGGTTGGCACGAGGTTGTGCCGACGTTGCGCCCCGACGTTTGGTCGCGTGACACAACGTTGTCCCGACGTCCAAATGCTGCTTGGGTGTAGTAAGTAAATATTACAAAAACAGGAAAACTGGCAAAACTGTAGTGTGTTTACTGAACCTATTTGCTCAGCAGATAAAAGTACATACCATAACATGGTATACTGATGCTTCCAAATCCAAAGCAGGAAAAGGAATAGGACGATTTGGGCGGAAAATTAAATACTCCGAACCAATAGGTACTTACCCCACCATCCTTTATTCAGAAATCTACGCTATTGAAAGATGCGTACAATTATCATAGATAGGAACTATCAACATAGTTAAGCAGCCTTAAGAGCGATCAGCTCAGTAACCATCAATTCAAAGTTGGTCAAAGAACGCCAACGCCTAGAGAAGCTGAACAAGTTAGGCAAAGAAAATAAGTCCTCCTACTCTGGCTGCCAGCCCACCAAATAATAGAAGTTAATGAACAAATGGAAACAAACTTAAAGCGGAACTTAGGAACTTGGAAAACTCCATTCGTAACCTGGAATGGGAATTCTCCAACGGTCTAAGGCACTCGAAGATATTTCTCAGGACTTACAATAGAGAGAAATCAAAGATTTTTCTTGATTGAAGTCAGAACAATCTTCGAATTGTCACGGAGTTTTGACAGGACAAGTTAAGAAACAATTGCCAATGCAGATTCTGTGGGGAAACATCGAGACGACAACCATTCGTGCCATAAACTTTGGTACGGCTGATATTGGAGATGGAGAACTAACCTCTGCAAAATCGTCTCAGATACTGGCTTTTGTGTAGTGAGACTGTATGATGAGTTATAACTCAAGAAAGGGGGACACAATAGAACTATCTATAAGGTCGCGTTGATTAATGTGCCCCCCTCTAACACAATCTACAGTCTATAATCTATTTTGTATAATAGCTGGTCAGTTTCAAAGCTAGTAACTTACACAAAAAGAATTCCGCTTCAAAGGAATTTAAAAGAATACTTAAAATTCAACAAAAAATATACTTTTATTTGTACGACAAATAATTTAAAAAAGAAAAGTAGTATCGGAAAAAGGGTTTTCCATGTGAGAGACATCAAAACAGAGAAAAAAGTAAAACTCGTTGAATGAACGGTTACAAGTAACCGTGGGGTAAATAAATTGGCAATCAGCATCTCCTCTATGGCCCTTACGGTTTGCCCTCTGATATTCGTTCATTTTACCACTCCCTCCTCACTTTTAGGTCGCCCTTAGACGCCACCTCTCCTCCTATGCTCCCTCAAAGGAAGTTGGCAATTCGGATTTTCTAACGCTTTGCGATAGCAAAAATCTTTCTTCAATTTTTTTCCTGTAAATAGCATCTTTACGGAGGGGTAGAGAGCTAAATCGTTCCTTTGGTGTTGTATAGTCTGTCCAACGAGAAGATCCTTGGCAGTGATAGATGTCTCTGTCATTTTAATTTCAAAGTAGTTTATTTTATTTTACAAAGAAATAAGTTGGTACAACTGGAACGGATAGCAGGAAATTAATATATTTAAAATTTGACCGACAAGTGATTACTTCAAAATATTGTGAAAAAAACTGCATAAAACTGAAAAAATATAATTGAGTTATATTATTTAATAAAAAACGGTATGTGTTAATACAAAACAAACAAGAACAAGACACCACATACCAAAAAATATAAAAAAACTATTTCTTACTTTCAAGCTTTATGAAACTTCCCGCATTTATGATTATATTTATCAATATAACTTATGTTCAAATACAAATTTGTAATATTCCACAGGAATAAATAAAACAACATAAATAAAACAAACTATTTTGACTAATAACGGTTTTGCGGGCTGTAAACAAACTATTTTATACTCGCAACCTTTTGCGAGTAATTTTTTTTTAAACCAGTACCTTTTGACATTATTTTTCCAAACCAAACCTATCGTGTGATATCGATATTTACAGCTACTCCAGTTTTTAGTATGTGTTTAGTATGGTCCTTCTACCATATTCGAGATGCACTTATCAACGACGAGATGGTATACGAACTTTATTGATGGTAACTTTATTGGTGCATAAGACCATCTGCCTGGGCAGCGAGTATTAATCATAAACTGTGCTCTGGGTCTACATTTAATTTTCACTCGATTTTTCCTCCACTTGACTTCAAAAGACACAAAACACACGTAATAACACGAATCAAAGTGCATCATTTTCAAAACGCAGGGTATTTGGCAAAAGTTCAAAAGTTGACACAAAATTATAACCTATAATTTGGCAAGACTTTGACAAGCGTCAAAAATCTAAAGGCGAGTTCATACGCATCGGCGTCCGTTTGTCGTTCATCGTTCCGTCAAACCAATAAAATTGAAATACGATCTGTGATTTTTGAAATAAACCAATAAAACTGGTTAAAAACAACAAGAGACGACGCATGACGGATTTATATTTAAACCCATCCATAGTTAACTGAAAAATTATTAGAAACTTTTTTTAGTAAAATAAATAGATTGGTATGGGACGTCATCTGCTTTTTTTCTGTCATCGTCTGTCGAAATCTTACCTGAGAAATAAAACAGAGTTATATTGAAAATTGCTTTTGAGTTTGGTCTATACCAGAGAGAAACGAGAAACTAATAACTAAAGTGAGAGGGCTTGTGGAATAGGGCATTTCGTAGACAAGTTTATTTTGTCACCGCGCATCCCAGACGCGCATAGCGTTTAGGCGGTCAAAAAAGGAAGTTTTCAACTTTGCAAGTTAAACATTTGACAGGATTAATTAGATTGTCAGTAGCTTTTTCTATTTCTTAGTTCTAGAAGGAGATAAGTAAAATCTGTTGATAATCGGAGCAAATCGGAGTAATAAATTGTTTTTAACTGAATGTGCCTGTTCTTTTAGCTTGTCAGAAGAGAAGATTATTGTCATTATTGACTATTTCAGATTCCACGATTATTCGGCATTTTTGTTTTGTGGTTGAGACCCAGAAAAAACGTTTCTTTTAAAGGTAAGTTTTATCACAGTAATTATTTTAACATACCTAATAGTAATAGTGAGTGCACATAATAATCGTACATTGCTAATTTAATTTTTTTAATTTAAAACATCACATTCTTTTCTGATACTTATGGAACGACTAGGTATTATACCTGGTATTATTTCCATTAATACAAATTATTTTCTTTAACTGCTAGGTTCTTGTTATAGAATAAAGACTATCAAAAACATTGAATACCTACGGGATACCTACTGATACTCTGTGCGAGCTCCCAACCGTGCTTCCCTGTTCAATCCCAACCAAGTTAGATAAAAAAGATACTGAAGATTGCAGCCTTGAGTTGGAGTATGGCAAGGAGTATGGAGTTGAATAAATTATTATGTTCCTACACAGTATTTTATTTATAGGTTTTAATGCTTTAAAGTCTATTAATAAATTTTCGTTGTCAATAAAATAATCTAAAAAAACTACGAAGATTTCTTATTAGTCTAGTATTTTTACATTAGGATTTCTTTGATTACAGGGAGCTTCACATATTAGATTAGGGGGTACAATTTTGCTACATGAGGGTTTGCATGCCTCTGTAATTTCCTCGGTATTTTCCGTAGAAGGCTCGGTAGAAGGCTTTTTTAGAAATGAAGTTATTTTTGTTTGTGCCTCAGAGGTATTTGAAGAATTATTGCTTACCTCTGATTTTATAAATTTGAAAGATTAATATTCGGTTCAAATATACAAATTTTAAATTTTTGGCGCCAGTATATAGGTATGAATGCAACCTACCATATCGATAATGCGCTCATAGTTCGGGTTAGACGCCAAAGGCCGCGCCACTAACACAGTCTTCAAAAATTAACGTTGATCGGTCTCTCTCACTTTAGTTATTAGTGTTCTCTCAGGTCTATACCATCTGGATTCTGATTAAAATATAAAGGTCAGTTAGGCCTACAAGACAATGAAAAATAACAATGAATATCTTAGGAACAAAAAGTGTAAATCTGAAAAAAGAAACAGTTAACCTTGCCAACTTAAACCAGACTGCAGGAACCTGGAAGACTCCATCTGTAATCTGTAATGGGAATTCTCCAACGGTCTAAGATACTCGAAAAAAATTTCTCAGGACTTAGTTTATGTTTTCATCCATGCGTTTTACGTCGTTTTCCATGCGAACCATTGTCCTTTTCTTTGCCTACCCCATCTCACTACGTCCTGTATTCCACATTGTTGTCTGATATTTGTGTTTCTAATTCTGTCTCTTCTAGTCTTTCCCAATATGGTTCATGGTTCTTCATTTCAGCGACTCTTAACATGCTTTTGGTCTTGTTTGTTTCCTTTCGGATTTCTATGCCATATGTCATTATTGGTGTGATGCAGGTCTTATAAATTTTAATGTCTGTTCGCATGAAGGTGTTTGTCCATACTATTTGCCTCAGACATCTTGACATGACCGTAGCTCTGCTTATCTGACTTCTCAGAATTCTTCTCTGGATCATGGTAGTACGACATATCTATTCCTAAGTATCTGAACTGTGATACTTGCTCAATAATTTTGTTTTCTACTATCAGTTTGCATCTTACCAACTCTTTAAAGTTAAGCATTTAGTTTTTTTCTGTAGAGGTAATCATATTTAATTCTCAGCTTACTTGATAGAATTTATGAAGCTGTCTCTGCATATCGTCCACTGTCTCCGCGATAATGGCTGCATCATCAGCGCAACACACCATGGGAACTTTGTTGTGTCTCATTCGATAACCGATATTCATCGAGGATCTATGATGATGTCCATTAAGAGATTGAATAAGAAGGGACTAAGGCTGTCTCCTTGTCTAATGCCTCCTGGTCTTGGTATGTCTCGTGTTAGATTATTCCCTGTTTTCACTTCTTAAGGGAGTCTTAATCATCTGCTGATGATGCTAACATGGTTAGCGAAACGCGCGTCCAGTGTAAAAGTTTTTTGAGGTGATTTAGTTTTGAGTCATATTCACATCAAAATCAAATTTCTCATGTCACAAAACTCTCAGACCACCAATTTTCATCCAAATATTGACGTTACTTCAGAAATTATTTGGAAAAAATCGAAATAAAAATGAAATTTCTACTTGCTGTATCTCCGGAACTAAGCTTTTTAGGCGGAATATGCTACCAAAGTTTACGGAATACAGTTCGGACCACCCTGTATAAACCTGTACATCAATCTCGATAAAAGAAATCGAGGGGCAAACCGCTGCCAAAAATGGTGTACAATAAATATCAACATTGGGAAAAAAGTACCAAAAATACCAAATTATTTCCAAAAAAATACCAAATTAGTACAAAAGTTTGTCTTAAACAACATGTTTAAAAATTTGTTTGCTGGCATTGATTCTGACCTCGATTCTGGCTTATTCTCATTAAGTTCATTCTCGGGTTCATTTAGACAAACCATCATCGTTTCCTTAAGAGCTTTCGATATTTCTCCATTTTCCTTAAGAGTAATAGAATTTATTTTCTCTAATATCGAAATAAAGTTGGTAATAAGAGGTTGATTATACTGAAACTTTTCAATTTTTCTTTTATTCCTTTGCGAGCGGCTGTATTTTGTAGACTTCCAAATTGAATTATTGCTTGTTGACGGTAAGGTTGAAGCGGCAGCTGATAATGGTAGTAAAGGGGCAACATCGGGGAGATAATTATTATTGCTTGTGGATGGTATGGCTAAAGTGGCGACTAGTAAGGGTAGCTACGAGGCTCGTTTAGTTGGGGG
>NW_022147480.1:5851693-5855616 GCF_002938485.1 Sitophilus oryzae | reverse complement strand
AAAAAGCGCCATTTTTTAAGCTTTTCAGCGATATAGGTATAATATGTTTTTTTCGAAAAATTACAAGTTATAGCCAATTCTTTTCTTTCTTGGCTAATTTCCATACCAATAATACCATGCCAGTTAGTTGGCACCAAAAATGTAAAAAGTTTTATGTTTTAAAAAAAATGAAATGATTCTGTTATAAACCTGCATTAAATCAAATTAAAATAGGAATGAGGAATTTATATATCTTCAAAATATTATTATGGTTGCCTACCCCTCAGACAAAGATTTACTTAGATTTATGATTTTGCGTCAGTAGGTAGATCTTTATTATTTGAAAGAATCTAGGTGGCTGTGATATACCTTTTGTTAATTTAACAAAAATTAAAGATTGTAGAGTAAACTACTCAACGGTAATAAAAAGATACACGTTTAAAACATATTTTAATTATTACAGAATTAAACCTAGATATAAACCAATAATTATATACAAAATAAAAATAAGCTTATATTATTATCTATTGATATTTAAGTTTCTTTGGGGACACCAACTCTCTATATTTCTAAAAATTGCTGAATTAACCTACATGTGCTTACAAAATTTCATTTCAATACAAACTGTCGTTCTCCTTGGAGCCTCCGCGGCGTATGAGAGGCGCCACCCTGTATGTATTAAACATAACTCATGTCTTACAATAATAATTACTAAAAACAATTAATTGCTATTTTCAAAGTTTTTTGGAAGTAGATTTTGTCTCTTATCATTTTTTTTCGAGCTCTTGTAGGAGGGATTTTTTTAATTATTAAAATAAAACCGTATTAACCCTAATATAGTATGACTTACTTCACTGTGTGTTAATAACTTACATTGAAATGATCCTCACAGCAATAAAATACAGTTTTTTCTGATACGTCAGATATATCACGCCTTGCAGCGGCAAACCATTTTTTCTTTCTTTTTCTATCATTTGGAACAGACGCAAATACTTTATCAGGTGTCGAACGGTTAGTATTTTTACAGAAAGGTACAAAACACCATTTTTTAGTAGGCATATTGCAACCTAACCTAGCTAAACGATTTAATTAAATGTCATACGATGCATCTCCGAATTTACAATGAAATCGAATATTGCACGCAGCCCGAAGTCGCTGTATTCACGTCATGACGCTAGCCTCGCTCCTGGGTACGTTTCTAGCCTCGCTACGCAAACGCGTTCTTAAAATGCTTATAACTCGAAGAAAAAAAAATAAAATTTTTTGACGAATGACATGTGTTTCCTTGAGACAAAAATGAGACAGAACTAACCGTGGGTCAACTTTCGTTAAGCTGAAATCAGTTATTAGAAAAAAAAATAATTTTTTGTCTTTAAAAAGCTACTGTGAACCACGGAATTCACAAATTTTCCTGCGGAAATGCGTAATTTTCAAATTTCGCACTTTAGAATAACTGAAATCTGCTATAAAAAATACATTTTGCGTTTTATTTTTAATATTTTTCTGAACATATAAACACAAAAATTTTCCTGCGGAAATAAACTGTCTTCATTTTCTAAGGAAATTTATTAGACTTTAGAACAGCTGAAATCAGTTACATAAAAAATAAATATATTTTTGCCTTTCAGAAGCATTCACGAATTGAGGAAAATAAAAATTTCCCTGCGGAAATAAACTGTATCCATTTTCTGAGAAAATTTAATATACTTTAGAATAGCTGAAATCAGTTATATAAAAAATACATATATTTTTGCCTTTTAGAAGCGTTTACAAACTCAGGAAAATAAAAAATTTCCTGCGGAAATGCTTGATTTTCATTTTCCATTTTTGTAAGCATAAATACATAAAAAATTATCTTTTTATGACTTTTGAACTAAAAAAATAATTAAAAAGTGTCTAAAATGATAACCAATCTAATATTTTTAAATCACAGTTAATTATTAGAATATAAAAACCACAGCTTAACACCCTCCATAAAGAAAAGCTAACCAAAGCAACCCAAATGCTAACCAATCTAATGTTTTTGCAAAATCGCAGTTAATTATTAAAATATAAAAGAAAACTGCATGATCCAATGATTTTTTTGTTTTGAATCAGCCCTATTTACGTAAAGGTTTAATAAAAAACAAGAATAAGTGCAACATTCTGAGGTACTTATAATTTACAAGAAATAATATATTATCTATTCTATAAGAATTGTTATTCTCCGAATGATGTTTTACCCCACCCAGCACCCCTATTCGCTCCCGGGTCCCGTAAAAGCTTCTAAACTGAAAAATGTATGAAAAACAAAGTGCACAAAATGACATTGACACATTTCCGCAGGGTTTTTTTTGTATTTCTTTGCTCGCAAAGGCTCGTAATATATAAGTTCATTTTTCATGTAACTGATTTCGGCTATTCTAAAGTCAAAGCATTTTTTGTAAAATAAAAATAAAAATTTCCACCAGACACTTTTTATTGTGTTTTTTATGTTTTAGAAAATGCCTAAACACACCCCGAATTAGTTTTGATGTAACAGTTTCGGCTATACTAAAGAGTCCGAAAAATGAAAATGACGCATTTCCGCAGGAAAATTTTTGTATATTTGTGCTCCTAACGCCTTCTAGAACGCATATATAAAGTCATTTTTTATATAACAGATTTCAGCTAAACGAAAGTTGAGCCCTAACCGTTTTAGAGCAAAACTGAAAAATGTGAAATCTCCCTATTATTCGATACGCCTGCGATATACCGAGTGCGTCTCAAAAGTGGCTCACCCCTATAACTTTTTTAATTTTTTTTGATAAAATAACGAGAATGAGGAAGATGCATATATTTTATTTTTCGCCAGAAACTGTTCAATTTATTAGAATAAATATGTGTATATGCAAAAAAAAACTTTTTTCTTGACAGCAGTACCACAATTTTATAAAACTATGGCTAACGCAAACGACGCCTCGCGAATTGAAACGATGTTCTATTGGTCTGACGTCACCCGCCGTTCTCGTCGACGTGCGATGGCCACCAGCATACAGACGTGTTCCGTTTATGTACGTATTTAGGTGGCGTACTAAGACATTTTTGTTGCTTTTAGCGTTGATTGAAGGAGCTTTTTATGCTTTTATTGTGCAGTTATTATTTGTGTGTGTTGTGTGTTCTGAGATTTTTTTTAAATAATGGTAGATTCCGGTTTTGTAACAGCAAAATCAGATACTCGATGCTTTTATGCTTTTGCTTTTATAAATAGAAATTCCCAATTTATTGGTGCTGAATTACGAGGAAAAAAACAGAGAGGTATGTAACATTTATTCTTTGTAGTACTGAGGCATAATATTTGAGTATAAGTAGATACCTACTGTTACGAACTTTTATATAGTTATAAATTGATGTTATAAACTTATTTATCAGTTCAGGTAGGGAGACGTATGGAGATAATGCTGTAGGTGGGTGTCAAAATATAATGAATAACCCTGTACATTCAAATTTCATATATGTACAGAGTGTCCCACTTAAGATGGATACAAGCCAATATCTTGATTGTTTTGTTGAGCGATCTTTTTCATTTTTGGCAGGAGGCTGTATGGCTGTAAGACGTATATTTTGCCCAGGGTAAGAAATACGATACCTCATAGACGTACGTTTTAATGGGGTTTGATATTTTTCGAGTCAAGAGTCGACTTTAAAAAAACTACCTTTAGGGCAGTATTTATTTCAAATCTGATAAATTATATTGAATCTTCCTTACCTAAGATACATAAGTTCTAATTTTAATAAATATTGACGCACCCTGTCGTCATTAAAATAAGACATTTTTATTTTTGTTATTATTTTTTAAGTACTTACGACGCCACTGGATAAACCACAGGTTTATTATCAATAACCAGTTATAACCAATTTTCAATTAATAGTCGATTTAAGTTTTCAGATAACTTCCATAATAGCACAGATAATAATTATTAAGA
>NW_022147480.1:5848671-5851595 GCF_002938485.1 Sitophilus oryzae | reverse complement strand
TTTTTTTAATTTTCACATATTTTTACATATTTATTTTTACTTTTTACATATTTATTATTGATTAATACAATTTTTAGTAATGTGTTTCTTCATTTTTTTTAAATTACTTATACGCGCATTCAAAATTTCAGCCAAGTCGGAAAAAAGTTTATAATAATATTGTGTCTAATGTTGTACAGGGTGTCCCACTAAGAATAGCTCTCGGCTGTATCTCGGAAAGTATTAGCCGTAGGGGCTGCGGAAAAAATATTTATAACTAAAGAGGCTCTGGGAAATTGCTGCAAATTATTTTAAAGTTTGTAGAACAACCGCTAGGGGGCGCAACTGTACCAAAAAATAAGAAAATGGAGTTTTTACACAATTTTGCCTAGATAAGGTGTACTTTATGTAATAGCTTCATAATCTTCAGTAAATTTTGAATATTTTTTGTTAAAGCCATTTTCCCCTATCTACCAAAATAAAGTGGTGGGGGAATGTTAGATCTGTTTTTATTTAAATATTAAAAACTCTGGACTGGATGATCGGAATCCAACAAGCTAGGCTCGTTTAAAAGAGCGTTTCTTACTCTATATTGTACCATATAAACAATAATAATAAGCTTTTGCACGTAGACGCTAGGGGGCGTTGTCTTACAATTTAAAAAACATTGCGCGTTTTTTCAAAAAAATTAAATGCAATAGTATATGTAATTTTAGCTGATAGTAAAGAGTAGTAAAAGCTTAAAAAGTCAGCGAAAACCGCATCTTGATATCTTCTTTCAAACCGAAGATATTAGCAAAATTATAATAAGTACCAAAAAATAACCCCTTAATTACCTTATTTTTACAACACGGTATCAATAGCCCTCTTAATTATGCCCATTCTAACAAAAAAATAAGTGAGAAACAGTTTATTTTAAAATCGACGAAATACCAGAATACCATAATACCAGAGATATTAATATATAATAATTAAGATATTAATAACAGTGAACAAGAAACGATGATTCAGTGAAGTGATGGTAGGCTTTGGAAAAAAGTTGCCTTTGACGTAATAGTATAAACGTCAAATTGTTATTAGATCAACATTTTGATAGTCTTATCAGCGTTTTTATCTTTTAATTGCTTTTTCAAAATGCCAACATCAACTATTTCAAATAATAAAGGCATTTAAAGGTACAATATAGAGTAAGAAACGCTCTCTTGAACGAGCCCTCGCTTGTTGGATTCCGATTATCCAGTCCATAGTTATTAACCCAAGTAGCAAAAAGAAGTTCTAAAAGGATTGAATTATTTTATAACAGTCGAATAGCGTTGTCTTAAGTACTGCTTGATTTTATTAAGCGTTTGGTTTCCACCATTCTGTTTTTTAATAAAAGTTGTCATATTAAACTATTGTCTAGTGGTTTTTACAACGTATCCTATAACGCATTAAACGATAATTTCTTTTAGTATGATATAACACTTAATAAGACAATGCTATATGATAACAAACATATTATTTTATTAGACTCTTATACCCACCATGTAAGAGTTCTATAATATTCTATAACTAGTAGTCACAAGATCATATAATAGTTACTTAAACTTGTCTTATTAAAGTTGTATTACGTTGCATGATAGATATTTTATTGCGTTAAACTACGGTGCTGTATACAACACTGTAATATCTGCATTATAAAACTGGTAATGTATAATATAACCTCATTTTAAATTAAATGGTATACCTAGTTATTTATTTTGTTATCGTTGTTGTTGCAAAAGTAATATCTACGTACGAGTATAATCAATCACAGCTATTATGAATTCTGGACAAAGTTGGAAAAAAGTTGACAAACGCAGTGGTAGTTATAAAGAGCATGTAAGAAAAAACTCATCGAAATTACGACAAATAATCCCGAGAATTCCCTGGGTTCCCAAAAGCCAAAATCTCTCTGGTTGTCTGGCTTCTTCAAAGCATTGTTGCCACGTTGATGTAAAAGTTTTACTGTAGTAATGTTTGTATTGTTTTATTGTTGTTTTTCCAAGCCCTTAGGTTGCCGCTCACTCGTCGGGCATGCATGAAATGCATTGCGTACATGAATCCATGAAAACCTGATCATGTTTGTTAGTTTAAATACTAATCAAATGAGATTGGGCAACATCTATTTGTCACAAATCTCAATATGCCAAAAATAGTTCTATAGTGCCTGGAAATTCTGCGTAATGATAGATATTTATCCAATACCGTTTTATTTTACAACAAAGATTTATTTAAGGGATTCATTTATAATAAAATGGTTGTATTATAATTCGCCATGTTTAAGGCAAAATTTTTGTATGGCTTATGGCCGCCATTATATGAAGCAAAATTAAAAACATCAAAATAAATTGTAAAATGTTATTTTTGAGAACTATTTTGTGATAAGATTCCCACATACAGTAATAAACTGTTTAATTAAATTAAAAACAAGAATTTTTGAAAATGTTATTTTATTTTATTGTTTAAATTTATACGTAAACCTTAATCGAAATTAAAGCGCTTTAATTTTTTGCCAAATACATACCTATAATCTACCAGTAAAATTTTCGGCGCAACAAAAATTGTCCCTACTTTTCAAACCCTATAAATGATTTTTTTATATTACATATTTGTTTTACCTTCTGGCTCTACCCGCCATTTTCATTGTCGAGTAAAGTCTCCTTTTTAACAATCCACATCCTCTAGATTCATTTTACAACACGTTTAAAATATAATTTGCTCCTAATATTCTTCGGTAAAAAATAAAATACTCTTTTACCTCGCTAAATGATCAAATGTTTTTATTGTTCTGTTTCTTAGATGTGACCACGTAATACACAATAAAACTAGTTTTATAATAGTTATATAACGCTGTGTAAAATAGTTGCATAAGAGTTGTATACCCTTTTTATAGAACTTCTATACTACTAAACGGTTGTATAAAA